>NC_141206.1:3227744-3367744 GCF_054491065.1 Syngnathus leptorhynchus | reverse complement strand
AAACAGATTGATATCAATTGTTACGCAAACTTCCAGTTTTATGCTGTATTCATATTATATTCAAACCTCTAGTTTATTGCTGAATTCAAATCAATGCTGTATTAAAATCATAGTCTAACATCTACCTAATTTGTTATTTCTGTATTCAAATGATGTTATTCTGGCCAAATCTCTGTTTATTTTATTTTTTTCCTCTTATCCTGATTATAGTACATACATATTATAGGTAGTACAGGAGTAATGTAGATTGTGTGGCAGTGAAACCATTGGTTGCAATCAGGACGGGACTGGATAAGCAGAATCGGTTCAACCCGCTTCCCTTTTTGACAAGTCATGTCAAACAAAATGTGAATTAAAGTTTTAATAAGTGTGTTGTAGTTGCTGAAATAAACAAAATCTAATGGGAAAAAAAATCACACAATTCAATTAGTGAGTCATGCACTACAATTTTATAATTTAGTCTTATAATAATTCCCAGTATCTTTTGGACGTTAACCACGTTAAACTGACTTGATTCTCCAACATTTTTACACAAGAATGGTTGTGTGCTCGTGTTACCTTGCGCTTTGTCGAGGCCTTGCAGCGCACGGTGACTTTGTGCAGGCAGTTGAGCTGACCGAACTGTTTGCGAGGAGAGTGGAGCGTCAGGTGGCTACTGCGGCTGGAGGTGGACAGGACGCTGCCGCATCGCTCATTCACTCGAGCTGCTGCCATGGAAGGCTCAGTGGAGGAATTGAAGCTCCCTGAAGACAAGTGGGAAATAAGCGGAATAAGAAACACTGTGGTGGAATGACTTAACTTTCAAGAAATGAGTGTTTGAAATGAGCGGGGCGTTTGAATTACTGATCTACATGAAGTTAACATTAAAAATTCAGAATCCGGCAAATTGATTTCACATTGGATTAAGCCTTGAGATCTCTTTTTCGTTTTTACTGCTGTATGTAATATTGTGTCTGAAAACGTATGTGTGCTGCAGTGTGATTGTATACCCAGAATGTCCTGTGCTCCAAGTTGCAAATTGGTATGGCTTGGAAGAGGTTGGTAGATGTAGACAGTGTTTGGTGGTAAGGAAGCTCTGGGTGTGGAATGACGACTGGCAACCAGCTCTCGACTCCGAATCAACTCCGAGGTGTCAATCTAAGAGGACGAAAACAAAGAGTATTATTTAAACCCAAAATACAACTATTTACTTTCATCTGACCCTGTCCTGGCTGGAACTATGTTATTTGAATAAGTTAACAGCATTAGTTTCGTATCAAACACGGCACACTCCTGGAATATTATATGATGCAAAGTCGACATAAACTTCAGCATATTCATATAACTCCTGTATGAGAAAAGCGCTGAGCAAATATTACACATGGCAATGTTCACTCTCTTTTCGTTTTGAGGCCTGTGTCGTAATCGTAACACGGGCACATTGTAGGTCAGTTTGCCAACCTTTTTTTCATCTATGGCACACCTTTTTGGGGAAAAAACATCTCGAGACACACGAGCGCACTGGTTTGCACGTCCGCTTCACCGTCCAGAGGGGGCGGGTTTGATTCCACCTCCCTGTGTGGAATTTGCATGTTCTCCTCATCCCTGCGTGGGTTTTCCCCGGGATCTCCGCTTTCCTCCCACAAAAAACATGCATGATGGCCGATTGAGCATAAATTGCCCATAAGTGCGAATGGTTGTTTGTCTCTACGTGCCCTACGATTGGTTCATCGGGTCTACATAGTATGCATGTATATTATGTGGCTCCAAGAAATCAACACATTTGAAGGCGCTCTAGTACCTGTGCCTTCCTGAGTAGCTCGATGGTGACAGCCAGCCAGTGGTGACAACAGGTCTCCAGCTCCAGAGTGATGAGGGCCAAGGCCAGCATGGATCCTCTCAGCTAAATGACAAAAGCATCAAACATATACAGTACATGCACCAGTCCAAAATGTAAGAATAAAAGAAGACAAATACTACAAACAAAATGTCTCAGGCAGAGGGAAGAAACAAGATCAGAAGTAAAGTTATGCATACTATATGTTAACGATGAATTTGACGGCTTTAATTAATCAGACAATTATTTGGTTATCAAAATGATATTCTGTGAAATAGCAGAATCAGCGGCAGTCTAAAAGGAAAATAAAAACCATTGTGGTTGGGCCCTAATATATATAGGTACACTAGTATATATAATACTGTTCTACGTATAAGCAGTGTTACTCACGCAAGTTTTACCTGAATGAGTGAGTGATCAGCCAAACAGCGGTAAAGTCGTCGCGTGAGCAGGGCAAGATGCTGAGAGCGGTTCATTCTCGGCAAAGAGTCCAAAAACCCAGAACACGACAACATCATTGCATGGAACTATGGAAACAGTAGAAACAATTGGGGGAAAATATGAAATACTGAATTCACTCATTCATCTCTCGAACCACTTCTACCCAAGGGGGTCACGGCCTATCCCAGCTGAGGGTCTGGGCGGTAAGCAGGGGACATCATGAACTGGTTGCCAGAAAATCGCAGGGCACAAACAGACGAACAAGCATTCGCACTCACACGCTCAGCTATGGGCAATTTGGAGTGCAGTTGGTAACGCACGTCTGCTATATGGCTGGAAAGACAGTACGATGACGTTTAGGATTATAGTGGTCTGTTTTATGGGTTGCAGTTCAAACACGGATGATTTTTGTGAAGAAAATCTCCACATAGAAAGTGAGTGCAGTCGGTGATTATTTGATTCCTTGATGCTTTCGACATTTGATTGTGATTTTCTAGAATTGTTTTTAGAAGTTTTCTTCGCAAAAATCGTGACGTCATCAAACACTGGTCCGTGAAAATATTGTCTGATAGTAATCCGGTCCGTGGTGTTAAAAAGGTTGGGGACCGCTGAATTAGACAATCACCATCAATTACTGAGACATTTTTAGATTAGTTACAAACTCCATTAAGACAAACACATACTATATAACGTGAAAATATAGACTGCAACATTAAATCCACATAGCCTTTCACAGGAGGTCCTACCTTTACGTGGATTTTGACGTACGATGTTTCGAAGTGATAAATTGTAGACCATGAACGTGTAACAAAAACGGAATAACGCGGGACAAAAAGAAATGTTCGAGATTGTTTTATCTTTAGTCCCAGACCAAGCAGTGTTTTACCTACAAACATTTGCTGTAATCAGGACTTAACTACCACATACTTATAGCTCCTCTGTATTAATACAATAACCCCTATCATAAACGGTGAACAAATTCGTACAATACGTACAATATGCAGGAAGTCCAATGGTGTTGCGTTGTGGAGATCCCAGTTGAGTTTATCGAGGATGATTTTTTCCATTCTCAAGATTTCAGATGGAGAACAACCACAGTTGCTGGACACAACCAAATCCCTTAGAGAGGGCACACACTGGGTGACAAAAAAAAAACGCACACACACACACACACACACACACACACACACACACACACACACACACACACACACACAAACGCACACACACGCATCATGTGAAATAACTTACATCACTCTCTATTGACGTTTTTTTTCATATTGTGTTTACCTCATCCTCCTCACAGGTCTTGACAGCCAGGAAGAAAGAGGTAATTGCGATGCAGCGCAGGTACTTTGGCCGAGCCTAGAGGCAAAGAATACAATGAGACACATAAGACATATCTATTATCCTATTCATTAATCCATGGATTAAACAAGGACTCACCCCACAAATAAGGTTGCCCAGACACATACGTAATACATCGGTTTGGCAGATTTGACATATGAACTGGATAGCAATTTCAAATATCATTTTTGGTATTGATTTTCGTGGTTCTGGTGTTCATATTCACCTCGCTATCTTTCAATGTCAAATTTTTATTTTTTAGATGGTGACAGCAACGATGCCTCCCCGCAAACAGAGACGGGATGGCCTTTTAACTCATGTGAATGTCTAAAACTTGTGTGTGTGGATCTGAAACGGCGTGATGTTTGTGTAAAAAATAAATGCTCGTCTCCGCTGATCCTCAAAGGCACATCCAGCAATTTATAAACAGAATTTAATATTTACAAAGAATAAGTCATGATAGATGCACATACTAATGAATATATTCGTGACACGGAAAAATCAAACATTACAATTATGTAAATATTCGCAGATCTGAAAACAAAATGAAAGCCACAACTGTATTTGTGTATATAATTTTGACACAAATTTCTCCCCAGACTAGTGAACCTGTTCTAAAAATAGCTCACCCGTGATGGGACAATCTACTCTCCTTGGAATGTTGCATAAGGAATCGTTTGAAAATGTAAACACTTGCGGAGGTTTATAAAATAAAAATGTGTACATTCACTTGTCAGTCATAAAGTCTCCTTTGGCAGGTTGCAGTGGAAAAGTGGTGTGTGCCCTGCATTTACTTACTTTGATGGAAGCGAGAAAGCGATCCAGAATGCTAACTGATAACACCAGAGTTTCTGGGTACAGCTGCAGTCTGCCATGGAGCTCCGTCAGCCAGCACACGGCCTTGTCCCGCTGAGTCGGGGAGATATCTGTATCCTGAGTGAAAAAAAGTAGAGAACTGCAACAACCTTGCACCACACTGTCAAGGATTTGCTTTTGTCTGAATTAATTATATTATCTTATGTTCTGGTAGAAAATAATGAAGATTAAAATAAGTTTGAAAGGCATTGCAGTAGTTGGATAATTGCATTCCTAAAACAACTTACACTATATACTCAGTGACCACAGTAGTCTCATTTTAGGTCATTGTGGATGAAAGAAAAGATGGTCATGACGCCACATGGGGATGGGTCAACTGTGACACCGAACTCAGTCATCCATCTGTGCATCCATTATCTGAATCGCTTAACCTCGAAAGAGTCACTGTCGCACTGGAACCTCTCCTCGCTGACTTCAGGCAGTAGGCGGGGGACACCCAGAACTGGTTGCGAACCAGTCGCAGGGAATACAGTCAAATAACTATTCAGACTCACACCTAGGGCAATTTGGAGGGGTCAATAAGCATACCATGGAGACCTTGGATTGTGGGAAGAAACCCATGCAAGCATGTAGAGAACATGCAAACTCCACACAATCAAATCCGCAACCTCTGCGGTGTCTGTATAGACTGAAAGTATGAACTTCTTCTTAAACTCTTGTCTCAGTGAGTATATTCAGTTAAGCCTTTTACTGTTTTGTTTCCCATGTTTTTCTTCACTGTAAATTGTAAATAATAGAAGGTGTTGATTTATGAAATAACTATGAAAATGAACTGAAAAGAAGTACTTGCAGCATTCAAAAGGAGGTTAAAAAATATTGTGTTACCAAAATTACGTATAAATGTGATTCTATATCTAAGTACACACATTAAATTACTAGATGTGAATTTGTTATATAGTATGCCTAAGCCCTTACCTGTGAGGAGGGCTTCTTCAGCATGTAGACCCTCCACATCTTGGCTTCCCTAGACATAGCCTTTTCTAGAAGAAAAGACAGCCTGTGGATTTCCCAGGGTTCGGAGAACTTCATTCCTTCTCACCCTGGTCAAGCCTTTCTCCCCACTGGACACAGCTACCTGCGAGATAAAAGAACTCAATTTGACTCATCCATTTTAATCAAAAGCATGTTCAGGATTGCTGCAAACTCATGTAACATTGTGATACATTAAGCTAATGTGGGATGGATGGAGGGAGGGAGGGAGGGAGGGAGGGAGGGAGGGAGGGAGGGAGGGATAGATAGATAGATAGATAGATAGATAGATAGATAGATAGATAGATAGATAGATAGATAGATAGATAGATAGATAGATAGATAGATAGATAGATAGATAGATAGATAATCAATCTGTCATCGAACAATGATGGGAGACCTAGGTAGGTCGGTCGGTAGGTAGGTAGGTAGGTAGGTAGGTAGGTAGCTTGGTAGTAGGTAGCTTGGTAGGTCAATTGATTAAGGTGGCTCATAGATCGATGATAGGTGGGTGATAGATCAATGATGGATTCATGATAGAAATAGATATAGATGAACTATTACGTTCATCACAGCTTCTGCTTTGGGCTTAT
This sequence comes from Syngnathus leptorhynchus, assembly GCF_054491065.1. Lineage (NCBI taxonomy): Eukaryota > Metazoa > Chordata > Actinopteri > Syngnathiformes > Syngnathidae > Syngnathus > Syngnathus leptorhynchus. Next base: position 3,361,702 of record NC_141206.1, on the reverse strand, counting down.
AACTGTAAAATGCAGCATCGATTGTGGAATGTTACATGTGTTGGAGCATAGTGTTCCGCTAAATCTATGTTATTTCTTTCCTCGAACTGGGCTAATGACAGTTTCCGCAAAGCTCGCTAGCTTGTTGACCTGCCGTCGCAGATATGCTAAAACCTCTTATACGTGTAACAATGAATGGATCCGAAAGAGCATTATTACTATATAAAACCTGGATCATCAGTTATAATTGACAAAAGAATGTACGTTTGCTGTGACAGCATCGCTGGATGAATGGTAAGACCATTTAAATAGCTGTCAAGTATCCAAGAAGTAGACGGCGCCCCATAGCCTCACCTCCCCTGCGAAGCGGAGAAACCCACGGTTGGATTTCATCCGGTCCACTCAGTTGCGAGATAATTATAGTCGGGGAGACTGTTTTTTTCGCTTAGTCGTCCATCTTGACTTTAGGTTGGGGCTATTATTGCAGAATTGTTTAAAAAAAATTAACTGGGCAAAGCAGCCTGCTACTGCCCACTTCCGAGGATTGGGACTGGGGAAAGAGAAAATGAAACAAACCCCGCCTCCTTCTTGGTCCAGAGAAGTGGAAGAATAAACAAAATACTCTATGAGATCGGGTTTGTTCCAGTAAATTCGTTAATTTTTCAAAGCGTTTCCTCCATATTTAGCTGGACGTTTATTTAAGTAATTTCCAAACACACTAACATTCAGTCAAGCGCAAATCCACGAGATACGTTGATAAATAGGTCTGCTTGGATACTGGTACATTTATAACGTCATTTTTAAGGACCTATATTTCTGCAGTGCAATATATATTTTGCACTTCATACTAATTATCAAATTCTATAATTTTGATTGGGCATCTGTTGCGAGCACAAACGACATCACAAGAAGCTAAATTTATGTAGCGAGCTACCCAAAACCCTTACGTAATGCTTTTATTTGCGTCAGGACCCTGTCAGATCAAGAGCCAATCAAAAACGTCTGATTTGGGCGGAATATTTGAACGTAAAAAAGTGCAGTTTGTTGATTGGGCAATAGAAATGTCAATCTCAAAACAGTCGTCTTTTGTCAAGGTTGGCACTAGTGTCTCAATTTTCAGTTTCAATTTTTGTCAACGTGAAAATATACTCAGTATTATGTTTATGATTGTTGTGAATGAGCCAAAAATAAAACTGATACTGTCTGTAAGAACGCATGTATGCTTAGCCAGTACGACAGGAGGTAAGTTCTTGATTTACATGATTGGTTCATCTCCCATGACGTCACGGGAAAGGGTGGGGGGTATGTGTTAGCAACATCAACAAAAGAAAAGCGAAAAAAAAAAAAAGAGTACGGAGCAATAGACGGAAGAACGAAGAAATACGTCGGCGAAGTACAACTGATATGTGGATGTAATTTGCCTGAACAGGTAAACCCACTCAAATCACTTTATCGGGATTAACGGTTTCCGACACCAAACGCGCGATTTCTTTATTCTGTCTCCTAATCGACGGAGAAAAAAAAAATAACGGAGGAAAGTGAACGAATGACAAAATTTACATCGACTAAAGCTAAAGTAAACGAACGATCATCACATATTCACAAGGCGCCTTTTTAGATTAACGCATCATTCCCATTTACGTTTAATAGGTACAGTTAAAATAAAATAAAAAGTCTAGATGGAAAAGAGGCATTCAGCAAATATTTCCTGTTTCTTACGTTGGTTTGGGTTAATAGAAATTTACCATCAGTTTTAGAACCGGGTATTCCTCGAACAAATATCTTTTTATGCGTTTTTCACTTGATGTATTTGCTTTCGTTCTGTCCAAGAGACATTTCTCAATCACAGTGATTCAGAAAAACGCATGGATATTTAATCTATTGATTATATTCCTATGCCTTAATGTCGAAAACGTTTGTTGTTGTGTCGATGATGGTGCTGTAGAATAGAATGTTTTGCAGTTTGAGGAATGGGGGAAAAAGAGCCCCTCCCCCGCTCCTCAGGGTCGATTTGAAAGGTTTGCTAGCTGCAGTCAACAACAGAATCGGCTCCCTCGGTTGCCATCTATAAATTAAGAAAACTGAACCGAATCGTGTGGCGTATTTGAAGTGTTTTTTGGCCCAAATAAAAAAGCACAACCTGAAAAAAAAAAAAAAAAAAAAAGACTGTTTTTCGGTCTGTGACCCAGAAGGCGTTCACTAAAGGAAATCTGACACCCGAGTCCAGCTGTGGGGAAATGGGCCGGGCTGGGAGCTGTTCGTGTCACTCCCCCCTTAAATCAGGTCAACTATCTGGACTAGATATCAGTGACAACACGTATGCCAACAAGAATTACATAAGTTTTATCCTTGTGTAGTGACAAGACGAGACTGCCAGCTGAGACATGGATGCCTTCAAACTGATGAAGGAGCTGCGGGCAAACTATGAGTTGGAGGTTTATTATCTCCCCAAAGAGACAGGCCTGAGTCTCATTGAGTCTAGTAATCAGGTGAGTCCATGCACTATACATCATCAACTCAAGCAAGTTTCTTTTAAAATGTACTCACGACTACCCGTTGTAAATTATGATCATAAATCCCATAAAACAGATAACCAGAGACAAATTAAATAGCAGTTCAGATGCAATGTAACCTGCTTTGCCAACAGTTGGTTCCCCACCCTTGATTCACAGTAGGAACATTTTTTACGTTTTGGGAAAAAAAAAAAAAGTATCTCTTGGTGACAAAAAATGTACGCACAGGCTAATGGTCATCAAGTTGAAGATTTAATTGCATTTTTATTGGGCTGGAATCAATGGTGTTGGTTGTTAGCAAGTACGCCTCGCAGTTTTGGAGTTCCTCTGTGGTATATGCATGTTTTCGCTGTGCTTGCTTGAGTTCCCTTCTGGCATCGTCCCACCTTCCAAAAACATGCATTTTAAGATCAATAGATAGTTGCCCATAGGTGTGCATGAGAGCATGAGAGCTGTATTGTTTCAAAGCCTAACTGACAAGTGTTTGTTTTCTAGAATGATGGGCGGATCTCAGCCAAGTGTAGAAATGCCAAAGTGGAGGATTTGTGGAGTCTGACCAGCTTCTTTGGCTACACCACACAGACCTTCGTCCTGGCTATAAACTTGCTTGACAGATTCCTGGCCATGATGAGGGTACACAGAGTTCCTTATTTGACCGTTGCACTTTAAAAGTCAACTTTTTGATGACACGACACGGGAGGATCGTTGAGTATTAAAAACAGCATCTTATTTCAGATCCAACCGAAGCACTTGTCTTGTGTCAGCCTGAGCTGCCTCCACATGGCCGCCAAAGCGACAGAGGAAGAGTGCAACCTCGCATCCACCGACGAGCTCATCCGCATTGGACAGTGCCGCTTCAGCGTGTCCGACCTCGCCCGCATGGAGAAGATCATCACAGAGAAGCTTGACTTCAAGTGCAAATCTGTCACAGCTTTGACCTTTCTGCAGTTGTACCATCAGATTGCACTGTCTCACTCCACGGAGAGGTGAGAAGGAATACTGACGACTTCGTTATTTTATGTTCGCCCCTTTTCTTTGTAAGGTACATGGATAGATTGAGAGAAAACTCACTAAATATCAAGAAATCATTCAGACTCACAATGACACCTATAAACAATGTGCAGTAGTCTTCAATTAAATTACCATGTAAGTGATTGGAATGGAGAGGAAGTACCCAATTAAGCATGGAAAGAACATGTAAAAAATAATTGTGTAAGCAGAACCGCTCGCTTTAGGTCAGCAGTCAATTATCAGACAGTTGCGTCTGGCTGAAGCGCTCTGATAAGATTTATGGCTGACTGCCACTGACTCCAAGACTTGCATAACCAGTTTGTGGGTCATGTTTGTTTTTTTTGCAACACATTGTATCACACAAAATATATGCTTTTAATCACTGTTTTAATTGCTCTTTTTAACATAGTTGCGTGTCAGCATAAATGCCTTCTTTCCATCCAACTTGTGTGAACTCCATTGGTTCTCATAATTTGTGTGAACAGGAAGGAAACATTGAGCCTGGAGAAGCTGGAGGCTCAACTCAAAGCCTGCCTGTGCCGGATCGATTTCTCCAAAGCTAAGGTAGAAATTCACAGCAGAGATCAACTCGCATTACAACTTCCAAATAAAGTTTTTAAAATGAGCCCATGCATAAGAGCAAATGTCAAAATGATTCTACATTTTCACATTTCCTATGCTTCCTTCTCTTCTCATTCCATCCAGCCGTCCGTCCTAGCCTTGTCCCTCCTGAGACAGCAGATTGAAGCTATTCAGTCGGTGGACATGTTGGAAATAGCCCATCACATCCAGAGACACCTAAAGGTAAACAAAACATTTGTGGGAAATGTGCTGGAAAAAACATTTTGAGGAAAACTGCCACTTATTAAACGAGTTTTACAGTTCTAACACCGGGAAATCGCTCTTATGTAACAATTTGACCATGATCGCAACCGCTCTTTGTGGATGCAAAAATCAGCTGCTATTTCTGTCTTACTGTGAGGAGTGGAGTATCCATTTTAAGTTACGAAATAGTTTGCTTCCGATAAAGGGCAACGATGACAGGTGTGTCCACGATACGTTTTACATGAGAAAAGTGAGATCTTGGTATCATGTAACTCTGCAATCGCCAGAGACTTGTGCACAGTGTATCCAGTGAGTGGCAACCCTCATTTGCATGTGTACAAATTAAGCATGTTTATTTTTAGCCAATCTCTGTGGAGGTATGTGTGTAAAAAAGATGTTACCTAATTATGATTACCGTCTTTTCCGGACTATAAGGGGCACCTATAAACCTAAAATGTTCTCAAAAGCCGACAGTGCGCCTTATAGTCCGGTGCGCCTTATATATGGACCAAATTCCTAAATTTAAACTGGCCCTAAGCATTGTGTCATGAAATCAATCATAAGTGGCTCGCTGAAGACTATAAATCATGAATAAAAAATAACTATGGATCATTATTTTGTGATTATAAAGTAATTTGTTGCGTCTGAAGTTGAAATAAAAAAGATAAAATGGCGAATGATTTGATATGGATTAAAAAATCTGACATGATGCATTCGTGGTGCGCCTTATAGTCCAGTGAGCTATATATAAGGACCAACCTTTAAAATGGGCCATTCATTGAAGGTGCGCCTTACAGTCCGGAAAATACGGAGATTTTGTGTATATGAAAATTTGTAGTTCCCCTTTTTGGATTTTCAAATTTTGCTAAAGTTACTTCAACTTTTAACATTTCAAAGAGTATGGCTGTTGTTACCGGTATAACTTGTGATTGGGGTTTATATGACGTGAAAAAAAAAAAGAAAAGTTTTAATATACAATGTCGCACTAGTGTTTAGGTGTTTACTGTCAGTGGCGGGGCAAACCAGGCTAATCGGTCTGCTGCCTGTTTGGTTTCAGATTGCAGAGAGTGAGCTCCTGTTGTGGCGCGATCAAGTTGCTCAACGCTTGTCCGACTACGCCTCGCCAGAGTGCAGCAAACCCAATCATAAAAAACTGCAATGGATCGTGTCTCGTCGTACCGCTCAGAACCTACACAGCAGCTACCGCACCGTACCTGAACTGCCCACCATCCCCGAGTGCTGCTGGGATGAAAGCGAGAGGTGAGAATTTTAATTTTAACCGATGCAACCTGGGTCTGAGGTTTACAACCTTGCTAAAAAAAAAAACATCCACTGAATTTGGATATAATGGCAAAGGTAGAATATAGATAGATATAGATATAATGATGTAGATATAATGGCTTAAAAAAAAGGGAAATTATGTCAATGCAGCAAGGTTTAAAATAGTAGAGCACACACACACACACACACACACACACACACACACACACACACACACACACACACACACACACACACACTGAGTCACTGAAGACAGGATTCAGTAGTCAAAGCACTTTGCAATTTTACAGTGTCTGATAACCTCTGGGTGGGCCAGTGTAGTTTCTGAATAGTTTTTCTATGCACTCATGCTAAAGTCATCATGTAACGGGCGTGTAAATGTCAGCTGAAAAATACCAAACACCCCAGTGCCCTTGTGGGTTTTCTCCAGGCACTCCGGTTTCCTCCCACATCCCGAAGACGTGCTTGGTAGGCCGATTGAGCACTCCAAATTGCCCCGAGGCGTGAGTGCGAGTGCGAATGGTTGTTTGTCTTTGTGTGCCCTGCGATTGGCTGGCAACCGGTTCAGGGTGTCCCCCGCCTACTGCCCGATGACTGCTGGGATGGGCTCCAGCACGCCCGCGACCCCCGTAAGGACAAGCGAGATAGAAAACGGACGGACGGACTCTTTATGGTGACATATCAGAAGAAAACAAACAAACCCTGAGGGTCATCACACACATTTGAAAGTTTCTTCAGCAACCACAAATTTTTCTTCTTAATTTTCACATTCAAAACAAGTTTTTTTCCATATAAAGTGCAAGCAAACACATTACGTCACACAGACATGACGGGCTGCTCGACTGAGTGACTCGCATGTCTTGCTGGTGCCTCTCCTATCTCACAGTTATTGCATGTCTAGATGTGTGCGAGTCATCGGTCATGTCCCAACTGAGACAAGACCAGTTTCCGTGACGTCACTCACGCAAGGCCTCGCCCTTTAATGTATCATGGGGTTTATTTGAAAAAGTCCGCTTAATGTTGAAACTAATGAAGAAAGGGGAACTTGAGTCACTGGCCACAATATTAGTTGTGAAACAACTAATGACGTCCAGTGTCAGAGCTGACTAAACAGTAATGATTAGTTTTAATAATAGGTATTACAAAGTTTTGCACCCCTCACAGCTTTTAATGAGATAACAAACATTAGAAACTGGCTTGCCTGACAAAGACATAACCCAGATGCTAGGTCAACAAACTTGGTGATGTTCACTTTGACATTATAAATAAGTGACTGACAGTCAGCTGACAGGTTTTACACACTACTATCAGCTGATAATAAAGTGGAAGATTGAAATGCATGTTTGCTTGTCTTTTTGCTGTATCATGCATATCAAAGAGGAAGTCAAATGTTTGAATAACTTTGTTTTCCTTTCTACATTTAAAGGTGCAGTGACATTTTTGTCTATCAAGCAATTATATTTGTAAACAAATATTTTCTAATTATCTTTCAGTGAGGACTCTTGTGAGGACATGATGAGTTCGGGCGAGGAGTCCCTCAGCAGCTCACTGGGCAGCGATGGCGAAGGGCCGTTTTTTCCGGCACACCTCCATCACCACCACAAACGCCGCCAATACCTCAATGCCTGACGCCTTTGTCACGTTACTGTGCCTCATCCCCACCCCAAACATTCACTTTTAATTTATTGTCTAATAAGCTCCAGTACTGAAAGTAAATTGCACAACAACTGGCTGCTGAGCATGTCTAGATTTTTAGTTAGTAGATGTGTTGGTACATGGTACATTCCAGGATACACAGTAATTGGTTGAAGACACTGGTTGGTTGAAGGACAAACACTGCAACCAGATCAGAGCAAAAACATGCCAGTTGTTGTCAGGAACTTTAATTTACCAAAATCTGGCATGTATAGAAAATGTCAGCTGTTTATAATCAAAGATGAATAAGTTTACTCATCCACAGAAGCTGAGGGCAGTTGCAGTTGCAATTATCTGGGCTTTATCTAGTTGCTTACGTTTCAAGACTACTTTCATTTTTAATTATACATTTTTGATATTTCTATTGTATTACAATATTTGTGAATATAAACCCCAAGGTGTGTTGACTCAAAATAATTGGATATCAATACACCATCAGCAACAATAAGGATGGAAAATCAATAACTAAACCTGAACATTAAATTGCAGCACAATGTCCTGTTTTGACTGAATACTTTAGTGACTGCAACTGCCCTCACCTTTGGAGTTTGTTCATTTGCACAAGATGTCATTTGTGTGTTGGAAATAGTTTGTGTTCTTGGGGAAAACAGATGTGTGACAAATTTTGTTTTTTTTGCATTAACTCTCCTGAGGCCATTTAACTCAAAGTTCAGTAAAAAGCACTTATTTTCCTTGGTCAAACACTGTTGACTAATTTTGTGAGCATTTATGATTTTAAAATGGCCAATTTTAGGATGTAGCTTATGGATAGAATGTTCAAGTTGGGAAAAAATGTACAAAAATGCACAGAAAAATGTAAAATTGTAAATGATGTAAAAAAAAAAAAAAGAAAATCTGTTCATAGTTTGTAGATACGTTAATTTATTCTTTTCTTCACATGTACTGAAAAAAAAATCTTATAAAAAAAGTTGTTTTTAAAACTTGTTGGATCTCATTTTTACCCTGTCAAACACCTACAATGAATCAGCAGCTTGGCTGATGGACAAAATAAGGAAAAGAGTGACATCATAGATGTCACACTGCTAGAGCAGGAACAGCCAACTTAATTTCGCTAATTCGGTTTTATTTATAGTACCTCATTTGTACTACCATTGCCAAAATAGTTCTGCTATACAATGCAAATTGACAAGTTAAAAACCCCTAAATATAAAAACACATTCATACTTAAAAGGGCATAGAGGGTAATATAGCAACTTCCATTACTTGTTTTCTGTAATGTTCCTTTACTTAAAGCTACAAGCTGGTTGCTATGACTGAATGTGTAATATGGCGTTCAGCACACGTGCTAAAAGTGAAGGGGAGGAGGTGATTGTAACAGAACTAATTAATAGGCAGAAAGTGCAGAGCAAAAGTAATCAAACATTTATGCACATATTGTAACCCCGGTTATCCCTTTATTTTAGCCACACAACCCTACACAATTCAGATCAGTTTCTGCTATACTTTTGTGGAAACGTGACTACAACGCAGAAACGGTCTCCAGCCATGATCTGTAGTAGAAGAGAAAATTGCTATGATGTTAAATTTGTTTGGAGAATGAATTTGAAGTACCTCCTGCCGCATGCCATAAGAGAAGTCAAGGTGTTGCCATGGAGATGAGAAGTTATGCATTTAGTCACTCCAAAACTCTGGCAAACCCAACAAGCTGACACACTTTTGTAAAAAAAAGGTTACAGATTTTCTTAGACAATTGATAGAATGAAATTAGACACTTTAATGATTGCAAACAGCATGTGCGCGTGAGTTGAAAAGTGAAGATGATACATTTTCAAGGTAAGATCCAATCTGCGTACCTTTTTAATCATGAATTATCTTGAGGTCTTTAAGTTGTAAAACTGAAGTGTTTAAGGAACAGAAACACCCCGTCCATAAAGTCAAATTGTTTGAGGCTGCAGGTGTGAGGTGAACTGAATCCATGACAGATGTAATGACTTGATTTTGTTGAACAAGGGGAATAGAAGAGTAAAAATGGATGTAGTCAATACTGCATTTTGATCATGGGCTGATGGACAAACTAAAATCCCATCCGTGCCTTCTTTTTCTTTGGTTGTGACAACAGGCGCCCCAGAGAACTCTGGGAGAGGGACTGGGAGGAGTGAGCCAAAGGTGGTCCGAGTGACTGCTGCTCTGCGTCAAAGTAGTTGTCGTGTTGAGCGGGATCGTCCTGCAAGCACAGCAGGAATGATTAGAATGTACAGAATGTATCGCATTCTTTTTGTCCAAAAGAAGATACATCTTTTCAGGTGAGGAGGATATGGCTGCTGGTGTGCGCGACTGCAATCGAACAAAATCCAGGACAAATTTGAAATTTCCCCCTTGACATTTTTCTCAAAAGTAGGACATGTCCGGGGAAAAAGAGAACGTTTGGTTACCCTAATCTGGTCACATAACCGTCCGCCCAGCAAAGTGGTGGCGCATAACCAGCGGTCTACAACCCTTTCACTATGTTAGAAATCACAAAAATCATGAAAATCTACAGAGACGCCTCACCGGACTCCAAGCCCCAGGGTTCAAAGCTTGTGCAAAAAGTAGCCGTTTATAATCTGGAAAATACGGTAATTGTGATTTAACATGGCTCTCAAAGCTTGTTTCCTCACTACAGTAGCGAATCCAGTTTAACACTTGAAAAACATCCAGGTTTTTTTCCACGTACTGTACAAAATGTTCTGAAACAAATTTAAATAAGGAAATAAAAGTGAACCAAGAGAACCCCCCCCCTTTAGCCACCAATTTACTCCAAATACAAATACTGTGCAGCTCAGCCTCAGCGATCGTCATGAGGGACATTCAGGCTCCAAATGTCAAACACAAACACATTTTGAAAAGATAATAATACAGTGTACATGTGTTGTCAGAGATGATTTCTAAACATTTTTATTGTACAGCTGAACCTCGATTTTACGAGCTTCGATTCCAGGTGACTTTCTGTCTAACGCAGTTTGGTCGTGGATCCCGATTTTGTTGGCCGTAAATACATTTTGTGGCTCCAATTTTGATTTGAAATGATTTACAAGTCTTAAGAGAATTTCAAAATTCTTGACCCCAAAGATCATGTGAAATGGAGGAACTGGGTTTGAGACGATGCAGTGAAAATGCATGTCCCCAAGAGACAACAGTTGAGAACCATTGGTCTATTTGATGAGTGTACAAGCGCAACCAACACTGAGGGTTTGGGGGAAAAACACAATGATCCAGTTTGAAACCAGTAGTGAAAAATACAGGTACCTGCGATCCAAACAGAAAGCTGAGGTAGTCCTCTGCGGGGCGTTTGCTTCTCCTCTGGCTGGACGGTGTGGAGTCCAGTTGAGCCGTTCTTGATGAGACGATTGGAGTAGAAAATGTGGGCTCATTGATCGCAGTGATGGGTGTCTTGGTTATTAGCGCTTCACTTCCTATCGTGCCCTCAGACTGCGATAATTCGCTCTCCACCCTTTCAGAGTCTGACCCCACCCCTTGGCTTGCGGCAGAGGACCAGCCCGTCCAGTCGGAGAAATCATCCAGCTCTGACTGGTATGCGACTGATGAAGTGAAGCTTTCAGAGAGTGCTAGCCGTCGCCCGCCGGATCGGATCCTTGCCTCCTTTTGCCTCCTCCTCTTCCTCCTGAGAGCATTCATCTTTTCTTCCCTATTCAGCCCCAGCCGATCTTTCCACCAGGCTCGCCAATTTTCCTCGCCTTGCCAGGCCAGGGTCAGACGTCGACTGAGATCGTCAACCCACGCTCCCGTGTCCACCTGGTCTGGAAACGGCACCACTTCCCGAGGCTCGGAGGTGGCGGCGCTTCTCACCAGCAGGGAAGGGTCGGACATGCACACACTCAACTGATGTCTCATGAGCGTTACGTGGTCATCTTGAGACTGTTCTCTCATTTGGTTGCAGGAAAGACTTAAGAGACTACTGGGATCGCATGTCGTTTGGTGAGGGCAGCGCATACGGTCCTTATTTTTGTGGCTTCTGTGCATTAGTTTTTGTAGCCAGCGTTTCCACATGCTGAGAGCATCTTGACTGAGTTTTACAAAAGTCTGACAGTCAGGTAGATTAGCATGAGTAAAGTTAGGGCACGTCTCCTGATTCCTGCTTGGCTGCTCTGAATCATTGGCTGCCAAACTGGTCCCATTTTCATTTTCTGCATTCAGTCCTGGATCATCATTGACATGTATCTGGAGGTTCAACCTTTTCAACTTTTGTCCTTTCCCTCGTGTCTCTGAATCCTCAGAACTGTTGTCCGAATTGTCCAATTGAAGTTGTTTCTTTGGCGTTTTGGTCACAAATGTGTGAAGCATTATGCCCTGAGTTGGCTCGATTATATCCTCATCGCTGGATGTTTCAGAGACTGCTTCGGAGGAATTTTCCAATACTGGAAGTTGTTTTTTTGGGGAGGTTTTTCTAGGTTGGGCTTCATCCTCTGTGGCTGGGGCTAAAGAGGCATCTAGATGCTCATGTTCAAGGGTCTGATAGAAAATATCGCCCGCTTCAGTCAATTGTAGCACATAAATGCAATCATTACTTCCATCTCTTGCACTCTTTTGGATACAGGTTAGACCTAAAAATGTGAAAACAAAATGTTGAGTTTTAACGGGACCAAAATTGCTAAGGGCTTATCAGAGCCACTATTTCATTTCATTCAAGATGTTTCTGATCCAATTAAAATCTGTTGCAATTGTTTTTGATTGTTCAGACAGTCTTGTTAATTGCAAACATAAAACAAACACAGTCCCTCTGACCTGAGGCTCTTATTCTTTTTTTTCTTTCCTTTAGGAATGACCGACTTAACTGAAGGCCCAACTTTCTAACTTTGGACCTTTTTTTTTTTTTTTTTGCAAGGGTATTCCTTGCAAAATTAGACAAAATGTTGACAAAAAATGAAAATTTGATTTTCATACCGGGTCAATAGTTTTGATTTCTTAAACTCGCATTGTGTAAAATGTGAATTGAAGAAATTCACATTATACACAATGAGTGTATTTTCCTGTCTAAAAGCAAAACAAAATTGTTTTTAAGACAGCTTTGCTGTAATTTGATAAAACCAAATAAAAATGAATAAAGATTGTTTAAAAATGATTCCACAAAATTAACAGACAACAATTTTACGAATGGATTAATTATTTACACCAATTACCTGCAGATGGTGAGGACAGTCGGTTAGATGCTATGTCCATACGGTGCGGGATCTGGACGGGAAGGTGTTGGAGGCTATCACAAGGCCGTAGGAGTGCCTGAGGAGGACCCATACTGATGCATGCTCCTGCTCTGCCACCTGAAGTTGCAAACACGTGTAGATTGTTAAGCAGCTCGGGAATTGACCTAAAAATGATGGACAATCCCCAGTCGTCACAAACCTGAATACTGCAGCTGTGTGATTTCCTGAGAGCACTGTGAACCCAGTAAAACTTTAGTGGTTCTTGCTCCGCTCCGGGATGAGGATCCACCAGGAAGGACATGACAGAACACTGGTGGGAATTGCATCATGTGATCCATCTTCAGCACTGGTAAGCAGGGAAATCGCTCGTCCATAATGTAGGTTGAGTACTAAGAGTGAAATGGAATGACATGTAGCCTTAATAAATTGAATGTCACACAATATAAATGTAACAATACATATATGACATATATGTAGTGATTATTAGACAATATATAGCAAGTACAATTGAATTCAGGCAACCTGCAGCCTCTTTGATTATGTAAATAATTGATACGTTTAAAGTGTGTGGTTAAAGGGAGACAAAGTCCCAACCATGACTAAAGTTTTACCAGGGGAAAAATAAAAGGATGATAATTGGTCACACAGTACAATCAAAAGTTGCTTGAGGATAAAAAGAGTGATACAGTCAATAGTTTGTTGAAGAGCAAAAAAAGGGGGGGGGGGAAGAAAAGCAAAAACAGGTCACTCCATCTTTGGGACTAGACATAACATGACCAAAACGCCTCTAGGGAGAAAACCAAATTTTCTCTCAGGCTAAATCATGAACCAACGGCATCCAAACATCTTCAATCTGAAGTGGTGGCTAAAATTGAGTATTCATTGCTGTACCTGAGTGTTGACAAGATGGTGAAAAGGGTGAACATCTGCCAGATATTTACTGAGGATAAGCCTCTCTCCACTTCTACAGTCTGCAGTGTTGCTGATACGAAACAGTGTGCGATTGGAGGCAGGACACACCTGGAGAAACGTGGAGAGAAACAAAACAAGTTCATTGAAAGAGTAGTACAGTAATCCCTTGTTTATCGTAGATAATTGGTTTCGAAAACCACCCTGCAATAAGTGAAAACCGCGAAGTAGGGTCACCCTCATCATTTTGTGTCTGTCAATAAACGTATATGAAACCATTTAACTGCATGTTATTATTACACTAACTAATAGTTTCAAACATGTAAATAATACATTAATAGTATAAATAAAAGACAGAAAATGTATACATATTGAAGATGTAAATATACGTGTGCGTGTGTGCAACATTTAGATGTGATATTCTGTTGTTAACCATAGTTAAACAGGGACCTCTAGTGGTCACAAGTTACCATAGCAGCGCTATGCACATTTTGTAGATGTATATGTAGCTAAAGTATACATACTGTAAATAGGATTTTAGGACTCTTATGATAACTTTTTATAACACGGTACAATACGGTAAATATGTTTTCAGAAGTCTTTTATTATAACAACTTCTTTTATAACAAAGTACAACACTGCAAATATGTTTTCAGAACTCTTATTATAACAACCTTTTTTTGGGGGGCTGGAAAAACCCCGCAATGCAGTGAAGATGTGATAAACGAACCGCAAAGTGGCGAGGGACTACTGTATATGCGACACATTTCAGAGCCACTTAATTCTTGCTTTTCCAACATGAGTATCGACGTAGCAAAATCCAACAATGTACAAATAATGACAATAGTTGCGTGAATTCTGAAATGATCATGGGGCCATATTAGGATGCAGTAAATAGAGTATTACAGAACAGAGCAAAACCATAACCTAAACCCTTTGGATACTCCCTTTTTTAAATAATATGATGCCGTTACCAAAGTGTGCCGTGTTACATGTATTTAAAAATGTTTTGTGTTGTTTGATCTCACCCTGATATCGCAGAGTTCTGCACCAGTCCTGTCAGCGTAGACGATCACCCGAGGATGGGCAGAGAATTCACACCATCGCCATGATGACTCAGCATTGAAGTAAAGGTTGCTGATGTCTTTCCAAACCTTTTGGATCCTGACATAAGGTGAGAAACAAAAAGAAAATCTAGCCACAATTTTTTTTTTTTAAGCCTGAACAACACCAGTCTCTTCTCTATGAAGAATTTTGCAAAAAAAAAAATGCTCTTACCCTTTGCCAACAGTCCACAGGTTTACTGTTCCACTTTCACTTGCCACCAAAACTTCACCTAGAATGTGAGGACTAACAACAAGAACAACTTAATTGAGACCCTTTAGGCTGTATTGCATTTTGGTAACTTACCTGACAGTAACACAAGTGGAAACCTCTCTGGTGTTAACAACTTGCAACAAATGTGGTTCTTCCCGCTCACTAAATCTCCAAAAGCCACACAAACGATCTGACCGCGCAGAAACACAACCTACACACAAAGAGGTATCAAACGGTGCTTCTGTGACATGCCGATGACTGAAATTGGTTTTCTGCCTTACAAACGTTGAACAAAGATGCCGAGCTAATCTGCCGGATGGGGCCTTTCAGTTGGAAGTGGAACGGTTTCCTTTTGCTGGAGTTCAATGAAAAACATTTGTCTTGGTGGTGTTCCCACTCAACTCTGTGAAAGTCTGAGGTACTGCTTTAAGGATGATCAGAACACAGTTCGAGCATTTTGTTGGGTTGAGTTATAACACCGATTGGAGCCATCAAGTGTCAATTGAAAACATTAATGGTTCTGTCAGTGTCTGAGCTTTTCATTTGCAAGAACAGTCAAATAGGCTAAGCCTTTTCTGAGTACACAAAAATAGAACAAATGGAACAAACATTACTCGAGCCCTGTTCGTCACAACCCACTTTTGGCTTTCCTTTCTATGATCAAATTAAGTGATTGAATGTTTAAAAAAAAATAAAAAAAGGCGTGTTTATATGTATATTTGGTTATGCTGTTAAAAAGTTAAGTTGATGTGACAAAGATTTTTGCATGGCGTGGCCTAATGCAAAAACATTCGAGGTTGCACCCAAATTGCATGAGAAACATCAAAACATTACAGAATAAGTCTGGCAAGTTTAAATCCGACAAAATGCAATTTTGCCATCAAATTGAATTAAGACATTGTTTTGCTGAAGGATACTGAGGCGGTCCATTCCTTGGTTCCCAGGAAAGAGAAGGCAGCCATTTTGAGTGTGTTCACTTTGTGAGAAGGGGATGAAGTTGAGTGCGCCCCCTGTGGCTCCTTCGTAGAACAGCCGGCGGTCTCTCTGCTCCGTCAGTTCCTCGTACAACAGAGAACCCAGGAGCTCTGGCGGGACAGTATGCACGACATCTGACATTAAAGCACTGTACGCCTGCAGTGAGCTGGAGGAACACGACTTGTGACATCTGAGAAGTGATAAGAAATGTCATAAAACAACAGTCAGACATTCACAAGTGTTTGCATTTGGAATGCCTATACAGTGTGGCACTTACATTGGCAAATTTAGCTTGTCAAGGAACCGTTTGATCTTCCATGTGTGAACTGCATCTCTGCGTTGACGCTGGAATTCACACACATGCGCAACACAATACTAAGTCCATCACTTATTTTCTTCCCTTCAAGCAAACACACAATTAGACAAGAGTTGACGCCAAGCACAGCACTCAACAGAAGGCTCATCAGACACTCAGCTTTTACCAGTTCTTGGTGAGCACAACAACATTTCCATCATATTGATGAACCGTGGTTGAATACAGTGTAGAACATCGCAGTGCTTTAAAGCAAACTTCAAACACGCAGGTCGTTTTGGTTTCTTTAAGAGAGCAACGGCTTCCTTCTTGGTGTTCACCCATGAACATTCTTGTTGAATGTTTTATGTATGGTAGAATTGTCAACAGAGATGTTGACATCTTACAGTGATTTCTGTCTTCAGCTGACGATCCTAGTTCATTTTTTACCTTGTTTTATGCTATTGCAGTCATGTTTCCAAGATGGTCATTCCATCCGTAGGAGGAAAAGCAAGAGTGCTGAATTATTATTTTTTTATATATAGGTTATTTCAATTTATAATAACTGCTTGACTTATAACTGCCGTATTTTCCGCACGATAAGGTGCTTCAGGTTAAAAGGTGCAGACTCAATTCCGGGGTCTTTTCTGTATTTAATCCACACATAGGACGGACCCCAATATAGGGTGCATGCATGCCATGTTTATGCCATTCCTAATGCTGTTTTCTTTGCACAAACAATAGAATTTATTTATCAATGGCGGCGGAGGTACGTGCTCAACGTGTTACGTACAGTCCTCTAAATATTTTTTTTTTGCCCTGATCTACATAAAACGTGATGTAACAGTTCATCGGGTCTACATATTACGCCTGTATATTACGGAAGCCGCAAAACAACTTTACAGATTTTGGAATTTAGTCCACAAAAAAGGTGATGGCTGGCTGACGTGCCCCCGCGTGAGGGCATCTGCACAGCACTCTCTAAACACTATTATTTTTTTAAAACTGTAGATCGTGTACTGTAGATTGTGACTCAATCAAAGGTACTTAATTTTGTCAGTGATGGGAAATGGATTATTTTTTTCCCATTAACAGTTTTTTTTTTTCCAATAAAAGCAAACCCACCTTTTTCATTCCATATTTAAAATAGAAATTGTCCCCGAGAACTTCACTGATGCACCCAAAGGCGTCTTGGTAATGATCGGAGTAGAAGTTTTGCATCTAGAAAGAACATATTTAAAAAATAAAATAAAAAATTCAGAACAAACAAGCATGATCCAAGATCAGACTCACATGCTCTGTGAAGTCGTGCGGATCTGGAGGAGTTGAGGACCAAATGAAAGCTGGAAATTTGATAAAAACAAACACGATTTGAACAAATGATTTGGTAATTCAATACATTTGCCCGATACAGGAAAAGACTAGTTTCACTCATTCATTTATCTCCCGGAACGCTTCTACCCACGAGGGAGCCAATACCAGCAGTCTTTGGGCAGCAGGCGGGGTACAACCTGAACTGGTTGTCAGCCAGTTGAAGGGCAAAGTTGGAGTTGTCAATTGGGCTACCACGCATGTTTTTGTGACGTGTAAGGACACTCGGAGAAAATCACTCATTCAAGCACGGGGAGAACATGCAACTGCCGCACAGAAAGGCTGGAGCCTGATTCGCACCTCTGAACAGTGAGGATATTTTCATGCAAATAAATTGAAACTATTTCGATGCACCTATTTTTCCTTCTTAATAATGCATTGCAGCGGTATCTGATGAGGCCTTGGTATCAGCAGATACAATCAAGTCAGTCAGACTCTGGTGCAAAAAAACTTGATCTGAAGTTGATTCTGTTTAAAATACACTCGTGTGACATACACCTGTGATTGCCTCACACTTTAACCATATCAAAAGTGCCTGCTATGCTACATCAATGGTGTACACACAAATTAGAAAGATTAAATTGCATACCAGATTCAAGCTGGTCACTGTACATTTGTATACTAAGCAATTTAATACCACTAGCGAGTGTGGTCAGTGGCTCGCGGGAATTTCTTTATCTGCACCCAGCTATGAACAAAATGCCGAGATTAAAAACACGTTTGTAGTTACACAAGATTGAATGGCTTGTCATAAAGTTCAGTGGAAGACTTATTTAATGAATGAAAATCACCTAAAAAGGCCGTTGATGTTGAAGTTGTTAGTGAGTTAATTAGTAGACAGTAAGATTTTATTTACATTGTAATCAACAAGGTCATGTGGTGGTTAGTTTAATGAAGTGTGCCAGGTGCTTAATAAAGCAACCAGATGGGGGCGCAAATGGTCACAAGTCAATTTTACTTGCTACGGTCAGAATAGCATTACTAACACAAGTATTTTTAATTGATACTGTGGGGTTTTAATACAGTAACAGAAGGGTATCAACACATTTGTCCACGTGTGTAGATACCAGTTGTAAGGTCACTTACAGTTGTTTGGTTTGAAGAGGGGAATTGGTGCCGGTTCTGTCTGACGCCATATCTCCCCCTTCACCTGATGTTTCGATGTAAAGGTCCAGTTGCTTGACGGATCAGATCCACCCTGAAACCAAAATGTACTTTTTATTTTTTGGTGTAACAGACAACCTGTGGTTCGAAGTGACGTGAAAATACCTCGTGATTGTATTGTCCGTTTTCAGTTTAAAGTCAAAGTCAGTTATCTGTACTTTAAGTATTTACTGTACTGACGACGTTTTTTTTTCCTTTTAAAAAATGTGTAGTTCGACTTTCTTTTAAAAGTCTTCTTCAAATAGTTCAAATTTCATGAGTACCACAACAAGTGACATTGCGATACGTCATGTTTTTCACCGACCCTCACAGTTCCCTGACAAAAATCAAAACTATTAAGACAAATGTCCTTAAAAGACGCAGTGACAATTATCTCTGGAGCAAATCTTACACTGCGTTTAGAATTAATTGAACCCAACATAATTGTTCGATGCATTCACAAACCTGAGGTTGGACCTGATCGTAACTGCCCCAAATTCCAGCACATGGTTTCTGCGTGGAGCCTGGTGGTCCATTGTTGTAAAATGAGGGGAACAGCTGCTTTGGGAAGCTATAATCCATTCTCTTTGCATTAGCCGATTTGCGAGATGTCCTGAATGTGAATGGTGACAGGTCCCACGCTGTGCAAAAGATCAAGTCTGAACGTTGCTACATCAAATTCGGCTAATGCTAGCCTTTTTGGTTGCAGCTCGGGTTACATAAAAGTGGCTTCTTGTTCCCTGATCGAATTGTCACAAAAATCAGTCACTAAATTAAACTAGATAAGAAAAAAAAGAACCGTTTCCAATCAGTCAAAACTTGTAGCATATGGTTCAGCATTACATGGTCAGCACGTGTGTGAATAGAACAATCAAGTTTGTATTTTCCAAGGTTTTAGAGTGGTCTACTTCCGGTAACATTTCCAAAGAAATGACTAAAGTACCGGAAGTATACGTGTGGCTGATACAATAAAAGCATTAACCATGACAACGCTGTTTCTAGTGGTTCGACGTCTGGTCACCCTAATCGGGTATGTTCATACACGGTGCAACAAAAATGAATAAAAATAAAATGAAAAAGGTTTCTTTTTAATTATCTAATGCAATGACAGGCTGATGTATATTATTGTAGTCCACTGTAATATACACAATTTTACTATAAACAGCACTATAATATAGGGAGAATGTAATCCAATAATGACCAATGATCATGCATGTTTAAAATCGAGTATATACATATTTTAAAAGAAAAACAGTTGTTGATGACGTTACTTCAGGATTCTGTTAAGTTACTTTAATACAAATTCACATACCCTTCCCTATCAATTGCAGTGATTTTCTCTCACCACATGGTAACAGCACGATTATTTTCACAAGGAGAGGGGGTGGACCGTTCCTGGAGGTATACTGCAATACCAGTTGCAGCCCAATGGAAGGCGATACGCTTCTGTTTGCATGCTTAAACCAAGCGCGGTTTTGTTGTCGTCGCTTTCAGTCGATCAGGAGATGTTTTGAGTGAGAATATTTGTCATTTTTCACACGTCCTGAGTGTTTTTAGTCACCTAAATGTTGAGCAGAGGCTGTGATGTACCGAAGTCAAATTCCTTGTTTGGCACGCTCAACCATGGCGAATAAAAATCCTTGAATCTTTACTTCCTGCTACGTCATGATGATGTCATTTGAGAGAGGTCCTGGACGCCCCCTAGCGAAGGACCGTGGGACGATTCATGTTGTTGCCCAGCAAACAAAGCAACATGCAAAAAAAATAAAAAATTGTGCACGTTTTCCAAAGAAAACCCTAATCGAATAAACAACTCTTTAATGAAATGTCTTAATGCATCTCAAGAACAATTTGAAGTGTTATTAGCAAGGCAAAGTAACAAAAAATAACTGTTGAAGAAGAATGGGGGATATCCAACACAATTTTTTTTATTTCATTTTATTGATCCACATGAACATGAAAGGCTGAATACAAAATCCTAGTATAGTATAGTAGTATAGTAGAAAATCCCAAACTATTGTCATCCCGAGGCCGGTTAACTATTTTCAAAACTAAACTATGAACTTCTCACTGTAGTAAAAGAAAGGAGTTCAGCATCTCAATCAAAAGGTACATCCTAGAATAGAATTATCATTGATGCATAAACTCAAAGTCTGCTCAAATAGAAGGTGAGAACTTCATGGCAATCAGAATTCTCAAAATAGAGACTCTTTGTTGTGCTAAAAATAATGGAACAATAAAGCAGAGTTCAGGAAATACCTTTATTAATCAATAATTGTTTGTACATATTTCATGATGACAAGATCTGGAAAAGCAGAACCACATAGGTACAGGAATAAATAAATGAGTTGTCAGTGCCCCTCCATTGAAAGCATTATATAGTTCAACAATGTAAATGCTAGCAACAAAGATGTTCTGACAAACGTGCCATGATGCAAGAGGTGAAGTCACAATAAAGAATAAGCAATATAAAAGAGAGAGAAGGATCTGCAACTCTCTTCTCAGCATTTAAGATAAAAACAGATCACAAACTTTTAACAATGGAATATTTGACCTCTATGATAGCTGTAAAAAGTGTAAACACTAACTGTGTTTCTTGTCAATGTGTCATGGTTTCTCAATGTCTCTGAATTATTCAATTCACAAAGCTTTTTCTGCAGTAAGTAATTTGCAATTTGTGATAACTCATCCCAATCTCCGTGTGACAAATAGGTAAAAAATTCATGGTTCACAAGGCCTATTTGAGTTGAGCAAACTGAACCTTTGAGTCCAGTGAATGAAAAAAGGAAATGTGCTGAAGAAGACACTGGCAAAGTTGAATCCATTATAGTGAAGATGGAGATATGTAAAAGCCAATAATGTTCACGTTCATGCAGTCGACAATATTTAAAAACTCCCATAAATTATGCCAGTACTATGAAAGCAATCATTTAAAACACGCATTAAGTAAAGACTATATTATAAATATGCAAACACTTGCAAAAATAGTTTGGAAAACTGTAGTAGCCAAAACACATACAAAGGATTATAGCTGTGGCTCCCCCTGCTGTCAAGGAAGATCGATTGACTACTGTAAACACGTGATTGGGAAATTGGTTAACACTTAATGTTTTAGATAGTCTCGCATTGGACCCAATGGTGCTTTTTTTTGGCCTGGAATATTATCAGCAGGGTTCAGATCGTTATTTTAAAGAACCAAAAACCAACAACACCATACGGTGCATTCAACTGCCATACACAAAAGATGAAGGAAGCTTCCGTGGGGATTACTGCATCCATAAAAACCAATCATCTCAGAGAATTTCCATCAAAGGATGAGATCATTGGTGTTGAGGTGTGCAACATCAAACAAGAAAAAGATACAAAGGGAGTCCATATACAACACACCTTGGTCTCTCACAAAGTGGGTGTTGCGGTTGGGTGGTCTTCCTCCGCTAAAACTACATCCACTTCTACAGTTTCAATGAGACTGTCCTTGCTATTTGGGCTCTTTTTGACAGACTGAGGATGATCGTTTGGAGTGGAGTCAGTGGCCAATGGTAGCTCCGGTGACAGATCAGCTTTAGCCGTGCAAACCTCCATAGTTTGTTCGCCGTCACCTTCCTGTACTGCTAATTCTATTTCGTTAATAGCACTCTTAATCGCCGCTTCCTCCTTATCGTCTTCCTGTTTCTTATTTCCTACCAACTGCTGGAGCATTGACTGTGGTGATTTCTTCTCTTGTGGAGATTCTAAGGGGACATCCTCCACTTCAGGAGTGACTTGGCTCATCTCCCCATGCACTCCATCCTCCAGTGTGATGGGGCTCAATGTTGGCACTGACCTGTTGGACACGTCGCTTTTGGTTTCTTCTGGTAGTACCACTTCCATCACTGGATTGATCAGATCTCTGATTTCTTCCACACTATCTGGAGATTTTGGCTCCTGGCACTCATTGCCCTGCGCCTGCTCCTCTGTATCATTGGACTGTAAGGTATCTTCTTCAGGGATAAGTTCCACCCCTGGAACTTCCAAACAGGACTCATAGGGTAGAGGTACTCCATCGAGCTGGATCATGGACACGACTTGCTTGCGTCTTTTACCGGAATCTCTGTCAGAATCACCACTACCACTTAGAGAAACCTCTGGTTGACCGTTGCCAAATTTGGTGGCCCAGTCCACTGGAGGATTTTCGCCAAGAGCATGGAGGTCAGGGTCACTGTTGGTCATTACAATACTGTCCCTGTAGAGATTGTGCCTCCTCTGGACAGCAGCCTCCTTCACAGCTATACATAGGAAAAGAATGCACAGTCACAAATAACATTCATGGCAAGTCTTTAAGGCTGGATTTACACTTCAAGTGTATCAATTCACAATGTTGTTTTTTTTTTTTTTTTTTAAAGCAAATAAAAATCGGATAGATGTCGGATATCTGCCAATGTGACAAGGCTGAACGATTTTGACAAATAATTGTATTACTCTTAATAATTTGATTCAATATACGATTAATTCTTCAACGCCAATTTGCCTTGTATTTTTTTAACAAACAAAACCAATTAATGAATCAGTATTCTAATAAAGAATACCAGCTTTACAATACATAAACTGGTTTTACAGGTTAGGCTTATTGTAAAATAAAGACAAATGAACCATGAATTAAGATACACTGACTTCATTATGACGTCACACAAGTCTAACAAGTGTGGTGTTCACTAAAATTAGTAAATCATGAGTCAGATTACAATAATGCAAACAAATTTGTGGCTTTATCAATTTTTGTTTCATAAAACATGACATGGATACATAAATAATATATAAATGAAATAAAGTGAGTGAGTGACTGACTGATCATTGTTCAGCCCTAATAAAATGCAAGACTCTTTGTAGTAATATACTGCCATCTGCGTTTGCATACAATAAAAATACTCTGATAATCTAAATCAAAGCAAAAACTTTCACATTAAAATATAATTATAGTAAATTAGATATTAAATAATAATAAAAAAATAGGTATCATTGAATTGTAAAAAAAATTGTGACTGTGTTAAACAAAATCATGAAATCTTTAGCATTTAATATATAAAGTCAATATCTATATTCTTATTATTGTTTACTTCCATGTTCTTAATGCCCAGTGTTGCTAATATGTAATCTTAGGTTTCCGGATGATGAATGTTTTCAGTGGATGTAACGGCGAAATTTTGAAAACATGTCATTTGAAATGAAGAACTGGGAATTTTGACCTGTAGTGTAAATCCAGCAAGTCATTTGGTGATTTTCCTAACTACAACTACATATTATATGTCTTCTTTCCTTATTCCTTACCCATCATTATGTCCTTCGTGACAGACTGCAGCACCACCTCCTCAAATATATTTTCCACAAGAAGGAAAGGGGAGAAATCCGCAAAGATGAGCTCTTTAAAACGTGGAAGCTCCTGGTAAGAAAGTGGACACAGATTCTTCTATTTAATTTCAGCATCATTCAATAAAAGCTTGCTGTGTTTAATATAGTCCATTGGGACCATTCATTATTTGTCTCACTATTACTAGTCCATTCCAGTCCAGTCAAGTCTTACTTTGGGCTGCACATCACATCACCCAATCGCAGCGCACACATACGTAGACGAAGAATCATCTGCCTTCACACTCACACCTACGGGTAATTTGGTGTTGTCAATCGGGATTAGGATGCGGGAGGAAACCCGGAGGAAACGGACGCAAGCACGGGGGGCAACAAGCAAACTCCACACAGAAAGGCCGGAGACGGAATTGAACCCAACACCAACTGTGAGGCTACGTGTGAACCACTGCCGTATAGTACATTATAGTAAATATGATTGTCTCAATGCTGGTTTAACTGCACTATCAAATCTTGAATTCAATTTGAAGAAATGGTATTGATAAAGCATTTAATTTGAAGAAAAGCTATCTGTAAAGCTATAGATGATTAGCAGCATTAAACCTTAAAGTGATTGAGGCCTCATAAAAGGCAGATCTTTGAGTTATCTCTCCTATGGCTGTCACCATCAACACGATTAAATGTAATACAACTATTTCAGAAGTAGAAAAACTATGAAATTGCTGTGTGAAATCATTTTAGAAGCCTGTCGGCATCATAACTGAATTGGTGCTACATTAATCAAATTTAATTGACTTGAGGATGTAGCAGTTGAGTCACGGCACTCTTGATAATATACAACAAGCAAAACAGAAAGACAATCCATTGTAAAAATAGAGTGCAGTATTTACGGGAGCGCAAGACGGTGCGAGCTGCTGCAGCATGTAGGGGATTATGATCTGGAGCAGAGCCTCTCTGAAGAACTTCTTGCGTACTGTGCTGCTGTCGTAATCATACTTCTGTAGGGAGAGACGAGTAACAGACTGCTTTACCATCTTTTTCTTCCCAATGCAGCTCATTAGAATGAAAGCTCTTTTTCAACAATCTGTTACACTGTACGACAGGGGTGTCCAAACTTTTTGCAAGGAGGGCCAGATTTGATAAAGTGAAGGGGCCCGGCGGCCAGTAGTTTTTTTCGGACATTTTTTTTCAACTACAATTTCATCCAAATAAACACTGTTATAAAACAAATTTCATTCTCCCAATTGTCTTTATTTTTTAAATGACAAAATAACCAAATATAAGCCACTCAGGCAGATGTGAACAACTCTAAAAACACAAATTCTGCCTTTCATTCATATCTGAAGAGTCCGATAACATTGAACAAACTGTATGAAATACCTTAAATTTACATAAGTTTAAAATTATTTTCGCCTCATGAACATTTTAAACAGGAGTTATAAGTAAAATACGATAACATTGAACAAACTGTATGAAATACCTTAAATTGACATGAGTTTAAAATTATTTTCGCCTCATAAACATTTCACACAAGGTTCACGCAGCCGGTTCGCGCGTACCCTTTTTACAACGGGTTTATTTCCGCATTTGACTTGCGCATGCTCCGCATAGCAGGACAGCTGGAGTCATGTTCTCGCTGTGAAATCACGCCGGGTCGCGCGAGATTACATTTCTGCGGCATAAATATAAAATAGCTTTGGTACGTGTGTATTAAAGCGCTGGTCAACAATGGCGGCGGGCCACATACTAAAGATTTTATCACAGAGGCTGCGGGCCTGATGAAATTTGACCACGGGCCGCAATTGGCCCGCGGGCCGGACTTTGGACATGCCTGCTGTAGGATGTCTGTTTTCGTTCGTGTCAGTTTACCTTGAGCACCCTGTCCTGACAACCTTGGATGATTTTGCACATGTCATTTTCTCCCTGGCCAGCTAAAGACTGTTGCAGCAGCTGCTCAAAGGTGTGTACTGCATTGTCCATTTGCTGTTAAAACAGGAAAAAACCCCACAAGTATTTCAGTGGTTTAAAATGTCATGCAAATGTCACTCAAGAGGCAACGGTGAAGATTTTCTCAGCCAACCAACAGGTTGGCCACTGTCAGCCACACTGACGCTGTATTGACTAGGTATTGACAAGCTGTGAACATTCCATGGTGAAAGGCAGCTTGGATTCTCACCTCCCTCATGAGGATTTGAGCCCTGCTGACAAACACAGACGGGCTCGACACTTCGAACCTTTGCTGTAGTCCCTCCAGGTTTAGCTCCTCCACGTTGTCATAGCAACTCTTCATTTTGACTGGGTGGAAGGCAAGCATAGAGAGCCTCTCCATATGCTAAGAAGAAATATAGACACAGCATGACAGAGCAGGGTGGCATGACATAAAAGCAACAAATGTGCCCTGACCAAATCATGACTAACCTCTCCCAGTCTTTCTTTGTCTCCTCCATTTAACAAGTTCTTGCTGATATCCACCACCTCCCTGAAGAAAACATCCCTGACCTCAGCAAACCCTCGGCTGGTAGGCTCCATAAGGGCCTCTAAGATGGAGTTGATGTAAGGTTGGACACTCCTTTTCAGGAGAGACTCAGCTTTGGGTAACACCAGGGCTGCACATAACCACGCCACACACAGGAAAATAAGTCAACATCATTTGCTTACATGAATAAGGCCACGTGAACAGGTTAGTAGTTTTCTTTGTGTCATTTAACTCTATGGTGTGACAAATGCTAAAGCTTCAAGATTTTCAAATTCAATCTGGAATATAACACTGACAAAGTTTATAAATTGTTTTATATATTGTTTCATACACGTATTGCTTCGGTCATGGCTCCGAGACCTTTGAAAACGTCTGTGAAAATTGCGTAACCCCTATTGATCGGGGTCTCGACGGGATGGCTGATTTGGATGTGAAGTGATTGTACCAATTTAATCATTATGGGGTGGTGTTTTGAATCAAGATCGGGTTTTATGTTGATTTCCTGAAAAGTAGTGGCTTTGGTAGATCTAAGAATTCCGCTCAACAGCGACGCTCTCCAA
The DNA here is from genome assembly GCF_054491065.1 of Syngnathus leptorhynchus. Classification (NCBI taxonomy): domain Eukaryota; kingdom Metazoa; phylum Chordata; class Actinopteri; order Syngnathiformes; family Syngnathidae; genus Syngnathus; species Syngnathus leptorhynchus. Next base: position 3,334,856 of record NC_141206.1, on the reverse strand, counting down.
TTACTAATGCCTCTCAAGTGGGGAAAAAGGCAGACATTTTTGTTACGTTGCATTAAACTCCCACTGTCTGTGTTTTGCTCAGGTCCAAATGATATCACTTAAAAACGTATTCTTTTCCAGTCTGCAGACTAGGCATCTCAGCGTGCTCATGATCATTGATGCAAGAAATCCACCACGTCATCTTCCACACATGACAACAGCCAATGAAGCATTAACTAGAGCCTGGTCAGGTCAGGTTACACAGCATAGTTAGTTAGCACCAACTGATTTATATCATTATACTAGTCGAGTATGTTGTTTTGTCATTAAAAAAAAAAAACAGCATGTGAAATTATAGAAAGGATTGGGGGTGGGGTCAGTGAATTGAGTTACCTCGAATCTTACTGCTGACATGTTCTTTAGATGTTATGACCTGGTCCATGTCAGTTCTCAGCCTGGTGTCCAGCTGAACCTTCTGAGCATTACAGGTGTCAAGAAGAGTATCATACTCATTGGTGGTCTGGGCCAAAACTTGCCTGTAAACTGCATCAGAGATCTACAAAAAACATTATTATGACAATAATAAGCAATGTTATCACTCTTTCATTGTGGTTGCGCAACATTGTAATAATCTCACGGGAACTCACAAACATCCAATCTCTCTGCCTTTGTTGCATCTTTCCTTTCAGACGAGGACCAATTGCATTTCTCAGTTCAGGATGGAGACCTTCCATCACTAGATTTGCCAGAATCTGGACATAGGACAAACATTTAGGGTTAAGTGATGATGGCTGAATCACCCAAATGTTTCAATTACAGGAATCATTTTGAAGATAGCCTTCCAGGCGTTTTTTGTTTGGCTTGAGATGTGTGTGTGTGTGTGTGTATTGGCAAATAATGTTATATATTCAAAAAAGAACAATGGCCAAAGTGAAATATTAACTTGTTTATAATATTACCTTATGTTTACCTTGTTTGCTCACCCATTTTCTATTAATATTTGCCTTTTATAATGTCAGAGAACTGAACAGTAGCATGTTGAGAGAACTAATTGATGTGCAGAATATTTAATCAAAACGCCTGAACGTGGATCTGAAGCCTTTTGCGTATTGATCACATTTTGTCACAAAAGAAACGGTTGAAGAACAGACAAGTTGATTTGAGTAAGTCATTATAAAACAAATGTTGTATTTTCATAGACTGTAATACTGATTTGTATGACAAAAAGTATTTGTGTGGCATTAACATGCCTACTCAAAAGCACTAAACTAAATTTGTTACTTACCAAAACTTAAAAACTAAGAAAATCTTAACAAGCAGGAAAATTTGAAAAAGTTTGTTTGGGTGACAAGAAACAGTACATACAGTGTGTTTGGTAGGACACACAATCTTTTCTAAACCTGTACAGTCATCAGCAGCACATAGTAAAACTTAAAACACAGCATTACTTAAAGCCACAGAACATGCAATAAGCAAAGGAAAGGTGACACAGGGTGATTCAGGAGCTCTCTTAGAAAACTGAAAGGAACTCATTGAAAAGAGAGACCCACTCAATAGTATGCGTGTGACCTTTTACATGCTGTTAAATCAGATACCTTCTACAGCCATGTGTTCATGCATTCTTGTCTTACTATTATTACTGAAGTAGGTGAGCACATGAAGAAGAAAATGCCTTCTTTTTTTTGTATGGCCAAAACATTTGTATTTATATTTTAATACAGTTTTATGTGTCATTTGAGGCAAACAAGGCCAGGGGCGAGGGTGATAGGTTGAGAAATGGCATTTGGTATCAATTAAGACTTGGGTGAGGTAAAATGCGAGCAATTTATTTCATGATTTTTTTTTCAACATTTGCGACAGTGATTGCATTTCTTCTAGGCGAAAGAAGAAAAATCTGGCTTCAGTAAGAGTGATTGCAGTGTAACTTACAAATCCTTCTATTTTCTATTCAGTGAACCTAGCATACAGTTTTCAAACTTTGGTAATGTACGTGTTTAAGCCCTTTAAGAGAAAGGCAGAATGAACAATGAAAAGCCAGCCAAGCGCAGGGTTAGGTCATCCAAGTAGAAAGAGAGAGCGCGCCCAACCTGTGGAGGAGTTCCACACATCATGTCCCAGGTCCCATAATGTCCTTTGGCTTGTCTATGAAGTCTCACACTGTCAGTAAAGGCTGGCGTCTGAACAGTGCAGTCTTCGGGCAGACCTGAGTATGGTAGGGAAGAGGGTAGTAGGGTATGTGAAGAAAATTGCATCAACCAATACAAGAAGCCAAAAACTAAATATCATCACAGTCATACTAATATAGATAATATGATTCCTTTCGTGTGATTGCATTGATGATTTCCAGTTGTGACTATTAACTGCAGCCCCCTGTTTAAACATCAGGTTTTTGGGACATGAAAAATTTAAATTATTTATTTCATTTTAACTTTATAGAGGAGAAAGTACAAATAAACAACTGGAATCAATGTATCTGTGGTAAACATTGTCTTTATGCAAAATGGCCAAAACATTAAATCTTTGTTTCATTCATTCATGCCCAAAAAAAAATAAAAAATGCTGGGGAAAAAAAAACAAAGACAAAAACCAATTAAAAAAGCTCATCTCCCAATTAACGTCAGTTGAGAGACAGCAGATTAGTTAATTCTGAACAGTCAGGTCCCAGGTATAAAAGGGTGTGCACACTTATGCAACCACCTTACTTCTTGAAAAGATGAATAAAAAGTAAAGTGTGAGAGAATGTCTATAATTGCATTCTGGCTGTGAATTGCATTTAGTACCTGGCCATTTGTAGAATTTTCTATAAGAGATGAAAAATATGAAGCTTTGTTTCTCAAGAGTCAAAACAAACAAATGTCTGCCATATTCCTTAAAAGAGGAAGATTCATTTTTTGTTTGACAGAAGTCACATGGTTACTGACACAACCACCCAAGCGACAGGAACGTCAGGAGTTGTGCTAAAACAACAAGAGTGCTGTATTTTTAGGAAGTTACTTACTGTCATGTGGTTATGTGAGATTGTACAGGCTTTAACGTAAAAAACCAACAACAAAGCCATCATGACCACAGGATATAAAACCCGGAGCCAGACATTGATAATTACTTTGTGATTAGTAGTTCACCTTTATTGAAATGATTCTCTTTAAATAAGATCTCATGTAAGAAGATGTAATGTTTTTATTTTTGGCAAAGTGCTCTAATGATTCTGTTTTGTCACTTGTCACTTAAAACTTTACCTCAAACTATGAACAAGCCAGTGTTGTGATTCCAGGTCTTTGACTCAGAGGAGGCTGACAAAGTCAGGAAGTGAGTAAGGAATTGTTGGTAGGAGTGGGCAGTGTGAGCCAGACAGGAAGTTGCCCCTCCCTGATAATTTTGCAGTGATGGGTGAAAGGGGCCAGAGGACGATGGTCTTGGGTACATTTTACATGTCAAGTCAAGTTTATTTGTATAGCCCTAAATCACAAGAAGTCTCAAAGGGCTTCACATAGACAAACAATTGACAATTATTCTCAAAGCATCCCCTGATCTTGGGCTCCCAAAAGGGCAAGGAAAAACTCAAAAAAACCCTACCAGGGAAAAAATGAGAAACCTTGAGAAGGGACCACAGATGGAAGGATCCCCCTTTCAGGATCACCAGGCTGCAATGGATGCAAAGAGGGCACATAAAATGCATAATATGGAAATCAAAAAGTGGATGTCCGGGCCAAAGCGAAGAGCTGTCGGCGGTGCCCTCGATTGTCCTGGCAGTAGTAGATGTAGATGCTAGTCTGAGACTTAGAAGAATAAATCAGACGTGTTGTCAGGTTTACACCTCGCCATACCAGCAAAATTTGGGGTGGGGCGTAATAATTGAAAATAATTGAAAAGCACTGCAGCCCAACACAACACAATCACAACAGCCAAACACAAGTGTTGCCCTACTTGACTTTCTGAACCTGGGAAAATAGCTGATGATGTGTGAAGTTGAGGCAAAAAGAGAAAACAGAAACATTTGAAGTTTCGCTCTAATTTAAGGAAACATGCGCCACAGTTGACTTTATGAAAGCCCAATTTATTGCTTTGTGACAAAGTAAGACGATATCCAAGCTGTGAGGTACGCGATGCACAGGTACAGGTCAAACCTGTTTTAGCTCAGTCTTTATAAAGTTTGATTGGTTTAACAAGCTGCAATAAAAAAAAAAAAATTAAATGTTATCTTTGGTTATGTTTTGGTTCATAATTATGTTTGACGATGGATTATCACAAGTATTGACGTAGGATTCTTTAATCCCACTCCTGCGTTTTTCCTTATTCCCGACAAGCCATGTCTTTTTATATCTAATAATCTTTTTGGTCCCCATGCCAAGCGGTTTAACCACTAGACTATGCAGTTCCTCTGCAGTGACTGTGTGTACACTATGTATATTTAGAACATGTGGCAGCACTTACCACGGCATAAATTTGGAAGTATTTCCCTACTTGCCGGGCTCACTGCACTCTATTTGATCTATTTAACAAAAAATTCCCAGGCCTTCAAAGTCACCAGGCAACAGCCTTATCTAAGCTTATCTAAGATTATCTAAACAATCAATTCAAGGCTTTAAAGTACTTGTACATGCATGAGAAACTTAGTTTGATAAACTTTACCATTACATTATTCGATATATTTTTTGTGTTCATAGAGGTGTTTCTGATATTTATCTCTTCAAGTGTAGGCAAATAAATCAACCATATGATTTTGAGGACCTCTTATATAGTATAGTACACTTCTGTACTATACTGCAATAATACCATAGATCACGGGTCAGTAATTGTGATCATCTAGGTCTCATGTCCTTCATGTTTTATCAAATGGTTCATATAATACCTCATGAGTCTAAAAATGATCTATAACGTATTTTCCGCACACTTAAAAACTTAAAATTTACTCCAAAAACCACAGTGCACCTTATAATGCAGAGCGCCTTATATATGGATCAATTGATGAATTTGTTGATCCTTACTGGTTGTACACAGCGCTCTGCCAAAATGTTTCAGTACGTTTTAGTACGACTAGTAAATTACAAGGTCACATCGCTTCCCAGCATTACGGCAACCGTGGTCGGGGGGCGTCACTGAATAGCTGTTGTACCTGCGAGGCTATTTCATTTCAAAAAAGCCTGTTCCGTTAATGTTTTCAAGTACGTTTACGGATCAATATCCAATGGAATCATAAATAAGCAGCACCAATGTGTTTAAACCAGTCTTTCGTCGGTTCCGATCACTTTTATGGGAGATTTATTTGAGAAACGTGATTGTTTAAAGGGGGCCGCCATGCCACTGCTGAGGCTCATGGGAGTCTGCGAGCTAAGGCTCATGGGAGTTTGCGGGTGGCTAATGCTATAATGATAGCTGCTATACGCACTAGGCTATTTCATTTCAAAATAGGCTGCTCCGTTAATGTTTCGAGTAAATTTACTGATCAATATGGAAGGGAAACATAAGTAAGCAGTACCAATGTGTTGGATCGAACTTTAGTCTGTTCCGATCACTTTTATAGGAGATAGTTTGAGAAATGTAATGTTTTACGGAGGGCTCATTGGTTATTGGCTAGTGGATACATACCGCAACCTGAGTCAACCTCAGTTTGTTGCAGTATAGCTTCCATTTTATGCGCCTTTTAATCTGGTGCGCCCTATATATGAAATGCGCCTTATGGAGCGAAAAATACGGTACATAAAATATGAACCTATCCCATATGCTGTACAAACGTGGACAAAATTCTTGGTACCCCTATCTTAGGGAATGAAAAACCCACAACCAAAACAAACTGCTTCAGATGTTTCCAGACAGCATGTTTAGACACCTTCCAAAGATGTCCAAAATAATTTATGGCTTATAGACGGCCACTTGAGAAAAGTCTAATGTCTTGCTGGTAGTCATTCTTGTATGTTATTAGTTGTGTGTTTTGGATTAATATTCTGTTGGAAGACCTAAAACCCAGAACATAACTGAGCCTCCTCCATGTTTTACAGTAAGGACAATGTTTTTTTTTTCTTTGTATTTTTCATTTTTATGTCTGTGAACACAGAATTTGTTGTGCCTTGCCAAAAAGCTCCCGTTTTAGTATATACACAGTATATCATACATTCAAAGGAAATTCTCTTTGACGTTTTGTCAATATGAATTGTGGCAAATTCCAGTCTTAATTTTTTTTTTAATAATTTGCATACAGCAAAATGGCTGCCCAAGCCGCCGCCACCACCACCACACCACCCCACAACTGTCGGCCTATGCAGGGAAGGGTCTCGTGTGATACACGCTGGACTGCGCTCAAGCCAGCCAAGTCAAGCTAGCCTCCACAACAGTTGTTTATATCACGCAATGCCCACTTAAGGGTCAACTCAAAATAAATATTTGGGAATAATTATCCATTTGATTATTATCCGTTTGGTATTTTAGTGGCCATTGAATCTTTTTATTTCATTAACAGAGGGATACCAAAATTGTGTCTCGATGTTGCTGAGATGCAGTGGTCTCGATGTAGCTGAGATGCAGTGGTCTTTATACAAATACTGTACCTTAAAATGCTTTACATATATTCTGATATCTGTATGCAAAGCCACAAGGAAAGCAAGTATATTTAAATAGCTGAAGGGGGAGGAGAGTTGGCTGTGATTGATGGTGTTCTGGAGGCCCGTGGGAACTCATAGGTGCCTCTAACTGCAAATATGAGACCCTGGTTCATCAGAGTGGAGACCAAACTATATTTCATGATGGTCTCAGAGCAAAGTCATATTTAAAGGTTTGCAACGTAACGCATGAGTAAATGAGGTCTCCAAAACATACCGTACTTAACATATGTAGTTACATAAGTGCCGTTTATATATGCAAAAACGTTTTTTTAATACAATATAGGGCAAACTCAGTTCAACCTTTTTACAATCTGCCCTTTTCTTCCTGATAATTCAGAAAGCCCCATTTTAATGATTTGTACAATATGCTAAATTCAAAATCCTTTTTTTGGTACTTGTATGTGCTCTCTATCATGAGCCTACTGCCAAGGCGCACATTTAGGTCAGCTCATGGTTTAATTCTGCGGTGTACATTCATAGTGACACATAAACCCCAGCTTTCTGGGCGATGAGGTCACTGATGAGCAGAAATGATTTACATGAAACTGTGCAAATCATTAAGGCCTCTAGTGTATTTGAGTTATTTTTAACTCATTAAGTATCCCAATCGTTTTTTGTATTCAGCTGACAACTGCCCTGCATAAACTGTTTTTACTTACTCATGTCATTTGTAGCAGTTAATTGATTCCCTATGAAGAATTCACTCTGTGCCCAATGTTTTGCTACAAAATGAATGTGTGTGACAACTGAGACTACACGGCTAGAGCTTAGATTTATTTCATTACCAACGTCAATGCTGCCCTACTATACGCTTTTGTCTCATCTGCAATAAAAGAGGCAAGGTTTGGATTGTAAAATTTGATGTTCCCTTGAAGAAAACAGGGTGCACTGAGCTAATCATAACAACACATTTTTAAATTGCCTGCATAGAAGGTAAGTGTCATATCCGTAAAGCAATTTTATTACCTCCGGGAAAAGTTTTTGCCTTTTCTGTTTTTCTTTAAAATGACAAAAGTGAGACTGGGCTTGTTAACGTAAAGCCATGAATGTCATCAATTCACAGTGACGCAATTAACCTCTGCATGCCATTGCTATCGTGAAAGACCAACACTGTCTGGGTTCCTCATGACATGTTCTTGAAACCCAGGGCTCACAGATGGAATGTAAATCAGGAACTAAGTGAGCATGCCCAAACACGTGTTGAGAAGCAATAGATTGAACAAGGCTGGGTCCAGGGAGAGACTGGTTTTCTTTTATGGCCAAAATGTATGCAGTAGTTGTTCTTCTGTTTACACCCTACGTCTGGTTTGGGCATAGGAATGCGTCAATATGGCGTAAGGAAAATTCCACTTTTTGGGATGCTTTCAGGTATGTGTAATTAAAGTCAACGTTAATTCCACCCTAATCAAATTGGGCTATTCTGAAATTGTTGAATTTAAATGCCATTTTAAAAGAAAAATGCCACATAACTCGTTTGAGCACTTGGGGTATGTACCCAACTGCATATGCAAATATTGAGAAAAGATTATGAAGTGAAAATACCCCAACAAATTTGGCTTCTATTTCTTGCATCATTTGAAGCTAAAAGATAACCATTTACTAAATAAAAAAATCAGTTTTCACTGTAACCTTTGGCACACATCAAGATCTATTCTCGTAAGTTAAATATTAGCTACTATAAAGAAAGCCTTTGAGCGTTGATCAGCGTCGCTGGCTGGTGTTAAGGTGTGTCTTCACAGCTCCATGCATGTACAGTAAAACCTCATGCTTGTAAACAGTGCTCAACATAAATGAATACAATACCCTTTACACAACAAACATCTATATCGTGTCTGTTATGATTAGACTAACTTGACTAATGATGCGTTTTTGTCAATTAGGTTACTACTTAATTGCTACATTTTCATTGGCGTGTACTACTGCACTCAGTGTGTTGCATTATTATCAAATTAGTATCTGCTAGAAAAAAATACTATCAAAATATTTTGTGGTATGCCATCAAGCAGTGATTCTCAACTGCATCAGGACTACATGTCATCGTGAGGATGCCGGAAGGATAGATGAATGTCTTGTTCCCCCAAATTGCTCTGGCAATGGGACCACATGCTAAATAAAGATTACACTAAGTAGTGGCAATTTCACACCAGCATTTTTTGGCTTTTTGTTTGCACCCCCCAAAACTGTGTGTGGCTGGTGTTAGTGAATTAGATGTGGTTTATCTATGATTGAATTCAATTGAATAACATACCAATGGGGCACCAAAATGCATTTTGCTTGGCATCGTGGGAAAAAAAAACTTTGAGATCACTACTGTACAGTAAATATTCATCAGCATCATGATTTTTTTTTTAAGAAAATGTATCATTTTCTATCCCTCTAAGATTAAATATTAGCTTGGGAATAGGTTTTATAAATAATAAATGAGCGCAGACTTTTAAGTACCACGTTGTGTTGGAACTAGTGAAATGCTTCATAATTACAAGGCATCAAGTATTCTGAACTTAAGTTGAGCGAAGTGCCATCACTGCTGATGTCCAGCTTATAATTTATGACATATTCAATAATAATAATAATTTTTAAAAAAGCCTCAGTATTCCATTGTGCACTGTCTTTTAACTTTTTTTTTTTTTCCACTGCTGGACATAGCCATAGAAGTTATAGTTCTGAGCATAGACTCCCTCCGTTGAACTTTCCTTTACAACAACAGTGTGGCGGCCAGCTTGAGATTCCTTTTTAGCAAAGCATGCATCACTAACTGATTGTAAACCACTTTCATTCCAAGAACAACAGCACAAAGGCAGCTTCTAACATAGTTAAACTGAGACTTCGCCTAACTTTGTTTCCTAATTCTGTTCAGAGGACAAAGTGGGAGCAACATCAGCCATTTTGTTCACTCTGTGACGATAACCGCAACACAGAAGTATTATAAACATTGACCGGTGTCCTGTCCAAAAACTCAAACCTCTCATGATTCACACAAAGTGTTTCTGACATTTTTATAACACAAGCATATGAGAAGCAGTAGATCAAAGACATGTACTGTGTACCTTACCTCATGTGGACATTTTTAATTACTACTTGTGTATGACTGTGTAATATTCAGTTGTCAAAAATAGAGACTTTACAAGCGTCACACTCGTTTTTGAGTTTGAACGACTTTCCCTTACCGTATTTTCCGCACTATAAGGCGCTTTGGGTTAATCCATCAAAATCCTCATTTTCTGTATCCAAATTAAACAGTTGGCCAAGTTCGCCATTAAACATACCAAGTTCCCTCTTTGCAATTGTCACGTTGCTCTTCTGCAATGATCTTGGATTCCCAGAAAGCTCTAAATGTGCCTTGTAAGCATGTTTTGTCTATGCCACAGGTGTCAAACTCAAATAAATTAAATAGTAGTTGACAGTCATAATGGCCCTCCTAAAGAAGCTATGACTACAATGTGGCCCGAAGAGTTTGACACCCCTGGTCTACGCCATTTTAGAGCCTCCAAATGGTGTTTGCTTTGCACAAACGTTCGTATTTATTTATCAATGGCGGCGGAGGTACGTACTCTACGTGTTACGCACAATCTTTGATTTTTTGCCCCGATCTACGTAAAACGTAATTAACGTCCTCTGATTGGTTCATTGTGTTTACACATCTCTGTGTGGCGGAAGCCACACAAAACAACTTTACAAATTTGCAAAAACTATAGTATTTATTTATCGATGGCGACGGAGGTACGTACTCTACGCGTTACGTGCAGTTTACAGATTTTGGAATTCGGTCCACACAAAAGGCGCATCTTATTAAAAGGCGCACCTTCGTTTTGGGAGAAAATTAAAGGCTTTTAAGTTCACCTTATGGTGCTGAAAATACGGTAGTTATATTGTGCACAGATTTGCTAGTGACCACGCCCAGATCTTATTTGCACCTGTATCCAATGATGTTGAACAAGCCACCACTACCACTGCCATTCTTCACTATTGAGGTGCTATGGTTTTGGTTCATGGGCAATTACTTCTCCATACGCATCTTCCCATCACTGGAAGTGGATCTTTGCCTCAACTGTCCACAGGATGTTCTTCAAGAACCATGAAAGGGTTTCTTTGAGAGGTTTGGCAAAACTCTAATATGGCTTTCCTATTTTTGACACTCACCAATGGTTTACATCTCACGGTGAACTTTTCAGTCTCATGCTGTCTTGTCTTGCTTGTTGTCTTTGACTCACAAACATCTACCTCCTGGAGAATGTTCTTGAGTTAGTCAACTTCTTTGAGGGTTTTTTTTTTTTTTTCTTCACCATGGTTATCCACTACAGTTGTTTTCTGTGGTGTTCCAGGTCTTTTGGTGTTGCTAAAATCATCAGTGTCTTCTCTTTTTTTCCATCTCAGATGGGTACAGTACATTGTGATTTGAGAGTGCCAACGGTGTCATGTGCATGTTTGAACAATGACATTTTTCCGTTTTTTCTTACCATTGTTACAGTGTCGGACGCAGTCTTGCAAGACGGCATGCCACTTCTGCTGCTCCTTCTCAGTCATTACACAGAAGTAATGATGGCGGGCGTACGGGTGCCATAGGATGAGTGGGAACTGGGTTGCACACTTGATAAAAGGACCGCTGCCCAATTTGGCTTTGACATCTAAAACGAGGTACAGCACAAAATGATTACGAAATTGGCACATAGCATGCCTTCACTGTTTGGTTAATAATTTATCATACATGCAAGTTTTGTACAGCAATTGTTCCAATGGTATTGACACTACGTAGCTATGCTATTACTAGCACTAAATGAACGAGATGATTGTTGGTCTACTGTGTACCTGGAAGGCTGGTGTTAATCAGTTCAATGTAATCCTCGATGGAGGTCAGGGCCTTGTAGCCAGCACAGTTGATGGTTACTTTGGGATGTAGACTCCGCTCATGTGCCTGTTGAAATATATATACATATATATATGTATATATATTTTTTAAAAACAATTACATATGGTAATGACCAAGCTAAAATTAGATGAAGTTGCAAGAAAAGTAAACCCACTGCTTTGCTCTCATACAGGTTGATGCTATAGTTGTTCGGCACTGATACAAAACGATTTCTCCATTTGCGATTCTCTTCTAGGTACTGGAACAAATTCCCTGAAAAGATTGAACGGCCAGCCAAAGGATCCTGAAAAAAAAAAAAAGTATTTATAGTCATAATAGAAGAAAACCTTAAACATGTTTTTTCTTGCCCTAAAAGCTTTTACTCCATAGTCTTAGTTGGGTAGAATGAAGGGGATGGGAGAAGATTGGGGTGGTCAAAGTTCTACACAAAATACATTTATGTATTCATTGGAATTAAATCAACCTTAATTGTTGGTTTTGTCATTTCCAATATATTGTTATATGTACATTTTGTATTTTATGATAGAAAACCTTTCTGCTTGCTGGTGACTGATGAAATTGTCAAGGTTTGCTTTTTTGTATCCAAGATAAAAGTAGGACAAAAAAAAGAAAACAGAGACAGCTTTTAAGTTGTCTTGGATTATTTAATACTGCATGAGTAGGTGATGTCACGAAGACACACACTTGTCCTTCAAATTATGAGGAATTAAAACACTACAAGAGAATTCCAACAACTCTGATTATGTGTGAAATGTGCACCACTTTCAACTGCATGAAAAGCATGCATGACAGACACCAAAATGATGATTAAAAAAAGTGCTGTTTTAAAGAGAGACCACAAAGTTATCTCTACCCGTTTCATAGTTTCTGCCTTTTCAAAATTAATTGCATTTACTTATTAAAAGCTAAAAACAAAAAAACAAAAACACTTTACTCACCCTATGTGAAAAGGTACTTAGTAAAAGTACTGCATACTTCACTGCATTCTTTGTAAAATTAGCATGAATTTATATTTAAAAAAATAAAATAAAAAAAAAAACATCAGGCCAAAAGTCAAATATGGTGTTGGCAGTTTGATGGACTGAGGCTACTGTTCGGATTCAGGACTTGGATGGCTGTTATAATTATTAGAATGAGTTCTGTCACATTTTTTTGTCAGGGTCTTTTTTGAAAAATCACCAGTTTTTTGTTGCTCATCATCGAAAAAAAAAAAAATCACAAGATAGTTCGTGTGGCTTATGAGTCATGCTGCTGAGCTAGGACATACTTGGTTTATTTTATATTCTTGAAATTATTAACAAATCACATCAGTGTTGAAACTATACAGTGGAATATTTTACAATTTGGAAACACCTCAAAATAGTGAATATCTGTCATGACTTTGACCGACTAAAGCATTCATAAGTATTTACTTTTGTCTTGGTTATGATGTGGTGTATTGTGTATTATCATATGTGCAAAGGTAATATGATTGTTTATGTGTACATGAGATAGTATGTCACAGAGGTAAACCTTTTCTTTTCATTTGACAATTAGGTTTGCATACATCTCTATTACTTTAAATGGGAAAAGCATTGGAGTGTTGCAACAAATTTAGACAAACAACTACAAAACTCAGCAATCAATTATATTCTTTTTTCCCCTGCAAAGAACAGCTAATATTGTTGTACTGAACAGATAAGAGGGGAGCTGAGTTTCCAGCACACTATATTTGTAGTGTTTGCATTATATATATATATATCATATATATACTATTGTACTTTGTAAAATCATAAAATAATGAAGCATTTTTGTCTTTAAAAATATTTTTTTTTTAAATCTTGAGGTTTTGGGTAGCAAGCTGAAAAAAATTAATAGCATTTCTACTCATTTTGAGGTAGGAGCATGGTCAAGGAAAAAATTAAATATGTATCCTAAGGTATCACGGAATATAATATGGAATCTGTCAAGGTTCCACACAAGCATTAAGATTTATGTAAAGGCAGAATTTTCAACATGTCTCTTGCAATGTGTGTATATGAAAATTTTTATATACTGGGAAACATTGTGAAGAATATAGTATGTAATCACAGGATAATAAAGAGTTAATCTGTGTAGTGTTGGAATAACACTACACTCATGAGGGAATGCTGTTTAACTGCATAGCCTTTAATTAGCCTGGTTGTTAGAGGCTTTCCTTGTGGTTATGACAGAAAACTGCTTTACAAACTTGCCTTTCTGTGGAGCAACTGTGATTGAGGCCCACCACCTCCTTCTATCTCGTAGCGGACGCAGTTGAAGAGCGCGACGGCGTACTGCTGCTTATAGACTTCACTGAACTGTCTCATCACATCTCCAGTCTTCACTGCAGGTGAAAACAGACACACAAACTTACAGTGGGGAATTTAAAAGACCGACAACGCATCAGTAGACAGTATGAGAGTACTGCAAATGTTTTTCAATTTTGGCTTTGTTTTAATTAGGTTTTTAAAAAAAAAAAAAAAAAAAGGTATTATCAAACCTCTCAAGCATTTTTTGCACGTTGGCTTGTTTGAATCTATTATTGCTCCGGTTTAGAGTGACCAGACGTCCTCTTTTTCCTGGACATGTCCTACTTTTGAGACCGAAAAAAATGTCCGGAGGGAATTTCAAAATTGTCCGGGATTTTGTTTTTTGACTGCCGCCACCCACTTCAGCGCTCTCACCATCAGACTCATGGTTAGTTGCAGTTGGATAGCAAAGTAAATGTATGGTTACTTCAAAGTAACTCAAAATACAACAATGAATGTGTAAAATGCTGGCAACAAAAGTGAGTACACCCCAACTGAAAATGTCAAAATTGGACTTAAATGTCAATATTTTGTGTGGCCATCATTATTTTTCAGTACCGCTGTAACCCTTTTAGACATGGAGTTCACCAGAGTGACATAGGTCGCCGTTGGAATCCTCTTCCATGATGAAATCATGGAGCTGGTGGATGTTGGAGACCTTGCGCTCCTCCACCTTCCATTTTAGGATGCCCCACAGATGTTAATAGGGTTTAGGTCTGGGGACATGCTTGGCCAGTCCATCACCTTCACCCTCAGCTTCTTTAGGAAGGCAGTGGTCGTCTTGGAGGTGTGTATGGGGTCGTTATCGTGTTGGAATACTGCTCCGCGGCCTAGTTTACGGAGGGAGAGGATCATGCTCTTCTTCAGTATTCCACAGTACATGTTGGCATTCATTGTTCCCTCAATGAACTGTAGCTCCCCAGTGCCAGCAGCACTCATACAGCCCCAGACCATGACGCTCCCACCACCATGCTTGACTGTAGGCAAGACACACTTGTCTTTCTTTATACTCTTCATCTGGTTGCCGCCACACACGCTGGACACCATCTGAACCAAATATGTTTATCTTGGTCTCATCAGACCACTGGACATGGTTCCAGTAACCCATATCCTTAGTCTGCTTGTCTTTAGGATATGGATAACTGGAACCGTCATGGTCTGGGGCTGTATGAGTATCTTGGAATCAATTATCCTCGACAAACGAGGGATTACACTACAAATACCATATTTTCTGCACCATAAGGCACTTCTAGTTAAAAGGCGCAGACTCAATTGCGGGGTGTATTATGTATTTAATCCACACATAGGGCGCACCGCATTATAGGGCATGGCATGTATGCCATGACTTAGAGTAAACAAAACAAACAAAAAAACGTCACAGGAGAAAGACACTGAGTTCGGTTGTACTTTATTCTACTGTTTAACCATGTACTCTACTGTACTCACATTATTGTTAATCGATATTTATACGCAAATCAGTCCTCAACTTCAGTATCCAAATTAAACAGTTGGGCAAGTTCGCCATCTGACATGCCAAGTTCCCTCGTGATTGTCTCGTCGTTGTCACAGTGCTTTTCGGCAATGATCCCGGCTTTCCAGGAAGCTTGAATTGTGCCTTGTAAGCATGCCTCTTTGTCTATGCCATTTTAGAGGGTATTTGGGGTATACAGCTAATGCTGTTTTCTTTGCACAAACGACCGTATTTATCAATGGCGGTGGAGGTACGTGCTCAATGTGTTACGTACAGTCCTCAAATTTTTTTTTGCCCCGATCTATGTAAAAGGTACCGTAATTTTCAGACTATAAATCGCTCCGGAGTATAAATCGCATCAGCCATAAAATGCACAATAAAGTGAAAAAAAAACAGATATAGATAGAAGGGCCAAAGTGCGTTGACCAGCTCGCCGAAAGGAGGAAGTGTGGGAACGAGCCAGCGAAGCTCGGCCGGCGTGTAATGGAGAACAATGACAGACGCTGAGAAGTGGCAGATCCCAGAGATGAGTGGAGGCATTTGCCGCAGCCGAAAGCCAGATGGTGAAGAAGGGTGAAACCTTCTGTGTCACTCCAAATCATTAAATCCTTCAAAGTTTTCGTCCTCCGTGTCACGTACAAACAAAGCCGCTAATGATGCCGGTAGTACGTGGGGCCCTTGGTCATCTTCATCATCCCGTGATCGAATCCTATGCCTTTTATGTAAACAACTGCCGCGCAGCACGGGTGACGTCACTTGCAGTTCAAATGACAGTAACCCCTTGCTACATCGCGGTTTGTTCATTGCGGTTTCACTACATCGCGGATTTTTGAATTTTGAAAATTTGTGAGAAAAATCACATATAAGTCGCTTCTGTCAGTTGCAGACCTGATTTAGAGGACTGTCTTCCCCTGTAGATCAGTCAAAACCCATTAGTTTCCATTCTTGTATAATGGTCTCCCCACTATTTGACCTAGTTCTACTCCTCCTAATTCTTTTTCCTCAACACTCCGTCCAAGAAAATGTCGGAGGGGATGTGCGTCTTTCCCACGTTCCGGTGCTGGAAAAGTGAGTCGATGTATTTGGCTCCATCAGCAGCAGACAGTGTTGACTGTGATATGTTTATGGACGGGACAAAAGGAAAAAGGGAGTTGACCTGAAGTTGGACAGCAGGAAGCAAAGCGCTGAGACGGTAGCACTGATGTGACAAAAATGTGTCGGAGAAAAAAAAAAAAAGTGACACCCGAACTTAATAAATGCATCATGTGTTTTTATATTTAGTACAGTCAAAATATTCAAAGACTAGGTGGCTCAAAAACGATTTGAGAATTACCCAAATAGCTCTCAGGGAAGGTTATTTTTGTTCCAATGGGTGCGTGTTGTGTAGTTCAAGGGGACCAGTCTAGGTGCATTTTGTTAGATGCTAGCGAGATGAAAATACTATACTGGGAAAATACTATACTTTAGATAGTGGTCTAAAGACTATCCATATCCTGAAAAAGGTTAGAGAGCACTAAGTCTATGCATCATTACTCACCCAAAAATGTAATAACTCTGTATTTTCCACTCCTTGCCCTTTTTGTAAAACATTCCAGGTTAGGGAACCAATGCCACAGAAATCATGATGATAAAATGAGTAATTTATTCTATGTAGTTCATCATAGTTCTTCAGAAAGTGTCTGGTCCATATAAGAAAGACAGTTGGCAGGCTGCCTTTGAAATGTACCGTAATTTTCGGACTATAAGTCGCTCCGTAGTATAAGTCGCACCAGCCATAAAATGCACAATAAAGTGAAAAAAAACCCAGATACAAGTCGCACCAGAGTACAAGTTGCACTTTTGGGGCAAATTTATTTGTCAAAATCCAACACCAAGAACAGACATGAACCAGCAACAACAGGCTAAACAATATGGTATGCTAACGTGACATATACACAAACGAGGAGCTGAGAACGGGCCTGACGTAACATTCGGAGTTATTCAAATAAGTATTACATAAATAACACGTTTATCAAACCATCTGTGTCACTCCAATTCATTAAATCCATCAATCGTCCTTTATGTAAACAATGCCGCATATGCGCCGCGCCACTGACATCGGACTCGTTCTAAGTTGCATTTCTAATTATTCCACAAACCCATATAACAACATATGAAGTATATTTCAAATAACTATCATATTACAACAATATTATCAAACCATCTGTGTCACTCCTAATCATTAAATCCATTGATCAAATTCCTCGTCCTTTATGTCAACAACGTCGCGCGTGCGCCGCACAGATCTAGTATAACTATATTGTAGCGTTAACAAAGTACCAGGAAAGATGTGGGTATGGTAAACGGCTCTTTATTTAACAAAAGAAGAGTTCAACAACCCAACAACTACTGAACTGTAACGATAAAAACATATACAAAAATACGAAACACGAAATAAAATATATCAAATAACTATGACATAATTACGTTTTTCAAACCTTGTGTCACTCCAAATCATTAAATCCTTCAAACGTGGGGCCCTTCGTCATCTTCGTCATCCCGTGATCGAATCCTTTGCCATTTATGTAAACGACCGCCGCGCGGCACGGGTGACGTCACTTGCAGTTCAAATGACAGTAATCCCTTGCTACATCGTGGTTTGTTTATCGTGGTTTCACTACATCGCGGATTTTTGAATTTGGAAAATTTGTGAAAAAAAATCACATACAAGTCGTTCCTGAGTATAAGTCGCCCCCCCTTCCCAAACTATGAAAAAAATCGCGACTTATAGTCCGAAAATTACGGTAAACATAACCAACTCTGACCTTTTTGGTAACACAATGACCAATATGAATTGACAAATTATAGCTATCATGATGCTAGCTGCTGTTTTGGTCTTAACCATTTGACACAATACAGTCTTAAATATTGTAATACACTTGGTAACGTGTACTTTACATTTGTATATTATTCAAAACCAACCAAGGACATTTTTCTTGTTTGGTGATACCTTTGCATGTACCCCTAGGACTCTGTTTGCAATTCTGCTATTCAAACTTTCTGATGACAATGTTATGTGGTAACATGCGAGTGTGTTGCAAGTGTTTTGTGGGGTCATGGGAGGATCATCCTGTGACAATGTGATTCGACAGCAAGAACGAATGAATGAATCATCTAAGTTGTTTGGAATGATTTAAACCTCAAATCAGTGTTTTATCTGCCCAGCATATCGATTTCATGGCTAAAAATCATATTTGTGTCTTCATGTTATAGGTATATTTTGGCCACGCACAAACACACGAAAAAAATAAATCCTGTGTCATATCTGGAGCGCCAACTTTGTGATCATTCATCATGCACAAAAATGTCTCTCAAATCGAGATGCAAATTGTTCCATTGAAAACGAACACCAAATCAGAATTTAGGTGAGAATGAATCATAGCAAGGCGGCTCGGTGGAACAGTGGGTAGCACGTCCGCCTTAGGAGGGTGCAGGTTCGATTCCACCTCCGGCCCTCCCTGTGTGGAGTTTGCATGTTCTCCCCGTGTCTGCGTGGGTTTTCTCCGGGCACATCGGTTTCCTCCCACATCCCCAAAACATGCTTGATAGGTCGATTGAGCACTCCAAAATGTCCCTAGGTGTGAGTGCGAATGGCTGTTCGTCTCTGTGTGCCCTGCGATTGGTTGGCAACCAGTTCAGGGTGTCCCCCGCCTACTGCCCGATGATGGCTGGGATAGGCTCCCCCGTGGGGACTAAGCAGTTCAGAAAATGGATGGATAGATGGATGAATCATAGCAATGTCATGCGTACTAGTGTCGCTAGACAATAGTGGAGGACTTGGGTTCTGAAAGTAAAAGCCATGCCACAGGTTTTTCTTCTTGTTTCTAGTCAATCAGCAGGTAAAGAAACTCATTTGCCTGCTGTCCTAGCACAAAGGAAGTTTGCAAACTTGGACGCTGGATTGAAGAGACGAGCTCTATCAGGCTAGCTTAGCAAAGGGGAACAGCTTCAAGGTTGTTACTGCTTGATTTGCCTGCCCTTTTATGGGGCTTCTGATCCATTGCACAACTCATGCTCCCTTCCACTCTCTTCTCTCGTCCACATACATAGTAAAAAACATAACACTTGAATTAATTTTGTCTTAACCCTTATTTTTTGTGCGTGTGTGTGTGTCGATCCCTACAATTCATTGATGCTCATTTAACTGCACGTCCCTGGTCTTTTACACACAAAATAATTACCATTTTCATAGCGATCACACAGTAATGTGCCCTTAGGAGTTACCATACACACCATATGGAGTCAAAAAGGCAGCGCAAAAGTTAAGCAAACAGTAAAGAGTGGGTGGTGGTGGTTGTTTAAAGGGTGAAATTGTAGATGACTCTTTTTCTTAAAACATTATTTTTATTATCTACATTCATTTACAATTATAATTTACATTTTTTTGTAATCTGAGAGAAAATGTATTTGCACACACAAATAAACCAAATGAATTCTCATTCCACGCCACATCACAATGGCATCATCTAAAAATAGTCACGGAAACAAACATTTGCAGGTTGTCAAATGCCTGAGAGCAAAGGGTGCTGAAACTCCAAACCATAAAAGCGAATCAGAATCATCTATTAACCTGTCAGTCCTCTCAAATGGATGTTAAAAGCCCCAAGAAACTAATTCCATAGACGAGGTAATGTTTAGTGAGAAGATCCAATAGGGACATCTTCCATCTTACAGTATGTAGAGTTTGTCTGGGTCAACTTCCAGTAGAGACAACGCCTTTTGACCATCAACAACAAATGTCAGCTGAGACGATCTATTCACAGAGTAAGATAGTTGGATGAAAACCAAGAACAAATTTTTTTTTTTTATCTGAGATAATTTGGTCCTAAAGTCAATTAGTGTGAATTAAATGGGTTGATTGCTGTTATTTTTATGAGATGCATAAAAACAGTTTGTGTGGATCAACAAGATTGAGGCAGCAAATTAGATTTGTAGAAGTCATAATTACAAAACCTGTTTAAGCCATTAGACAGCGTGCAATTGTGTTCAGTGTTTCTGAGAGACCATTGTTGGGTTCAGTGCCGCAACAGATACCTCAGACCAGTATTTTTTTTTTTTTTTATTTGCTTCAATATATTTTACATTTAGTACACAGTATGTGAAATGGATGCGTGCAAGCTCAACTGATTGAACTCATTTTCTTCTCATCTTTGTCCATGCATTTTTAGGTTGAAGGGTGTTTTTTTTTTTCACTGAACAGCTAAACATCGGCCTACTGACAATTTTCACTGAACAGCTAAACATCGGCCTACTGACAATTTTCACTGAACAGCTAAACATCGGCCTACTGACAATTTTCACTTTTCTATTCACAAAAGCATGCACAAAAGTATTCTTTTTTTGAAACTAAAAGTGGGTCGCTCCGATACATGTTTACGAATACATGTCGCTCACTGGTTGACTAGATTCAGCCTCTTTTCTTAGCTTGAAGTATTTAGACCATATAGTCTCCATTGCTCTGACACCTCTGAAAATAAATTTTATAGTGACCTTCAGTCACCTGGTGAGAGGTAAATACAAGAGATGCTCATTCCTCATCTATTGGTGTTTTTTTTTTTTTTTTTTTTTTTTAAGCAATGAGCGTGGCTCTTTCTGACTAATGCATTCATTGCAGTGTGAATTTTGCAGTTTTCTGGTTTGTCCAGCCTTGCAAAGCTGAGCCAAGTTGAGTGCCAGAGAAGAGGAAAAGTAGTGTCAAGGCAAAAAACGGCCTATATGTTGGTATGAGCACAATTCACTCAGAGATTGCGAATGCGGGCACTCATCCAAAAACGAGTCTGCCTGCCATGTGAAGGTCAGCTTTGTGTAGTAGTACCCAAATGTCATTCTGTAGCTTGCCTTTGAAAATAGAGTTCAATAATTTTTCAACAGCTTTGAGTCCACATAGCATCGTGTTTCACGTATTCTGCCTAGTAACCGATGTCCGAATATGTCTAGCGGTTATTTCATATTATATACAGTAAAAGCTTAAAAAAAACTGACAAATAAGTCGTTTTCAAATCAGACGAGTAAAAAACTGGTCAAATATTTAAAAATAAAGCTATTATTCAAAGTGAAGACAATTTGCAATTCTAGTAATGACACAAATTTGATGCACAATTTGTCTTCGCGGAAAACATTAAATGATGTGGCGGGCCGTATCTGGCCCCCGGGCCTTCCGTTTGACACCTGTGGGTTATCCCTACTAGACATCTGAAGGACTCCTATCATTGCGTACACAGTTGCCAAAAAAAAATACGTGCGACCCAAACAAAGACCATTTGTTTCATCATACGGCTTGGCAGTGCGAGGAAACATCTTTCTTTATTTACTCGTATATCGTTTGAAAGCTTTCATGTCGCATGTGAACTTGAAGCAAACGTCCTTAAATGAGCCTCATGGTAATGTGTTCCCTTTTCAGCTCGCTCTTTTCAGTGGAGAGTGTTTAGAAGTCAAGACACCGGCCTCGACACGTCTCCTCTGCCCCACGTAGCCTCTGCGCTTGGTTGGAATGAATCGCACACAATCTTCGGGTCTACACGCCAGTTGGGAGGCTGGAGGAATCCGAGACTTCAAATACATAGCAGCCACTACCAATTTATACAAACATGCTCGCTTTTGGGAAAACCTACTTATTATGTCTAGGAAGAGGGCCAGCAGCACATTGGGCAACACAACTCTTTCGTAAGCTTGAGTAGAATACTCCGCTGTGATCAAATGTAATGTTTTTGTACTGACACGGGGGTAAGGTGATGGTGGATGACACTTGCCCAGCAATTATGTCGATTCCCTCGCCAACTAATGATTGTTATTGATCATCTATTTGGGGCGGCATAATATGAGCAAAATTAGGAAATAAGTAACGAAGAAACCGGTGCAATTGTGTTAAAATAGATATTTGACATTGCTTCTGGGCTACACTGTACAGCGACGAGCAACGGCTCACTAATAGCTGGCAAATAAAATGTGACTCAAACCAAAATGTCGTTCCAGTTTGGGCTTTGTGCCAAATTAGAGGGTGTTGTTGAGGCACTCCCTCCTTTCATACCTGTAATCATCTCCCGTTTGCCTTCATCCAGGTGAGAGGAAACCACGTCCCCCATGGTTGCAGTAAAACCTCCAAGTCTCGGTCACAATCCGAACTGGTTGCAGACGTGTAAATTCCGGGACGAGTGCAACTAGATTCCCGAATTGTAGCACAATGATTCGGCCTAAGCCCGAAGGCGAAAGCTAAAACGTCTTCACGAGAGAGTCGCGAAGCTTCGGCGTTGCTGCGGCTGCTGTTTCTGCTCGTTTTGTTCCGAGCACTGGGCGGAGTGGCAACACCCTGGCGGCAGGCGGGGACGATCGAGGAGAAGGAGGTTCTGCTTCAGAAAGTCGGGACACACCTTCTGGGAGTCATCACTAGTTCAACGTGTTAAGGCGGCCCTGCTTTGGGTGTGGCCACGAGCCGCTAGGTTTCTCCACAACAATCAAATAGTATGACTCTACCACACTATTGTTTGAAGATGAAGGCCACCATACAACCTATATGAGGTTTTTATATGTCATTCCTTGCGCACGGCACTGTCCGTGAACGCCTGGTGATATTTTAGGTTCATTTTGAACGCTTACTTCGCAGGGTGGCATGGTAAGGCCGATTCTATTGTTTCATTGTGGTAGAAGTACAGATTACCCTCATTTTCCCCTTATGTATTCTGATGTTCATGCTGAAAGATACATGCTGCCACCTTGTGGACACTTTTTGTAACATTCAAACACACCGGTTAGTTATTTTAGTCATGGCAAGCGTTTGATACCCTACTGCTGATGTTCTGATTGCTGGATTTCCCAATAAAGTCTTGCATCAGTAGTTGGACAGTTTGATTTTTAGATACAAGTCAAGTGACGAAGGCGCATACCATCAATGTCTGTTTGCATTAGTTGACATTAGCGACACTAGTAGCTAACTAGTACCCGTGACGCGCTGGATGTCGCGGTGACTCCGAATTTAGTTGTCAACGAGTGTGCAGTTCTGATTCACTAAGTAGTCATGTAATTCTTCTAGGGTCCCCTTGACACGCGTAGAAGAACGTCATTAGGCATTATGTCATTTCACCCATGTGCAAAAATATATTAAGGCAATACATAGTTGATCATTTATTCCACATTATTGATATCAGTTTTTTTTTTACTATAGTTCCGTCTTTCTATCTGATGTTTAGGTTTTGCTGCCTCCCTAATTATGTGGCTGGATGGTTTACCGTCACTACCAGTGTAAATCCGCATTACAATCCACCTTTTTAACCGCGGATGATACATTAAAGTGTTTTTCCCTTAAACATACAACATTTAAGTGTTTAATGGCTCATAAGACTTTTTTCCAAACGCCCCAGTGATGTTGCGCAAAGGGCGGAAGGATACGTTCTGACGTCTACTTGTGAAGGCTCCTCCGCAGTGATGGGAGGAGGTGAGCACCGAGTGGAGGAGGCGGACTAGAGGAGGAAGCACTCGACTCTACACTAGGCACCATCATGGCACCTATCGGATTAAAGGCGGTGGTCGGAGAAAGTAAGAATCTGCATTTTATTGTTCCGAATTAGCATTAATGACCATCTTCGGTGCAAATATATTTGTTGCTGTTTTTAAGTAACTGGATGCAAGTGGTTATGAAGGATGAGGATGAAGGTGGTGCTATTGACGTCTCGCTGTAAATGCTGTAGTGAAACACAGCAGTGAAAGTGATGGAGGTAACCTGCAGAGTCTCGGTGGTCTTGCTGGGCTCTTGCGGCGGCTCTGCGCCAATTTGGCGTGAACGATCAGCGACGAACCACTGATGACTAATGTGGAAACGCCAATACGTCCATCCTTTCAGACAAAAACCTGCGTCTTGTCCAGCATTAATATAATACACGATCCTCATTATGTTTTGATTGGCTAATAATAACAGCAATCCTAATGCTATTATAATTACCGTGTTATTTGAAATTGATCCCCCAGAGGTTAGTGTTTTCGGCAGTGCCTCACCCCTGATGGAGGATGTGGCGCTTGCGTAAATTACAGCACTGGATACAAGCATCACACTGCTGCATGTCTTCATGGCGGAAAAATACCCAAGACTACTAAATTGGCTTTAATGGCCGCAATGCAAGCGATTGCCCGCAATCTGCATGCCATGCAAAAAAAAAAAAAAAAAACATTTACAAAAACAATCCAAGCATTCTTCACCGCCAGTCCCGATTTATTTATTCAGAAGAGAATGTCCCGGTAGCTTCTGTGCGTTTCTGGTGCAGGCTCAATATGGAGGCGCAGTGTCATTCTCTTCTTGGGCCAGGCCCACGGATGCAAGTATCGGTGGTCTTGCCACGCCAGGCCAGGCATGGGATGATCAAAGTCACGTATTTGTAATTGAGTCGGGCATGAAATTATTTGCTTGTCCTATTCTTATTCAAGTGCCTTTTCAAGAGGAAAATCAAGATTAGCATCATTAGAAATTATATAATTGAATTATGATGCTTCAAAGTGAAGATCACATTTTGCACCTTGGAGCTATAGTTTTATGACAGCATAATTACTACATTTTTTTTATTAAAAAATAAATAAATCATGCTCTGTGTTAAAACATATGTAAATTGTCCTTTATGGAACCGCCATCCAATTTGCATTACACACTATATTGGACAAGTTGCATGCTATTTTATTGAGTGATGAAAATGTGTTCGCCCCTGAATCTTCCAACATTGACTGTGAACTAAAAGTAATTTCACAAATAATAAGCTTGTAAACAGGTTCATTGTGTAGCCTTCAATTGACTGACATAGAATATGCATTTGACACCAATGCAAATGTTATATTTGTGTGTCATCTTTGCAGAGTATTTTATTATATTATATCACTATCAAAATATTGCACAATGCAATAGGTGGTCCGGGGGCCAGATATGGCCCACCACATCATTTTATGTGGCCCGTGAAGACAAATTGTGCATCAAATTTCTGTGTCATTACTAGAATTGCAAATTGCCTTCACTTATAAAGATATCTTTTTTTTTTTTAAATATTTGACCAGTTTTTACTCGTCTGATTTGAAAACGACTTGTCAGTTTGTTTTGTAGCTTTTACTGTATATAATATGAGGTGCTCCGAAAAGAAGCTATGACTACAATGCGGCCCGTGAAAAAAAATGAGTTTGACACCCCTGCCCTAATGATACTGGACTTGTACAGTATAAATAACGTCAAATAACATCCTGAGAGAATCGGATGCAAAAACTTCCACAAGCCCTGAATTTTTTACCTATTAAGGCTTTGTTACCAGTTCATGTATACTTGTGCATCTAAGTAAAGCCAGGCCCTGAATACTCAATTGTTTTTCATACCATTCTGAACTTGGCACTAGGACCAAGTAGTAGCTGGGCTTGAGATGCAGAGGGTGACACCTGCACTTTGTATAGCTGAGGTGAATGGTGGAGGGGATGAGAGGAGGGAGGGAGGGCCGATGAACCGTCATGGGTCTTTTCTGCAGCAATAGATGTAGAAGCTGGGAATGGGGGATGGGCAGTGTGCAGTGCTTCAAGAAAAGAAGGAAAATGAGGCCAAGTGGCCAATCGCATCACACATATTTATATAGTTATACTTATATATTATACATGATATATTATATACATATATATTAGTTTGTTGATTGGCAGGAACAAATCATGTGAATTTACTATTAACTATAAAAAAAAAAGCGTCCTTGGCCTTTGCTGGCCTACTCTCGTAAGCACAAATTCTACACAGTCACCTAGCAATTGTACTTCTATAGCGATTTGCAGAGCTACCAAGATATTTTTACTCAACCCATGCCTACACAAAATGTGTATGGCCTCTGTGTCGTGGTCATCAGGTTCATAAATTGGTTCTGCCATGCATGTTTGGACAGACACATTTAAACATATCTGATTGGAAATGCAGGCAAACAAGATTGTTTTTAGTAAAATACCACGACTGGAACAATCCCCATCACATGATCCCAAATCCCTAAATAGTCAAGTTTTGGTTGAGATGTATGATTAGACTTCCCTAAGATCAGGCGATGTCGAAAATAATTGTCAACTTTCGACATGTGAAGCCCTTTCAGACATTTTTCTGATTAAAGGAACATACATAGTAAATAAATTTGACTGGACCTTCACGGTGCAAAAGAGCAGTGAATTGACGCAAGAAAGAATACATGGTGTTGCATGCACTCTAGAATTATAAAGCTGCAAATTGACCTTGGAAACATCACTGAACCACAGCATCATACTCGTCTGGCTTTAGTGTCTGCTGCAGTGCCTGCAGCCCTCGACCCTTTGTGAATCATGAAGCACGCACATGTAGATGTTGACTGTTAATTCACAAATGTGCATGCGCACACACACACACACACACACACACACACACACACACACACACACACACACACACACACACACACACACACACACAACACACACACACACACACACACACACACACACACACACACACACACACACACACAGTCGCTGTGGTTATAGAGCACAAAGACAGTTCTAAATTCAGTTCTAAAATCAGGCTTATATAGCATACTATAATTATACACTGAGGAAGAGTGCTGCGTCAGAGCTGGTAGGCATTCTCTCTCACTTTCTCTCTCTTTCTCTCTCACTTTCTCTCTTTTTCTCTCTGTCTATACACACACACGTATACTGTTCTACACATGATAATTTGCAGAAAATTTCCTAAAAACAAATAACTGAGGTCATAAAAATAACGAGTTAGACAAAAGTAATAATTCATTATTTAAGGAAAATTAACCAATGAAATTATCACTTGAACGTGGATCAAATAAAATACAGAGTCAACGAGTGTCCACCTTGGTGGATATTAAGATGTTCACAGATGCAAGGAGCAACAAAACAGCTGTTGGAGTCAAAATCTATTGTGAAAACACTACTGAGTAGGTCAATGGTGATTGAAAATGTGAATTTGTGACAGTATAAATCTTTTTCTTTCTGTGACTATGAAAACAAATGGCACACGTACCCTACAGATGTTCTGTATTAAAGAAGAAAGATGAAAAGCCACATGTACAAAACCTATTCAGACTGAGACAAAATAACCTTGAGCTGTTGATATTTGAACACCTGCAAATAAGCAGGAGCTACGTACATGCTACGAGTGGCTGGTGTCAAATACTGGAACAGAAATCTCTTGTATTATGTCTACAACACAGGCTGGTCCCTGTGCTGCTGATGAGTGCAAATGTAACAAAAACCCTTCAACACTGTCGTCAAACGTTGATACCAAAATACATAAACAATATTGTGGAATGTTGAATAATACATAAATGAGAGGGAGTTGCAGTCTTGACGGCACACCGAGACGAGAGCAGATCTCATAGTGGCAGGAACAGGCACTTCCCAACAGTATCATGAGCTATAGATCTTCTAATTTAGGTTCTCAGTGTAATCAACCCGACTATCTACACACGACGTTGACCCTCATGGGCTTGCACCTGTAAAAGAGCTGAAAGGAACGAAGTCTGGCGCCCTTGGAAACAAGGGACTTACAGCCTTGGAAAGGAACCTGAGGGCCGAGAGCAGAGAAACCAGAGAGATGATGACAACGCTCTGTCTTGGGATGTCTGAACTAAATAAGAAAATGGTCAAGCTACAGGAGGGCATCATGGGAGACGCTTAACTGTGTGATTGGAAGGTGCAAGTGCCGCCTGTTGCTAGGGACGATGCCCGGGGTGCCTTCGGGATTATGACTCCAACTCTCTTGAAATTGATTAAACTGTCACAGTTGTACTCAAATCAAACTGTTAAAACATATTATAACTAAATCAACATTGCATTGCTGTATTCAAAACAAATTGATATCAATTGTTATGCAAACTTCCAGTTTTATGCTGTATTCAAATTTTTTTGTTTCTCTCTTTTCCTGATTATGGTACGTAGTATTATAAGTAGTACCGTATTTTGCACACTATAAATCACAGTTTCTTTTCATAGTTTGGCCGGGTGTGCGACTTATACTCGAGCCACTTATGTGTGGAAGAGGAAGCGCCGCATCTTCTACCTTTGGTGTTAGCAAAGTTTTTTTTTTAAATTTCATTGGAATTTGTCATTTGGAGTGACACGAATGGTTTGGTAAACTTGTTAGTATGTTATTTATGCTATAGTTATCTGAATAACACTTAATATGTTATGTCAGGCACGTTCTCAGTTCTTCGTTTGTGTTTATGTAACGTTAGCATACCGTACCGTTCAAGCCTGTTGTTGCCTATTCATGTCTGTCCTTGATGTTGGATTTTGTCAACAAATTTTTCCCCAAAAATAGGACTTATACTCCGGTGCGATTTATATATGTCTTTTCCTTCTTTATTATGCATTTTATGGCTGGTGTGACTTGTACTGCAGAGGGACTTATAGAATAACAACAAAACAACAAACAAAACAAACACAAAAATCAGGCATTGCTTTTGAATTGTAGTTCAACAGAAATGTTTTTTAAAAACAAACTCATGAAACAGGGCTGGATAAATATGATAGTACAGCTCAAAAACTGTAAAGGAGGCTCTGTTATGATCTGCCATGGGATGAAGAATCTGGGCAGGATACAATGAAATTCAAGACAATCTAGGCATTTTCGAAAGACATGTCCAGTCAGAAAACTTGGTCAGTCAGATGTGAGTCAATTTTTAAAGATGATTGCTAAAAAAAAAATAAAAAAAATAGGTGGACATTGTCATGGCGTTTGTTTCTTTTTTGAAGGTTCAAGCGTAAGGATGTATATCCTGTTAAACTGGACAGGACATAGATTATAAGGCTTTTGTGTGTGTGTGTGTGTGTGTGTGTGTGTGTGTGTGTGTGTGTGTGTGTGTGTGTGTGTGTGTGTGTTGTGTTTTGGTTGACACAGCTGTTGCACTGTGTTTGATCAGGTTCCTTTCCCTCTGTCAGACTTGTGCTTTTCTTATGTTGTCCAAAAGACTATCTAGACATACGAATCACATGAATGTTTCCTACTGACATGTTCAGGAGCTTTATGTTCAATTCCATGTGAAAAGAAGTGTTGCGCCTGTTATAATATAATTTGCAGTGATTCTGCAGTAACCCAAAAAAGACAATGCTGCAGTGTAATTAAAACACGGGTGTTGAGTGAAACATGGAATTGTGCTATGATCCAGTAGTTTAGAATCAAAATCTGTACCTCATTTGCAAGATTCCAGTATAGTGACAGTTATGGTCTTGCAGTATTCATCAGCGAGACAATATCAGCAAAGTCCTGTAATGTAGAGCCTGAGGAAATGTCAGCTCGAGAGGAGGAAATGGGAGAGCAAGTGACGGAGGGCCCTTTTGTTTGTGGAAGCGTCTCATCCGGTGGTGCTGGAGCCACTGATTCTTGGAAAACAAGAGACATTTTAAGATAAAAAGTGCCTGGTTTAGTTGTCATTTTTTTCTGCTTTGTGTGCTGTAGAGGTTAAGCCCCCACCCTCTGTGTCATTTAGTGAGAGTCATAGTGGGCTGAATTGGGACTATTCCAGATTCATCTTTCCCACAGGAGGTCAGCTCCAGTTCCCGTGACTCACAGGGGTCCGCTGCCAAATCCTGTTTTTCCCTTCTTGCACTTTTATCTTTTTGTTGCTGCCAGCCTCTCCACTTGCTCTCAAATGAACCAATAAACTCAGGAATGTATCAGGTATTGTTGATGTATCATCATTATTGCAAAAGACTTAAAGGGTATTATGATCACATGACAGTAACTCTGTATCCTGTTCCAAGACTTGAAATAGATAAATCCCAATACAACATAGATTGTTAGGAAAGGATCAAGCTCATTGTTGCATTTACCTTTGATACCTGCCATTGGCTTGTTCTGATTAAAAGTCCTTAACTTGTGCATGCTTTCTCGTAATAGTTGTACTATGTTCATTTTGTCTTCACTTATAGATTATTTTACTGGTTCTTTTATCATAGACAAATTATTTCGGTTGATTTACCTGACATGTTTCGGCGTGTTCTTCCGCCTTCATCAGAGTGTGCATGCTGTTATTCTGTGTGCAATTTAGAACAAATAGCATCTACTTATCTTGTTGTATTTACCTCAGTTATTGTATCCACACATCTTTGAATCGATGTTTTATAACAAAAGAATCAACATAGATTTTATAGCAAGGTGTGTTGTCCATGTCATTTGTACATAGCTCTTGTGTCAAATGTATTTCCACACAACAGTACAATATTCTAATTTGATTTTTATTTTTGTGTTGTAGAAATTATGAATGATGTCATCAAGAAGGTGAAGAAGAAGGGAGAATGGAAGGTGAGAAGCTACTTTAATTACGATACAGTTCCCACGTAAAACCCCTCCCAAAGAGGACCAGCCATAGAATGTCCACTGTGACTACTGTGGAAACTCTGTTCTGATGACATGAAACTGTGGTGACCATTGAACATCCGCCCCACATCTCAACAGTGTCCATTCAACATGCACTCTTACTTCCCGACAACTTGTAACACGAAGGTTTTTTCTTTTTACATCTTTGATATATTTCATCTCTTGTTGTCAATAGTTGCTGGTCTTTATATACCATGCAATTGTTTTCACCCAAAATTGCTGGGATGCGTGCCAGGTCAACTGCTGCCCCAAAGAAGGACAAGTGCTATAAAAAAATATATATAAAAAAAATAACGGTGGATGAATAGATTATTGCAGCTGTTTTTTTTACTGTGGGCTGGGCTACATTAAGTATGTATGTTATCTCCTGTTTTCAGGCCCTGATTGTGGACCAGCTCAGCATGAGGATGTTGTCCTCTTGCTGCAAGATGACAGACATCATGACAGAGGGCATCACCAGTAAGTAAAATGGCCTCACCCAACGTATTTCCATTTGAAATTGTACTGTATGTATTTTTCGGCATCTGCAACTGATATGACAAAGTTCCTATGCAATTCATCTAGTTGTGGAGGACATCAACAAGCGCCGAGAGCCTCTTCCCAGCCTCGAGGCCATTTTTCTGATTACACCTACAGAGAAGGTGAGGATGCACATGCTCTCTCTGTCTCTGTCTCTCTCTCTGTCTCTCTCTCTCATGGCAGTTCTAAACTACACCATGGATTCACAACCCTCTATTAATTTTTCAAAATTATATACACTACATTTTTTTTAACTTTCAGATAGCCAAAGGTTACAATTTATGTTAATTAATGTATGAACCTTTCATTATATATAGTATAGGCTACACAACAAACTAATAAATAATCGGAGCTTAAAAACTGTTCAAATTAAAAATAAACATTAATGGTCATAAAAAAATACTAGCAACAGCTCTATTTTTTAAAAAGTGAAACAAATCTCAATATTAGTACTGATACGTAAAGTCGATGCACACATTTTCTTCACAGGCCAAATAAAATACACTGCAGGCCAAATTTGGCCAGTTTGACACCCCTGCTTTAGCCCGTCAGCATAGACCTCCCTTATGTTTTGTTTCTAACTGAAAGAAATTGCAATGTACCTCTGCCAAAAGTACTTCCCTGCAATCCCATCTGCAGTAATAATAAATACTAATACTTGTGTAATAGTACAACTGTATTTTATATCAAAATGAAAAAAAATAGTTTCATGTTGGCATTTTTTAGGTTTTGGTAGGTCCGGTTTGGGTATTTTTTCAAATGTTAGCTGTACTTATTCCTCGAGGAGAAGCAACGTCTATTGAGTAACAAAAGAGTTGTCACAGCTCTTTTTCTTTCCCAGTCTGTCCATTCCCTCATCGCTGACTTCAAGGACCCTCATTCAGCAAAATACAAAGCAGCCCATGTTTTCTTCACCGACTGTGAGTATTTGCAAGATGGCCCAATTTATTGGTTTCGCAATTTCCAACTTTTTACCATTTTAAATTTTTTTTTTTCATTCTATTTATTATTTTACATTTGTTTGTAAGTGTGCTGCTTATTCATTATTATCCATATTATTGTTTACATTTTTTTGTTGTATTTTTTAATTTTTTTAATTCCTCTTCATTTGGAACACATTTATAGCCACTAATTAGAGTCAGCGTTAACAGTCTGTTTATATTTGGACTATTACGCTTCCCTGATGATGGTTGATCAGAATAAGAATAAAAATAACTCCTTTATTGGTCATTTAGTGCTTATTGATTTGTATTTTTGATCTTGCATGATTCAGACTTTAAAATCTGCAAATACAGTTGCTTGTCTGTTCCTTGGAAATGACACCAAACATGTATGTCACAAACGAGGCAGGGCAGCCAAATGCAACACAAGAAAGATTTATTGATATTTTTGGGGAAAGCAGAGATGTGCTTGAGTACCGGCAAAACCGTGGTACCTACAAATTACATTGACATGGGTGATCCAATAATTTGCGTTACTGCTTGGATTGTCCAGGTACACTAGTTGAAAAACCCAGAGTGCCGTATTCCTAAAACATTCTTACAGTTGTGTTCCTCTCCTCACCAGCTTGTCCCGACCCTCTATTCAATGAGTTGGTGAAGAGCCGCGCTTCCAAAACCATCAAGACACTGACAGAGATCAACATTGCGTTCTTGCCCTATGAATCTCAGGTAATCATAGTAATTTCATTCGATTTCAAAAACAGATGAAAACAAAATCCAAAGTGGTTTATTCAAATCCCTCTAAGTCTTGATATTTCTCAATAAATGTTCAATTCTCTTGGTTGGATTTGCTCGTTTGAGTGACCGGGCAGAGAGGAATTTAGAAATATTTGGAGGGGTGGACCTCCAACGGTGTCAATATTTCTTATGGTGCTGACGTCCAAGATTCAATAAAAACACAAGCATATGGGGGGAAAAAATGTGACACAGCCGAGCTTTGGCCACGCCCACCAACATCCAATCATTCAATGCTGGGTGGTAGACCTCCCTGGTTCAGCCTGTAAATCTACGAGAAGGCAAAGATTTCACACAAAAAAGTGTCACGGGCGTGAATGGACATTGATACGTAAATATAGCTGTGTATCACCTGAATATATGACAGCCAACTTTGGTGCTCTGTTAATATAACAGAACAAAAGGGGTCCAATGACTTACCCATGGGGGTCCTCGCATGCCATTACCATATCATTAGATTCTGAACCATTATAGGACCATTTAGTCCTACCCTATTTTCCAACCTGTCCAACATGTATTGGATGTACATATATGTTATGTGTAATCAATCCTACCCAACATCCCAATTCCCCCTCAACATTTATTTGGTATTCGTCCATCTCATCTGGATGTTTTTCCTTGACCCACAATGCTTTGCTCTCTCCTGTCTACTGTTATTAATTCAGAGTCAGTGATTTTCTGCTCCAGGCAAACTGCTGCTTAGCCACGCCCACATGCTGATGCATAGTCCCCTTTTGGATAAGCCAAGAGCCACACAGCAAGTGTTTGCCAATCGTAGCAGAGCTATCATGGGGACCCTTCTGTGGTGCAGAAGCACGGTCATGTGACTGTGCGCAGATGGGATTGGAGGATTCAGGGATGGTTATTGACTAAGGGGAGGAGAGGAGGAAAACCACAAGCGTAGAAAGGAAATGAGGCAAGGACACGAGAGATGGGAATTGGAGAGGAATAAAGGTCGACTGGAAAGAGACAAACACCGACAAGAAACAAGGCAGAAGGATTGTCAAAATGGCAGGAGCTGATAATGTCAACCCCATCTGAGTTGTGTTGTTTTCTGAACACAGGTGTACTCTCTGGACAATGCTGATGCTTTCCACAGTTTCTACAGCCCTCATAAGACCCAGCTGAAGAACCCTGTGATGGAGAGGCTGGCTGAGCAACTGGCCACTCTGTGTGCCACACTGAAGGAGTATCCTGCTGTCAGATACAGAGGGTGAGCACAAGGGGGACACTGCTAAATCGCAATAGGCACAAACTTGGAACGCTGTCATGTTAGTAAGAAGTTACTCACGTTGATGTTTTGTTGTGAGGCCAATGTAAAATAGACTCCAAAAAAATGAATGTCATGGAAAAGTTTGTTTTCCCACAATTCCGTTCGAAAAGTTAAACTTTCATATACTATAGGTTCAGGTTCCACAATTGAAACAGTTTCAAGGCTCAATTTGTATATTATTATTATTCACAAAATGTTGGCTTTCGGCTGAGGAAATCCACAAAAACAGGAATTCCAAATATTGGAATCCACAATTGAAACAGTTTCAAGGCTCAATTTGTATATTATTATTCTTCACAAATTTTGGCTTTCAGCTCAGCTGATGAAATCCACATAAAAGAGGAATTCAAAAAATTTGAATCCTGTGAAGAAATCAGAAAGTACTTCTCAGTTATTGTAGGAGAAGAAAAGAAATTAGGAACACACAAAATCAATCCAAATGTTGTATTTTCAAAACGATATGTTAACCTTCGTTACTTGGTTGAGAATCGCTTAATGGGTGGTCCGGTGGAGTACTGATTAGGGGACAAGTGGTACAGATAATGGATGGATAGATGGATATACACATGCACACACACACACACACACACACACACACACACACACACACACACACACGCACGTGCACACATACAAAAACACGCACTGTATTTGTGGGATGATATTTCTGTCTGTGTCTCAATACATCAGTGACTACAAAGACAACGCAACCCTGGCTCAGCTTGTTCAGGATAAACTGGATGCCTACAAGGCTGATGACCCCACCATGGGAGAGGTGAGTCCTCCTTCTACCTTTGTCCAAATTTGTATCTTTGAATCACTACTCTCCAGTGAGGTAATTTTCTGTTTTCTCCTTTGACCAAGTACTTATTAATCACTCTATGTCTATTTTTAAAGAATTGTCATCTCGTGTTTGTACGTGCAGGGTCCAGACAAGGCACGCTCTCAACTTATCATCCTGGACAGGGCCTTTGACCCCGTCTCACCTGTCCTGCATGAGCTCACTTTCCAGGCTATGGGCTATGACTTGCTGCCTATTGAAAACGACGTCTACAAGTACACAGAAATAATTGCTTTTTAGATGCAATCAAAGGCATAAGCGAAAATATGTTTGTCATCACGCATTTTCCATTTTGCTTTTGTCCAGGTATGACACAAGTGGTATCGGAGACTCTCGTGAGAAAGAGGTTCTTCTGCATGAAGACGATGACCTGTGGGTGAGCCTGAGACACAAACACATTGCAGAGGTGTCTCAGTGAGTACTTTTCTTATTCATCCATCCTCTCAGTGTTTGTAATGCAGTGTCCATAATCACACTGTATCAACATTGTTTTTTTTGGGACATAAAGAGAAGTGACACGCCAGCTGAAGGAATTTTCCTCCAGCAAGAGAATGAACACTGGAGAGAAGGTAACATGAATCATTCATTTATTTAAGAACCAGGACTGCGACTACAGCTCTCGGTTCCCCTTGAATTTTATTTGTTTAGCATACTAAGATATTTTGGACAATTCTAAGAAACAGTGAGGCAAATTTGTTTTTTGTTTTTTTTACTATGTATACATTTACACTTTTAAATTCCAAGAGAGAGATGGTGTTCTAATACTTGTCTCAATTCTATAGATACTGTACTGTATAATAAAACTGATCAGTGAATTTGTGATAAGCAACCATTGATCTTGCTGTTTGTTCAACAGACCACAATGAGGGATTTGTCCCAGATGTTGAAGAAAATGCCTCAATATCAGAAGGAACTCAGCAAGGTGTGGTTATGTTACCATGGGTGATTTTATTCATGTTGTCCTAGTTTATGTGGGAATGCTAACCATGTGTTGCGATTTCCAGTATTCCACTCACCTGCAGCTTGCTGAAGACTGCATGAAGCATTACCAAGGAACAGTCGACAAGTTGTGCCGTGTGGAACAGGTGAAGAGGGAGCAATGTTTTCACACATTAAAATAAAAGAAAAATGATCATTGTATTTTGCAACATTTCTTTCTCTTAAGTATTAGATTTATTCAGTCAACACACCAGATTGGTTAAAATAATCCTCAGGTTTATATGGCCCTTGAGTGAGATTTGTGGTTTCTATCTTGACAGTGGAGCATGCTCATTGTACTGTATTACGTATTCTGTGGACTGGTGGGATCACATTGCTTTTTTTTTTTTTAAGAGGGTGAAGAACAAAAAATAGACACCTGGACACACAAACATGTTGAGTGGTGTGTTGTAGGACCTTGCGATGGGCACGGATGCTGAGGGAGAGAAGATCAAAGATCCCATGAGGGCCATCGTGCCCATTCTGCTGGATGCCAACGTCAGCACATATGACAAGATCCGCATCATCCTGCTCTACATCTTCCTCAAGAATGGTATGAAGAACACAACACAGTTTATATACTATAGTATTATTAATGATTACAGTATCCTGATGATTTTATTTAGACACATACACAGAACTATATTTGTATATATTATTATTATTATTATTATTATTATTATTATTATTATTATTATTATTATTGCAAACATCACTTACGATGCCTGACACCTCGGGCCAGTATCCTAATTGTAAGGAGAACCCAAGCTGAGGGAAGCAGGGAGGCATAGACTGCAAGAGTCTAGAATACTAATTTATGTTCCAAAACAAAAAGGCATAGTACACCTCACTAGAACAAATGAAAATACAATGGCCAAAGTCCAACAAATCAACAAAAAAAATGGACAAATAAAACTAAATCCATTCAAATCATGACAATAACCAAAGTGTAATGGCGTCTTCCTTGGCTCAAATACCCAAAAGCGATCATAACTGCTCCCCTGTCCGTACGTCATAAAGTAAAAACGACTCATGACAGATATATTGTGCGCAAGGTGATTTCATGTCATTTGTAAAATGTATGTGTGTCCATAGGCATCACGGAGGAGAACTTGAACAAACTCATCCAGCATGCACAGATTCCCCCTGAAGACAGTGAAATCATCACTAACATGGCGCATCTGGGAGTCCCCATTGTCACAGACGTAACTCTCTCAACTCTCTTCTTATGACTCCTCGTTTTGATCATACTCTTTAATTCGAATTATAGGAATAAAAACATACAAATACTGTGCCATATACAGCATGTTATGTAAATACGTAAATTGAACATAAAAGTATCAAGTACACAGGGATACACATTTTTTTTACCACTGGACATAAAATACTGTACACAATTATAGATAACAGATTGATGGTATGTTGTTTCCTATTGCAAGCGGTATTAGCTCATTAAATATAGTGGTGTTACAATTTTCCACAATTGTTCTTTCATTCAGTCAACCCTCCGTCGAGGCAAGAAATTGGACAGGAAGGAACGGGTCAGTGAGCAGACCTACCAATTGTCGCGTTGGACACCACTGGTCAAAGACATTATGGAGGTGCGTTTACAAGTCCGGAATAATTTCAGAATGCATAGTTTTGAATTAAACAATTTCAGTTGATTTACATTTAATAACATCTTCATAATCAAGAAGTTAGGGGGCTCGGTGGGGCACTGGTTAGCACGTCCGCCTCACAGTTAGCAGGGTGCGGGTTCGATTCCACCTCCGGCCCTCCCTGTGTGGAGTTTGTATGTTCTCCCCTTGCCCACGTGGGCTTTCTCTGGGCACTTTGGTTTCCTCCCACATCCCAAAGAACATCCTTGGTAGGTCGATTGATGACTCCAAATTGTCCCTAGGTGTGAGGAAATACAATAAAATACAATTAAACTACAAAAAAGTGTTTAGAAAACAATCAAGTGTATAAAACTACAATATAGGTTCATAAAAGTCTTGTGTGGATATTGTAAAAATATATTTACTCGTATTTATTTTCTTTATTTTCTTATTTATTTAAATAAAGAAGAATGTTTATGAAAATAAGTTTGACTAAAATGTTTACAAAAGTGTTTAAAAATACAAATAAACACGTATACAGTGTTTAAAAATACAATTACGGTTCATTAAAGTTTTTTATGGATATTGTAACAATAAATTTTCTCTACATCACGGATTTTACCTGTCACAGGTTGTCTTGGAACCAATTGTCCGCGATAAACGAGTGATTACTGTTTTTATGTGAGTGGATTTATTAATTGAAAAGTATTTGTCTTTTTGTCCCTCTTTAGGATGCCATTGATGATAAGCTGGATACTAAGCACTACCCCTACATCTCAACTCGGTCCTCTGCCTCTTTCAGCACCACTGCTGTCAGGTACACACACACACACACACACACACACACACACACACACACACACACACACACACACACACGCATGCACACACACACACACACACACACACGCATGCACACACACACACACACACACAAATATGCATGTATTTACAACGAATGGTTCTAACAAATCAATTGTAATTATGGATAGGAGATGAAGCCCAGAGCAATATTTGAAAAGTCACTAGGTGTTGATGAGTTGTGGAAATGTCCCACATTTGTGACTGGAGAGTGACACGAACCAAATTTCTGTAAATGTTTTGTTAGTAAGGAATAACACAGAGTAAACAAACATAACTGAAAACTTGATAAACATACTAATGTCGAATTTATTTATGTATGTATGCATGTATGTATATTTTTTTTTTTTTTGATTGGTCGATTGATTGGAGTGTTGAACCTTTCCTATTGGACATTATTAAATTCTACAAGTGAACATAATGTTCTCGTGGGGTTGTGAATACTGGACCAGTCAGAACCAAGAAACTCATTTGCACTTGAGGTGACACGTTTGTGTTTCTTGGCAGTGCTCGATACGGACACTGGCACAAGAACAAAACACCTGGAGAATACCGCACCGGCCCAAGGGTTATGGTCTTCATCATTGGGGGAGTGTCCTTCAGTGAGATGCGCTGTGCCTACGAGGTCACACAGGCTAATGGGAAGTGGGAAGCCATCATTGGTGAGTAGTGCAAATGGGGAGGCCAGGGGCTAAAGAAGAACCCGGCCTCACGTGTAGTTCATGGACATGACTCTTGTGATGTTAAACCACACTGTTCACAATATTTTAAATTTTTAAAAGGCAAACAGTGGGACATGTGGATTATCCTCTCTCCAAAATCCAAATTTTCAAATGTAATTATGAAGAAATGTGAAATCCTGTTCCACCACCAACTGACCTATATAAGCATCCAACAGTTACAACTACAAACGTCTTAAACCTGCTATTAATATCCAACCTACAAATGAATGCATGTTTTCGGTATTGCTATTCGGAGCCTCGATTACTGTCACGATGCAACCAAATAATTTAATCAGCGCCTCTTTCCTGTGCATTACCACTCAACTAAACTGTTAGAACCAGAATCAGAACCACTCAAATCATCTCATTCTACAAGATATTTTGAAAGTGAAATATAAAAGTTCTTATATTATGATGTTTATAAGCAACTAAGCCCTAAAAATCGCAGCTCTTTATCTTATCTGACTTCAGAACAAGATTGAGTTAAATGTGAGCTGCGTTGGCTGCAATTAGTTTGTCCTTGACAGACACGGAAAAAAAAAAGATATTTATTTATTATCTCATGATTATTATGATTTATTGAAGCATATTTTACCCTTCCTCATTCAAGAATGATTTTATTCCTCATTTTGAGGCTACCTCAAACCTTTAAACAATGTATATTTGTATTCTGTACACATTGTGTATATAATCAACAAATTAATACAATAAACCCAAGTGCTTCCCGAATGTGCGTACCAAATTATACTACATACCTACTTTGATTTAATATTTAAGGCACTTTAAAACACAATACAAAAAAAGCCTTTAAACACACTTGGCGTTTTATATTACCAAATCATTTGCATGTCAACTTTTGGAGAATAAATATATTGTTAGTCATACTATTGATGTGATTGCGACCGAAACTCTGTGGAACATAGGCAAGTCAGCAAATGTGGACATGTCGACTGCTCAGGATTCATCAATTTTGAACATTTATAAATCTTAATCAAATTGTCACGTGTCGCTTCGTGATCAAGTTGACGATCAATCAAATAAGGCGCACATCTTGCTGCCAGGATTTTTTTTTTTTTAAAGGAAGCTCCTCAACTCATTTCGCCACC
Organism: Syngnathus leptorhynchus; assembly: GCF_054491065.1. Classification (NCBI taxonomy): domain Eukaryota; kingdom Metazoa; phylum Chordata; class Actinopteri; order Syngnathiformes; family Syngnathidae; genus Syngnathus; species Syngnathus leptorhynchus. The sequence continues at coordinate 3,294,597 of NC_141206.1, read as the reverse complement.
AAGATGCCCCCAAAAATTCCCAAATGGGTGATTTCACAAATGTACGGAGCTTCATTGTACTGTATACTGCATACAGTCACCAAAGCCCCGCCCCCAACACCCCAGATGAAGTTCTTCATTCCATGAGGCTAGTTATGGAATAGAAAAGAACGTGTGGACACCCATAAAATATAGCACAAAGAGGTAGTAATTCACACTAAGCATGATAGACACATTGCAATTTTCAATATGTTAACCGATGTTTTAAATGTGAATAAAGATGCCATCACACATGCTTGGGAAGTACTCAAAAATTGTGCTATGATCATATCTTATAGTCCAGGGGTGTCCAGCTCGGGTCCTTGAGGGCCACTGTCCCGTGTGTTTTCAATGTTTCCATCCTCCAACACATCTGATTCAAATGATCAGCTCTCTGCAAGCTCTTCAGGATTGTACCGTTCTGTGGCTTGACCAGTGGGGACAAAAAAAAACAAAAAAAAAAGAAAATGTTGCCTTTGATGATGCCCATCTGTCACTAAAATTGAAGTACAGTACAACGGCATTAAAATAAGTATGTCTGCTTACAGTTTAATTTCACAAAAATAAGTATGTTTCCTTACAGTTTAATTTAAGCAATGAGCAAACGCTATAGTAAATTTTAAAAAACTATTACTGACAATCATACAGGTAAGAATGTCAGGTGTGTACTTATTCGTTTGTGCCATTGCAATATATTTAAAAAAATATATATAGTAACTCCAGAATGCAGACTAACAATCCCAATAAAGTGTTTGTTTTCTGTGTTGTGCCTTACGTTATATAGCCCTTAACGTTACACTCCGTTGGATTGTTGATTTGCTGTCTTAATGCTTCTCTGTGCTGCTCTCTTCTATGTTCCTGTTTTGCTGTGCATCACACTTGTGTGGCAATGTAATGTTTATATGTCCCTGTTTGTGTGTTCTGTGAACGGTTAAGTGAGTGTGTATGTGTTTTGTTGGTTATTTCAAAAAAAAAAAGTTTGTTGCTGAGTGGATGAGGGCCTTGGCATGTGTTGAAAGACGAGTGGTGAAGCCACCTCTGTTCCTCCTACAGGTTCCACCCACATGCTCACCCCCAACAAATTCTTATCGGACCTGCAGCACCCCGACTTCCGAGAGTCCACTAGGGTGTCCTTTGAGGACGCAGACGCCTCAGACGAGTGAGGCAGAGACAGATTGGGAGGGAGGGAGAGAGAAATCACACAGGAAAAAGTAAAGGCAGCCACTCAAGAAGCCCTTTCTGAACTTTTAACAGCACAAGGGCTTCCTTGTTCTTCTTTTTAATCATCCAGTAGTGTTTTTTTTTTTTTTTTCTCCACCACCTCTTCCTCTTCGTGACCCTCAGGGATGGGTACATCGTGGCCTTTTCTCACTGCATGGGCCTCTCTATCAGGGACAATAGCCACAAAGTCAGCAAAAATCTTTGTTTGCAAACATCTGTGCTCATACAGTTACCTGCAAACATATTTGCTCATACAGTTACCACTCTCTCTCTCTCCCTGCATCATATATTTAAAATACAACTATGTTTTGAAATCTGAGAATGGCATGTCTGTCGTCACTCTGTCATCCCTCACTCTGTGGCAAAGACAACAGTGTAGGAGAAATGTGAATGAACCTTTTGCTAATTTACTGTATCAAAATCAGCCTAAAAAAAATCCACATCAGTCAGGCCCGATACAAAACACATTGTATTTGTACCTGACAATGTAACAATGAAACTGAGCAATATCATCAGGCAGAATTTGTGGATGTCACTTTGGTTCTGAATATTACAGTCCGTATCGGATCTGAACTTTGAGTCAAAAGGTCCTTCCTGTAGTATACATGCAATAGTTAGATACCACGCATGTACTTCAGGGAGTTTGACGAAACTAGAACCACACAAAAATTTGCTCTGCACAGATGCGAATAAAGGCTATATAAAGATAAAATGATGTGCTGAAGAGCGCCCATGCTTGAGTAGGTTGTCCAAGCCCCATCCCTGCTGCCTCCTCCTATCATCTTCCGCTGGGTGGATTAAATCGCCCCTCAATGGTATAAAGGCTCACCGTTAACCGCTCACTTCAGATTTAATCTACCCCAAGTTCCATCTTTAATATCACTTTTTTTACTGTCTGTTTATTTTTCTAATAAGCTCTCGGCCAACAATAATCACTTTGATTTCTTTCAGGAATGTTTGGCGTTTATTGAAATAGAATCTTCTTTCTCCCTTGACATTGTGTTGTAGAATCATCACATGCTCACATAGCCTCGGATTGTCAGCAGAGATCGCTGATACATATGACTAATTTGGTGAAGAGGAAACAAGATTTGCATTTTTCTTTTCTACATTATCTGTATGTGTATAATGCATCTTTGCTGACACAGTGTGGCTCTGTAGCATTACTCCACTTGATATGCTTTAGCAACCTAACAACTAGGATACTTCACAAATAGCTGCCATTGATGCCAGGTGCTGCATAGGCCAAAAATAGCCTTTGCCTCCCCCCCACACTAGAAACTCATGAGGAAAAAAAATTCACACAGTCTGTCATAGCAACAGTCCGAGCGTGGGACTGCATAGCGTTAGCATTTCCAGTTGTGAAATACATCTGTGGACAAAATTGTTGATTTCTCTCTGTTAATTAAAGTGGTAAAGGAAATAACTTGTACCTGACAAAAGTAAAAATACTGCACATGAAAATGAACAAAGAAAAATCGGACTTTTTGAACTATGGTGAACTATCAACCGAAAAACAAACAAACAAAAATGATAGTACCCCTAACTGTATTTTGCTGGACAATCTTGAGGCAATCACTGCAGTCGAAAAAGTTTTGAAACTTTCAGTGAGACTTTTGCAGCAACCAGGGGATAATCTGCTCCACTTTTCAAACTACTCCAATTGTCTTAAGTTTGAAGGGCGCATGTTTCAGCTTTATCCACAGATGTTCAATAGGATTTAAAGTGAGGTTCAAGAAGGGCCACATAAGAACGTTTTGCTCGTCTTTGGCTTGTTTTGTGTCGTTATCCTGTTACGAGACAAACAAACTGCGACTGAGCCCGAGCGTTCTGGCGCAGGGCGGCACATTTCTCTCTGGAATTAATCATTTTCAAATAATTTTCAAGTACCATTTTCGAGTCCTATTTATTTTACTGGTTCTTTTATCACAAACAAGATATTTTAGGTTGCATTACCTGACATGTTTCGGCTTGTACTTCCGCCTTCATCAGAGTGTCAAAAAGTGTTTGTGATAAAAGAACCAGTAAAATAATTGTGAAAACAAAATGAACTTAGTACAACTACCATCATTCTTGTCCAGGTGTGTTAAATGTGTTGATAATAATTCTACTGAACCAAAATACAAAAGTAATGTCCAATTATTATGAGCTAATTTACATTAAAATGTGTATTTATTCTTGTCGGATTCAAAAAAAATTTATGACCATTTTAGTCTTTTTTTTTTTAACAGAGACCAATTGTTCCAGTTTTGAGCTTTCTTTCATGCTCATCTATTTACTTTTACTCTCACACAGATATACGTACATATATGATGACTTTTTTTCTGCGTGTGAAGGTTTTTGGTTTTAGTAAGCGTTTCCGTTGGTGAATTTTCTTTTAATTTTCTTTTTAATGTGTGTGGATGCTTGTGTGCGTGTACGAGTGTATGCGTGCATGTTTGCGTCCACAAATGTTTGCGAGAGAGACATTTTAAGGTTATTTTTGGCCTCTACAGCACCTCATCCCACTCGCCTTTAGACTTTCCAAGGCACCGAAGTGATGACCTTTATTTGAAGTTTGCAAAATAAAGTTCTTTAAATAAAACTGATTGGTAGACAACAAAGGTAAATCCTCTTTATCCCGTTGTTTTGACATTGTATTGATGGAAATATTATACTGACATGACATGCATCCTTGGAAGGGGTCTTAGATAATATTCTCATTACCATGTCAATACCCATCTCTCAAAAGAAAATATCATCACAGCACATCATTCTCATCCCAAATGTAGCCGCTAAAGCGATATCACTTCCGAACAAATTTTTATTTGTGGTTTCGCAAGTCAGCAGTATGTCCCCTTTGGCACATACTGTCTTGTACATATTCAACACACAAAAACGGCCATCGCCTACTTAAAGCAAGTATTTGTGTTTGTTATGTGCTTTAGGTGTAGATTTAGCCATGTGCAAGAAATCAGTATTGTAGTTCATTTTTAATTAGTCGAAGCATTGTTTGTTTCTAAGGCACAAAGCAGCATGTTTGAGATACAATGAATCCACTTTGACACAGTGTGACAAACAAAAAAAAATTGGACTTGGTGCTTCTTTTTATTTTGGTAATTTTCTGGAATTCATACAAATAATTGACAGTTAAAGTGGAAAAATCATGTCATGCAGCTCTGGAGTGGAAACAAACAACACAAGTTCACATGTTGTGTATTGTGAGGAGTAAATCAAATGGCCGAAGCTTTTCAGAAGAAAGAACTTCGGAAACAATTATTTGGGAAAAATGCTAATTAGGCTGAACCAAATTTGCTAAGATATTTGCTTTACTCCACTCCTGCACTTGTTAAGTTAAAACAAAACAAAACTAACAAACAAAACATCAATCAAACAAACAAAAAGTCAAATGTGTCTTCAGCTGTCTTGAAATTTCATCTTACATCATCAACGTTTAATTCTCATGTACTCCAATCGAAACCGATGAAGACCTTAAAGCGACAGAATATATTTCTCACCTTCAAATAATTTCAAAATCATTTTGATTCTACAATTTCTTGCGATGAGTACGTATAATTTATGTCATTGCTTTAGCAACCCCAGAATCGGAACCTTGGTGGACCAGCCTGGGCACCTTCTCCTTTCTCAGCAATAATGCTAACGTAATGACATATAACTTTACTGTAGGTGTATATGAATTAGTTTCAGTATAAAGACGCCACCTGCCACGACTGTAGGCTGAAATTATTTCTATTGTTAATTATTTCATCTGTTCAAGTAATGTGTTTGTTAACGCTTAGTTCAAGATAAAAACAGTAAGGTGGTAATTTTCTATTGGCTGGTCAGCACTGCAAATGAGAATCTTCTCAACTAGATACCGGTATTTTGGATGAATGAAGGTTAAATAATAAAAATAATAGAACCTTTAGGATAATAGAGTATGTCGTGACAAGGGTGTGATGTGAAAGTCTCCCTTTTTCAACTTTCCTACATGTAAAAAAATACACATTAACCAATGTTAATAGTAAGATACCTACTGTTACTTTAACAATTGTGAGGGATAAGCAACAAGGCTCACTGCAAATAGCAAACATCCCTGAGTACTCGACTCACACCCGCCAAAAACAAAAAGTCTTCGGATACAACATGGCAGCAAATCCCTACTTTTGTCCAAATGAAGCTCCTCAACTTACTTCAAAATACAAGAGTTACTTGGCACCAAGATGCCACAAGATGGCACCAAAGTTGTACTTATTATTAGTTTAGTCTGAGCACAAAGGAGCAAATAGCTGAATTTGCCAACCAAATATGTAAGAGTTGACAAGAAATGTTTTTTTTTTTTTTTTTTATCTTTGCTTCTGACACCTTTTGTTGAAACGTGTCCTTCTTTTGGAAGAAGCAAAATACTTTCAAATAAATCCTTTGAAATTCGTTGAACTGTGAGACATTGTGATGGTGATGACGGTTAAACTGTTACTTTAAATTGCATTAACCCAAAAGTACATCCTGAATCGTCAGTTATTATCCATTTGAGAGATGCGAAAAGCATTTGTAAGGATAATCCAATGAAGGATCGAAGTCAATAACCGCAGCGACCAGTAGAGTAGTTCTTCCATTGCAAGAGCTGAAAACACATTTTTCCTCTGTGCCTGTGTTCAAACTCATATCTAACTGCAGGCATTTTGTGTGTTTGTATGTGCCCTCAGGATCGACCAACATCTTTACCCCCACCAGCTTGCTGGAGCAGCTCAAGGCTATGAACAAACCAGACGAAGAAGTGACAAGTTAAAAATCCCCTCCCACCCATCAGCCAATCTCTCTCCTCCTTACTTTTCCCTTTACATCAGCCAATCCTTTCTTGTGTGCACATCTTGCTTGAGAATACGTCTAAGATGACCCCAAAAATATATGTTTCAACAAAAGAGTAACACAAGTATTCTCATGTTTTACAAAGTATGCAACAAAAGAACCTGATATAAAGATCTAGAAAATATGGCCATTTAAAAGGGAACATACCAAAATGTAATAGTGTGCTATAAAACCTGCTAGAATATGTCAAACAAAATCAAGCCTTTGTGTCAGTCTAGTGAAAGCGGGTGGAGGAAGGGTGTGCCGCTTGTAAAATATAGCATATCAATCAACATGCAATATATATAAAAATATATTTAACCAGAGAGGAGTCACCCCTGCTGCCCATTTGAGATGTTTGTATCAAGTAGCATGCTTGGACTTGTCTGGACTGTTAACTGTGTTTGTACCCTGTGTGGATGTTTTTGGGAGCTAGCTTTCCCCTCGAAGATGTTGTGTTTGGATACTCTACTGAAAAACCGTTCCACTTTGAAAACTTCGACTAAAGCATCCACCACTCAGCCCGAGACTCGCCGCATTAGTTCAGACTATGTAAATTCACCATACGAATATTTTTGCCGTCGTGTTCGGTTAGCGCCGTCGTAGCGCTCTCACAAAGGATTTTAAGTGAGAATTGGGAGGATTTGAATCCTACATGAGTGTCGTTTGACTGAGAGCTAATAATGGACAAAACTAAAATGGAGTATATGATACTAAGTGCTTCTGTCAGTTGGTGATTTTGAAGAGAATCATTCATTCCTTTCCGACTGGAAAGTCAAAGTATTTGAAGCATCCCAGCCAACGTAATGTTTTCATGTTAAATGAATCTTTCAAAAGGCCTCTTGTATTTCAGTATTGTATCCCGTCAGTCTTATTATTGCTTAGTAGTGATGTTTCATTGGATCATGCACTGTGTAGTGTTGTAACGCCATATGTTACTGTTTAGCGTCTCACTGTTGACTGGTGATGTTTCGGACTGTGAAGTAGTGCTAACGTTCCTTTATTAATTCCAATAAGATGCCGCTGTATTTGCAATGTTTTAGCTGTAGCTATTAGTTGGAAAACAAATGGGGAAAAAAAAGAAATATATGCATTTTCTTGGCCTGATTTTTCCTTTGGTGCAATGTAAATCTTCTCCAATGATGAATGGCTTTGCAAGACTTAAAAAACAAACAAATAAACAAAGCATTCATTTCCTCCATCCCTTTCCTCTCCTCCAGCCAAACAATATTGCACTATAAAAAGTTTTCCGTGCTGCAAACGCTTACTTTTTTTTTTATTTATTTGCTGTTCGGTAGAATTAACTGCTTGATTTCTTTTGGAATTTATCTGAGAAAAATATCAGCACATTAGTCTGTCCTTAAACTGTTTAACTTATTGGGAATGTATGTTTGCGAGTGGTGAAGCACAAACAATACTTCCATGTGTAACATAGTATATGTACTAAGGCTGTTGAATAAATTGGCTTCCAGTACGTTTAAGACTCTAACTTATTGGTCATATTTGCTGAATGAACAGTGCAGTATTGATCACACAATAAGTATACAATTGGATATTTAAAGCTAACATATCATGGTTATAAATCCTTCCTTTTTACATTTTACTCATTCATTCGGTTCCTCTTTACTAATTGTTCTGAGATGAGGCTCAGAGCAAGCCATTTTGGTGCTGTCTCTTTGAATACCTCACACCCCCGTACGCTGCAGGCCGCAAGATGTGCGCCTCCCTTTCCCGGTCGCACACGTTTGTAGTTTTTTTCGCGGAGGTAGCGTTTATTCGCACCACAAACTTTTTGATTGATTAAAATGTGTTAACAGTAGAGGGCTTGTCCAGCCAATCATATATAACACACAACTCGACTGGGGTGACATGTCACGTGACCGAGACGAGTGTCTTGTGTCAAGAGACACAGCGACGGATGTAATTAGGAGAGAATTGGCAAATGTTTTTATATTTTTCTAAATAAATTCTTACTCATTTTTGCTAGCTTTGAGGGCTCTACTGGGGAAACATGTCACGTGATCGGGACGAGCGTCTTGACCAGAATGAATTGATCGTCAATTAAAAAAAAAAAAAAAAGTATAAAGTAAAGTAGAGAGTTTCCTCTGTTTCAACACTGTGAAAAGGCTTCGGAATGCATGCCAGACACAGCAGGAACACTGGAACTGATGGCGTTCATTGCAATCCTCATCCTGCCAGGACTTGTCCGCCTTCCAGCAGTGCATGATGCATGGTCAGCAACACTGGGAGTGCCCTCAATCTGCAAGCTAATGGCTCAAAACAGCTTCCAGGACATTATGTGGCACCTACGCTTAGATGACAAGGACACGCGAGGTGCAAACAACCTGTTTGCTGCAGTCTCTCACATTAGTCTTTTGTTACTAATTGCGTTATTTCCAAGAAGGATCATCACCATAGATGAGCAAAAAAATGATCAGAAAATGTGGTGATGAATCTTATGGAACCATTTATGGACAAAGGAAGAACCGTTACCACAGACAATTTTTTTACCTCATTGTCACTAGCTCGACGACTGCTCAGTTTGGAAGACCACACTCCTTGGTACAGGGAACAAGGTTCACCGTGTGATGCTGGCAAAAAGACTTTGGACCGTAAGGAATTCAGCACACGGGTGTTTTCAATCTCTGGGGTCACACTGACCGTTTACGCGCCCAAACGGAGAAAGACTGTCGGCATCATCAGTAGAATGCAGTGTGGTGGAGATTGAGGATACCCGAAAAAAAAAGCCCCAGAAAAGGCTATTGTGCCAGGTTATGTGTTGCTGTAAGAATAACAATCCCACAAAGCGTTGTGTTTATTGCGACAAGTTCACTTGTGGCAAATGCAGAAAGGAGATGTTGTGGAAGTGCCAGGTGTGTTCAGACTATTTGTAAGCTATGTAGTGCACAACTGCACTTTGCATATGACAAAGCTTCGAAACTAAATTTCTTCGACCGAGTGTTGTGTTTATTGTAACAAGTTCACTTGTGGCAAATGCAGAAAGGAGATGCTGTGGGAGTGCCAGATGTGTCAAATGTTACCTGGTAAGAATAGAAATAATAATGTATAAATATCAAAACATTAGCATCATAACTATTGAAGTACTAGTGGTACAAAGATAATTCCAAATACCGCATTTTCCGGACTATTTTCCGCACCTTCCATTGAAGGCCCATTTTAAAACTTTGTCCTTATATAAGGCCCACCGGACTATAAGGCTATATTATGTATTACTATGGTAATACTTTATGGTCAAAGAATCTGATAATGTAGGCATTTAAAAAAAAAATCTTAATTACTAAACATCAGTTTTTCTATGTACTTGGTTGGGGTCTGTCTATAGAGTTACTTCTTACAAATGTAGCGGAAACAATTTTTGAACTTTTTTTTTATGAAGAGAAAAAAAAAAAACAGTCAGCTTGACGAATTACAACAAAATACCCTTTGGCCTTCTGTCCATCTCCTTAACCCCCGTGGAGTGGAGTCTAGGGTTACTTCTTACAAATGTAATGGCTTAATTTACACGACACTGGAGACAAAGACAGAAATAGTGCTCAAAACCAAAATGCCAATACAAACACAATCTTCACAGTAATATTTTCTGTATAAAACATTTCGATTTAAATTAAGTGAGCTTCATTTGCACTCCCAACTATAGACGTGTTCCCTCACAAGAAAAAAACAACACTTAAAACTTACTTCCACAGAATTCAAAATATCCACAAACATTGCATGTGGCAGTGAGTGCCAATTAGACAATTAAGTGTAATGAATGACTCAAAAATAAACCCGTCATTATGAGCAGTGAACGCTAATAAGGTAGTTCTAAAAGATGACAAAAAGAGGGCATTACGCCGTGTTTCAAAGTACTATACATCCATTCATCCATTTTGTACACTAGCAAGAAGCTAGAATTGATCGCAGTTGACATGACGAACGATGGACTACACCGAGGATTGGCGACCAGTCAATCACAGAGTACATACAGACACGCATTCACACTCATTTTTACACCATCCTTTGAGTGGAAAATAAACCTGGGACACAGAAGTCAAGCGGGACAACCTTTTTCCTAAATTGCTTAATTAGAAAACCAGTTTGTGCAACAATATCAGTCAGCTTGAGTACATAAACATTGAACCAATTGCCTAGTAAACCACAAACAGAGAGCCATGATCCGCGAGTCTACAATTGTAAATTGTTTTGGGATGCTAAATGTGCCACAGCATCAAATATTTTGGGGACTGGTGACAGTTTGCCCATTAGGTATTCCAGCACATCATTTGATAAGACAATTTTGCCCTCATAAAATTGGTTAACAGCAAAACAGAAGTTCTTGAACGACAACAACTTAAAATCAGCTGAGAAGTCGAATCACCTGCTCCAGGCAGGATCTATGGACAGACACACTGTTCGTCAGTCTGAGTTGGAGTTGGAGTGTGACTTGGACAGTCGTTCCAGAGAACGCAGGCCTGCGGTCAGTGAACGCACCATGCGTTTTGATCTATCATTCATCTTTCTCGCAGCTAGGAGGGCGTCATCTAGAGTGCGTTGTGGAACAAGGCACGATGCGGGTCGCAACCTCTCCTCCTCGTTGCTACTGCCGACTTTTGAAGGAGAGCCTGCGTTGTTGGTGCACACGTGGATGGGTTGAGGGTGGAGATAGAGGCTAATGATTAAAAAAAAAAAAAAAAAAAAAAAAACAGCCATAAATTCACAGAGTGTGACAGGTCACACGAATAAATAAAAAATTGTGTTGTGTTAAGGTCAGGTGGGCATGTCCCTTACAGCAATGGTGTAGGACACAATGACGGGCACACAGCAGGTGGTGCCGCTCGGCTGAGAGTCTCTGTTCGTGTGCAACTGGAGGTCCTCGGGGTGTTTAAGTCTTTCCAACAGTCTGTGAAATCATATCAGATACTAACTAATACTGACAACAACCATATTTCTAGAAACTATCATTCATCCTAATGCTGAATTAATTTACACAATCCATGCCAGTTGATGATGAGAGGTGATGCAACAGCTTCAGAAAGTAATTCACTTTATTGGATGCAATGATCGACCTTATTCGACAAGGGATGGTGGTAATTAAAGTTACAAAAATCTTAGTCCCATGAGACAAGTTGCAGATATATTCAAGGGCATAGAGACACACATACAGTCCATACATGTTTGACCGCAAGACGTCCTCACCTTTCTCATTGTTTGTCTTGATATCAGAATGTCCACAATGATGACAGTGACGACAGGAACAGTACTGGGCTGGCTCTTGATTGCCACCTGCTGGTTCTGGTGGTTAAAAAAAAAAAAAGCCGCAATAAAGCTAGACAAAAGACAAAACTTCACATTCAGGATGAAGGGATGCTGCTTACTTTCCAAAGACACTTTGGTATGTGAAAAACACTGAGAACAAGGAACAACTCTGCTTGTTCTGCCGTCATTGTCATCTGAGCACTCCGTATGATCTCGTTCTAAAAAACATAATTCCAACGCAATGTTCTCCTGATTGGATATCATTTTTTTACAGAGTGACGCATATTCTTACTTGTGTCCTGGATTTGGGTGTGTGAAGGTTGGCTGTCAGCTAGAGCAATAGATGTTTGAGTCGATCTTGACACCAGAAGTCGACAAGCAGAATTGACATCCTCCGTTGCAGTTGCTGAAATGTAAATGGTCTTGCATTTATAACAACGATAATAATATACATTTAGAAAGGGTCTTGCAGTAAACATTGTGGAATGAAGAGTGTAGTGAAAGCACCAGAGTCGAGTGAAGGTTGAAGTGAAAGCTCCAATCGTATTTCACATAAACATACATGTGTCACGTGTTTGTTGTTGGTATGCCAATCTTTTCCTTGCTGTGCGTCTCGCCACCTTCTCCACCTCATTGCTATCAATTGTCCATTTCTTTCTGTTGCATCCGCCGATTTTGCTCAAGGGATATTGAGACCTATGCGACAAATTGCCAACAAATTTAAGCAACGTCGAGGATAAAGATGCTGGGCTGTTACACAAATACAACCACAAGATACAGTATATAGGGCTTAGACAGTCGTTAGTATATTAATGCTATCATGTCCATCTTTCATAATTGCAGTAGATTTTATGTGGTCTCTTCAATGAAATATAAAACCTAACAGAAGAAAATGAAATAGCCTCACGGGTATGACCTGAATCAAACTGAGCATGCATTTCAGTTGCGATAGAGATGAAATCTGTGTTCCAGACTTCAGATTGAAATTAACCAAACATTAAAAAGTAAAAGTTTGATTATATCCCATTATAAGGTGGTCTGCCTCTGTCTGCAGATAGTGACCCAATATTTTTTCCCTATAAAATCAATCATGAGATTTGACAGTTTCCAGTCTCGCATATTCTGTAGTGTACTGTGAATAATGCTGAGATGAAATAAACAACCTTACTGCCATTTGTGCCATTTGTGTGTTTTGAGCAGTGAATTATGGCGGCCAGGACTGCTTTTGTGTGTTTGTGACATCCCGATACTCCCATTTATGCATACAAGAGTTCTTTCAAAGACATTTGTTGCCAATACGCTGCCAGAATGTCATCACATCACGATCCCTTTGAATTGAGTTCTACACTGAAGTTCAGGGGTCATACTTTGAGGAAATGAACCAACCTGAGAGGATGCGAAGTTATATGCTGAGCGCAGTTGCCTTGAGAGGTACGAGTTACAGTATGAGGGTTTGTTTTGGGATTCTTCTCTTTGTGCTCTGGTGTGGTGGACTTGACCTGCAGAGCCTGACTTGAATCACAATGAAGAACACAAGTTCAAAGTTTTTTCCCCACAGCAACTCATGTCAAAGGTCAAATAAAAAAGGTGCAGAAAATGTGAGTATTGTGCTGTGGCAACAGTCAAGACACCTCCATCCAATCAATGCAGGAGTCAAACTCAGCACACAAAATACACAAATCTGAGTTATTTCACACCAAACCATGCAGAAGGCAAGACGCAGTAGACTACCTCTATACATGTAGCCCTACTCATTAGTAGCCAGGCCTGAAATAAAATATAAAACAATGCCTGATGTTACTGAACAAAGGCTCAGTCAGCAATGCATGAGCTGGTAAGATTGATACTCTGCAAATAAATGGTTACTAAAGTGTCTGGAGGGGTGTTTTGTTTGCACAGCCGTCGTCATGGCAGCAGCTGCGTCACACTCACTTGCGAGTCACCACCTGACTGGACCTCAGCGTTTTAAGAGCGTCGCCTTGGTGATGATGCAGAGCAGAGGTGGAGGAAGAGGAGGAGGAGGAGGAGCTTGGAGAGGAACAGGGCAGGGTTTCTTCATACTGATCACTTTGTAAGTCCTCAGGTGCAGTATGAGCTGGTGATACAAAAGATAATAGATTCAATACACAAGGAAAGGAAAAAAAATCTATATTTGTTGAAGAAGTCTTGATTTTAATTTCATGGCTCAAGCTTATAATTAAAAAAATATATATATTAAAGTTCAACTATTATTGTGACCAGTGTAAATCATGGTGGTGTAACTCTGCATAACTCTGAGTGCTTTCCAGAGGATCTATTAGAGAGGGATGGCTCTGTTGCTGTGGGTGTGGTCACAACTAAATTCTGTCATGCCCTAGCAAAGCGGCCCCTTTCACTCCTGTTAAATGCTGAGTCTCAATATAGTGGAAGACATAAAGTGGGCAATTTGGAGACGCCTCCCCAGCGGTCTGCCAAAGTGGGAATTGCTCACATGCACTGATAAAAAAAAAATTCAGATGCGCTGTCTAGAAGAATAAAACTAACTTGCAAACTCACTGGTTTCACTGTCAGTCTTGATTGAGTATGACTGACTGATCCACTGCCTATGCTTGCGCTCTCCAGGATAGGGCCTCCTCATTTCTTGCTGGAAATATTCACCGGGTTCTACCAATGTGCGCCTGTGTGATTGTGAGTAATCACGAGATGGTGTTGAGGTTCGGATTATTTGAGGCTTCACAACGCTCACTTCTGCAGCTCCTGAAACACTGGCCAAAAAAAAAAAAAAAGGGGGAAAATAATCGAGATGACTTCATTGTAATGGAAACACAATCTGAAAATAAATGAATGACTGTCAGATTGAGAGTGTAGCAAAGTATAGAGTATCGCTGCTGCAGGAGAGTGAAGGCTACTTACTCACCGCTTTGAGGCTCTCTGGTGGCAAGAGCTGTGATTTTCAGCCCAAATCTGATGACTATACTCAGAACCGACAAAGCCGCTATCAGTTCCTGGAGAAATGACCCCGTCCTGTTCAACACAGCACACACCAGTTAACTACTATACATGCATAGTGAATTGCGCAGAGTGATAGTAAGCTCATTTTAAATCAGCGGGTCACTGCTTACCTGAGAAAGCACCCTCCTAATCCCAGTTTTGGGTTTGGCACTCCTATTCTCTGATGTATTTATTTCTGCGAGACTGCTCTGACTGCTGCTGTAGGACTTCCTAACCTCTTTCCTCCTTCTGCATTTAGGAGCATAAGTGAGATGCACAGTTGAACTCCTGTATGACAAATAGTGTGCCACATGAAACGTAATAGAAAACACGAAACTCAACATAACAAATTTGCATCTGCTTACTGGTTAATGTCTGTCGTTTGGTCACCATATCTTTTATTGAAGTCGGAAGAATTCTTATTAACTTGCGTTCCATCTTTCTTGGTCAGATCTCCTGAATCTAACAACAAAGGTGTATGTTGACTCTGGAAAGAAGGACAAACACTATACTTAGACACTAGTAAGTAAATCTGAGTCTGGGATTTAATCTCACGTGAATAATATAATTTGATATGCGGGTCAGGAGCACACAGCGTGACGTTACCTCTGCTTGGGAATTCTCAGATGGAGATGACTTTTGGGCTTGAGGACAAAGAGCAGGAGCAGAATCAGCATCGTGGGAATTCTGACCCATCCTCTCCTTCAGCTCATCCATATGCCGCCCACACTGGTAAATGAACTCCTCCAGCTCTCTAACACACAGAAGCAGCACAAAGATATAATCATTGACAAAGTTATAAAATAGAATCCAGCCGTCCTACCGGTTGGGGTCAAAGTGGCCATGTTCTGCGCCTTGCTCCTGTAGGACTTTGTGTTCTCTCCTAGCTGACAGGTAGCCTTTCTCCAAGGAGTCCAGTCCTTGATAAAGTTCTGCAAGACCCTATAGACAGTGAGGTAATGAGTGGGAATATGTAGAAGCCAGCTTTTTATCTGTGGCATTCCAAATCATCTTCACCTGTTGGAAAGGTGTATTGCTCTTCAGCAAGTCCTCATAATGTTGGAGCTGAATGTAAAAAAAAAAAAAAAACCCACATCATGAAATGAACCTTTCACACATTAGACATAAGAAATGAGAAATCGGCAACCTGCTGGAGGAAGTTGTCAGCCTGTGCGTAAAGTGTATTTGCCACCTTCTGTCCGCTTTGGGACTCAAAGCTCTTTGAAATGGAGGCAGACAAACATAGGCCAGAGGAAGCTGCAAGGGAAGGAACACATTCTGAGATGTATCTTATTGTACAAAGTTCATCAATCATTAGATTTTTTTTGGAAACCATTTCATAATTGCTGAATGATACGTGATGCGATACATTGGAGCAGAGATGATGATTATGATAAATTTACTTAAGTGTGTGCCGGGTCCACTTGGCTGAAGAGAAAATGATCTGGGCTCTGCTTTCTGAGCTTGAGGAAAGTCCAGCCGCATGAACTTTGAAGGCTCTACATGCAGTCCTGATGGCATGACTTGAGCAGATGTTGGTTGGTCAGAGTACAGGTTAACCTTGGAATAATTAAAAAAAACAAAACGAGTCACCCAAAATGAGAAAATCATCATCTTGACAACCACTACAGTCCGATTCATTACAAACTAAATTTTTACATCTAAATCTGGTGAACGGTGTCGGGGTTACTACAGTCTATGTCCCTGGGAGTTTCTTAGTTCCAAAAGTAATGGGACAATTGGCGGCTCAGCTGCCTGATGGGTATGTGGCTGCCAATCAAACGGATTCCCTTGTATTCATCGTTGGAGTGAGTGCAAACAAGATCACAGAAAGAATTTTGAAGTGTTTTGAGTAATTTTCTGCTCACATTCACCCAGATACTTGTTGGACATGGAGTGTGGAATGCAATAGTCAAGTCAGTCACCTGACCTGAATCAAACTGAACATACATTTCAGTTGCGATAGAGATGAAATCTATGTTCCAGATTTCAGATTGAAATTAAGTCCAAAGTATTAACCAAGCATTAAAAAGTAAAAGTTAGATTATATCCCATTACTTTTAGTCCCTTAAAAAGTGGTGGGCATATATACAATCAGATCATAGGACAACTTTATACCTATTTTTTTTTATTTTATTTTATATATGCTATAACTATCATCAAATGAAAACATTTTCGTTTAATGTAATAGCCATTGTAGCCCAAAATTACAAGTGTGTCCATGTCCCAATATTTATGGACCTGACTGTATGTTGAAGGAAGATCACAATTGGTTGTACACATTGGTTGCATACAGAAAATCCTCAACCAATATGTAAACACTAAAGACTATAGGAAAAAATATCAATATGGTAATATAATGGAATAGAAGATCTCAAGAAGATTTGCACCGATGACATCGATAAATTATAAAACCTGTTTCTCAATTACTTTGAAAGTAAGCCTCAGGTATGAATAAAGTGAATTTTCTTCACACATGGTTCATAAAGTTAATACTGATGCAGGGTCACGGGGTATCATTTCTATATCTAATGTTTATTTATTCGTGACAATGTTGCAAATGACACATTTTTTCTTTCTTTGTAACGTCCAATAAAACGAAAATAGTAGTGATGAAATTAATGAATTCAAACAGTGGTTTAAGATAATCAAACCTTGGCTTCCAGCCGTAGGCGGTCAATTGTGTTCGCTGCCTCTGCATACTTAGTCAGCAGTCTGCCGTGGTCCTCCTGCCAGCCAGGGGAGAGGAAACAAGGAAAAAAGAAAATGGAAAAATAGAAATGATAGTGCTTTGGTGGAAAACACCTACACTCAGTCCTACTTTCAATATTTACTTCCACTTTTAGATGGTGTAGGTGATAGCGTTCAATGACTATCTCTTATCGTGTAGGTTGAGAGTACAGTGGATATAAAAAGTCTACAGAGGTTTATGTGATATAAATGAAAAATTCTGTATACATACTACACAGTATGACCTGCAAAACCTGTTTGGTGGGGCAGAGTAAAAAAAAAAAAATAATAATAATAATATTGACCTGTTCATGTATGCACCAGTTTTTAACCATCTCAAGAGGTGGCCATTTGCTGTCGACTGAAAAAGACATCACAGTTGCCGATCTCAGGAACAACCAATCACGGCTCATCAGTTTTCTTATTTGCGTCGCGAGACCTGGCAACTGTGAAGTAATTTCTTTTTTCGACAGCAAGTGGCAAAATGACCGCCGCCTGCTGCTTTAATCATATTCTACAAACACAATATTAATCAGAATGTCTTGTTTAGATTAGTGGTGGCACATACAGGGTGTTGTTTTTCTGTATTCTTTTGTTCAGGAATTTCAACTCAAGGGCTAGCAGTTGTACTTTTTATCAAATTGTATTTCCAGTACAACAAGAAAAGACTGTGACTGGCATACCACTAATGGGGACACATTCCAAGTCATACCTGGAGCTGATCAAGCAGGATACCGGCTTTCTGCTGGCTTCGGAATTCCTGAGGCACGGTGCCGTTAGGACCGCTAGGTGATATTCTTTTGTTAAAGTCAAATGGTGGCTGAGGTCCGTCATTTGTGTTCAACAGAACTTCTTTCACAATCTCAGCAGGAGATTTAAAGACAACAGGGGCCTCTGGTGTCAGCGACTTAGGAGGATTCTTGGAAGACCATCTGCTCTTGGGTGGCTTGTAATCCCCTTTAGGAAAAGACACCCTCGGCTTTACCTGGGACAAATCTGGTACCCAGTGAGTTGGATAGGCTTTTCTGAAATAACAACACGGTTAATTATGAATAAATAAAAAGCAAAGTGTAGTAAAGATAAAGAGTGTGGCAAAAGTATAGACAGACAATGATTGGTATACAGTGGTACCTTGAGATACACTTTCAATTCATACTGTGGCCATGCTTGTAACTCATAACACAACTCAAATCATCTTTCCCCATTGACATGAATGGAAATACCATTAATGCGATCCAGACTTCCCCCAGAAACAGAACAACATATAGTTTGTAATATGTATTTTAATGAGGTAAAATAACACCCCATAATATTGAACTGAAAAATACAGAAATGTCATTTTCAGTTTTGTCGTACTACATTGAATGAATGCTGCTTTTTCTGATGTGCCTTCCTTTGGCCACCTTTCTGGCAGACAGATGGAAAAGTCACTGACAGAGCACTATAAGCTTATTACAGAGGAGCATGTGCTGTCAAGAACTCGAGGTGTATTCCTAATTACGTTTCATTGACTTATCAACTCCCATGTCAGCTCCATCAGTATGGCACTGATATTATTCATTCTACAGGGACGATAAAGAATATATATGACCGAGTACTGTTATATTGTCTGTCTATGCGATGTTGCTGTGGGTTCAAGCACTGTAAGATACATTATTTCCTATCATTTACGATATTGGAGACTGAAAGCCAAATCTATATAGCTGTTTTAAATACAGAAGGTGTAATGTTTTTCTTTGTTTTATGTTTAGTTTAACAAGTTCACTATTTGCCAGACCAGTGGTAAAGTGTAAAATCTGTTCAGTTGACCTCACTGTCTGGCACGGCACGATACACTGACGTTTACACAGTAAAAAAAAAAAACCCCACAACTTCAACACAACAAATTCTTTCGGGCTACAAATGTAATCTCAGTTGGAGCAACTTCAAAAGATAAATTATTGACAGATATGGAAACAAAGTTAGCTTGATCGGAAATCATTTGTAAACTGATATTTCTCTGTTGAAATGCAGAAAAGCCAATTTTCACAGAAGCAAATTATAATTGTTGAATTGTCCAAACAAAAATATGTTTGAAGTTTGTCGCCTTGAAATTGTGAGTTCACGCAAAAAGGTTCAAAAGAAATATGTACATTTGAGACAATCTCAAGGCACCATTGTAGTTGAATCACCTTGATTCATTAGCTCTTCTGGGACTGTGACAACCGTCTTCCTTTGGTTTGTTATGACCACTTGTCCTTGGAAGTATAGCATCATGACAGTGATGTGACACATGCGTTTGTGAGTGAGTGGGTTTTTTAGGACCGGTCTTTGAATTCTCACTAGTCTCCTGATTAGTCATTGGTTGCTGAGGAGAGATGACGTCTTCTACGTCTATTTGCTCCTCATTTTCAGAGCTTTCTTGGTGGTGAAGACTGGACTCGCAGTTCATGATGCTGTTTGAGTCAGCAGGCGTCATATGTGATTGAAGAGAGAGGACATCTTTTCCTAGTACTTGTTCCGTGTTTTCAGATTTGTCTTGGTGGTGAAGACTAGACTCGCAGGTCATGAGACTGTTTGAGTCTGTAGGCCCATCTGCAAAGAACATATCTGGAATGGTTTCGCTTGTGATTCCCGGAGCAGAAGCCATTTCCTCCAAATGGCACAGGCGAGTGAAAATGGGGAGTGTCGGACGAGAGGAAGCCTGGTATGTTGGATACTGAGGTTTGCAATCTCCATCAGCTTCTATCAAGGGTGGAGACTCAAAAAATTGCCGCTCACTGATGATTTCTGACTCTTCTTTGCTATTGTTGACTGGTCCACTTGGCAAACCCCACTCACTTTCTGCTCCATCTGTTTTGACAAATTAAATCAGCACAATTAACCCAAAATGCAAAACTGATCCCTTCATTTTTTTTTTACAGAGAGATGCTGTTATATCATTATTTTACAGGTTTTTGTCTATGAGGTATATTATGGTATGTCATCAGTTTTGTTTGCACACATAACTCAGTTAATCAGCAAAAATTCAAGTTCAATGACTCACAGGGTGAGAGTATAGCCACATCTTTAAGATGTTCATCAAGGATGTAATTGAGCTCCTCTGGTGGCATATCCAGTTCCTCACGGCCCCCAAATAAAATTCGATTGCATTCTGCGTGATCATTGTGTTCCTGTGTCTCCTCCACCAGTGTTAATCCAATGATGCCGTTCTCATCCATCTGGTTGTAAAAGTCATCTTGTTCTTCCTCCTCATCCCATGCATCTTCAGACATTTCAGAGTTGGCGGGTGAGATGCACGTTGGAGCTGGAGACTGAAGCTCTGATTTTGTATTCTTCACAGTCTCCATTTGCTAGTCAGATTGTAACTCAACTCTGACCTGAGAAAATATTGCAGGGTGGCCCTTGCGGTCCCATCAGTTAGCTGCTCCAATTGTGTGGAGGAAGTCTTTGAATGTAGCCCCTAGAAAGTGACGGAAATGTTGAGTTTACTTGAAGCCTAATATCATCATCATAAAAAAAACCCTGAAGATATCTTTGCCTGATTCTTTGTCCGATTAGATTGCTGATCCAAGTAAAAAATAAAAATAAAAAAAAAGAATAAAGTTGAATTGAATTTTTTTAAATTGAAGCACCCAAGTGGTCCTGATTCGGGACTTTTCTCATTGCCTTATGGGATTATTATAATTGGGCCATTTAAATTTGACAACACTGACTATCACTTGTTTTGGAGTATTTTCAATACATTCTGCAAGCATCCCATCAAATACACAAATGTGGGCTCAGAGAGAGCAAATGAAATTTGAAGGCGTTTATTGTTGCAATACGGTAACAAACTGAACAAAAGAAAAGGGTTGAAGTCCAGCAAAGCTACAGTTCGAATTTAACATGCCAGGATAATCAACAATATTTTAAAAATCTTCTCCTGCTCATTGAGTAATTCTTATAAAAGGGGCTAAGTAGAGAGCACTGCAGTAGAGCAGCACTCACATTCTCATTAGGAGAAGTGGCTGCAATGCTTCTTCAGTAGTAGCCCAGATTAAGAGAAGGAGATTTCTAGTTCTCTGTATCTGTACACAACTATTGAACACATTCATGATGGAGAACTCGGCCATCGTTGGCTAACGTGCCAAAAGTTTTTTCATCCTGCAATTTTGGATACCAGCAGCTGAACAAATGCAGCATGTTTAGAAAAGAACCCATGAGAATCTCAACAGAGGAAACCACAAAATATGCAGGTATCGAAATTTATCTTGGGAGTAAATTCAGAAAAGCCCACGACAAACCTGATTGCTTATTTTAAGACTATACAGGTCATACTGTATGTTTTGGTGTGTGTTTCTTTTTTAAAGTGGTATAATCATCATCTTGTGAGATACAATTATATGAATACTATGTATAGGGGGGGGGGGGTCAACACATGAAATTTGAAGGTCACACAGGACATGCCATGAACTAGTTCAAACAGCGAAAAAATACGTAATCACGTTGCTTGCGCCAGAAGCCCAGTTACCACTATAACTGTTTATGCTTACATCAGGAATGTAGGAAAAATAACCTTTGTTGTAAATCAAGTTCCTTTGTATTTTCTAAAACATATTACAGGTCAAGTCTCTACGAATATGACCTTGGACTGCAGCGACCTTGAAACTGTTGTTTCAGATTGCATTTAAATATTCATGGGAATTTTGTTCCCAGTAAAGACAAACTTCCAGACCAGAAAAGTATAGCTTGTCTGAGAATTGCACTGTGATAGCTATAAATAGAACTCACCAGTGATGGGACATTGTGATTTCCTCAGAATGTTGTACAAGTGATCATTTGAAAATGTAACCTTATTTTATTCACAGAAATAAATGGACGCAAATTGATGGATCCGGCCTCGTTGACAATTAATTGCAATGAAGCCGGATACATCAATAATTATTGTGACAGATTATTAACATGATTAGTGCATTGAAATGGATTATTATCTCAATAATAACATAAAAAGCATATAAAAGTTCAATCATGTGCAATATGCCATTGACTTCCCACTAGCAAAACTAGAAACATTATTCGTTAATCCACCATGAATGAAAGAGGATCACAATATTAATTCTGCTCTTGATGTTGAATGAGCTTCAAACAAAGTAGTTTCCATTTCATGCAAGGCACACTCACATGTTCATCTTGCAGACAAAACACCTAGCTATAAGTATTAATTAATAATTAAGTATTAATCTTACCGCTTGACTAATCCAAATCTGTGAGTGCAGAAAGACTTGCCCAACAATTGTTAAGAACTACAGAGCAGCCGAGAGATCATCCCGGGAGTCAAAATATTTTGGGCAACAAATATTCAATGAGTTTAATATATAAAAAAATAATTGACCTCTACCTTAACATGAGACGGCTCGCAGGCAGTATTTTCAGATTTCACAAGGGTACGTTGCCATGGAAACCACTAAACTAACGAGAGCAAAGACCCGCCCCTATGTCACCATGGGACACACTCAGAACAACAAACCATTCAAGTCGACAGTATTCAACACACAACATGATACGTCAAACCAAAGTAAGCAGATTTACTTTAGTGAAAAGGATACAATTTGTACAAGGTGCGGGTAACTTGAACGATATGGATACCTTAATTTACGCCTTAAGTCACTACTTCTTACGACACATTTTGCCAGCTCGCGATATTCGCTCCATGAAAACGACTTTGACAAACAATCTTCATACCTGACTTTAAAACATGTTTCACCGTTTGTTTCTGTCGAAGTTGCCAGATTTGTGAAATTGAACACGTTGCTGCAAGTTGCAGACAGATGAGCATGCTTGCACAAAATGAATCGCCGATTTAACTTGTAGCTTTGATATATTACAGTTTAATACCCCGAGTTGGTCTGTAAGGCACAAAATCTGCTCTGCTTCTCTCAGATCATAACTGTACCAAAGCCGCTACCCTACCTTATCATCTTACACTACTGCTAGCTGTAAGAATTTTATAGGCATTACATAAATTAGGTTTCTGTATACAATGTGATCGCTATGCAATTTTTTCGCATAGCTCCTAACAGACAAGATTCGGGACTCCATAAAAGACGAATTTTGAAATGACAGAGGTTGTTTGATTGGTGAAGTACCTTGGAGGAGGAGCTTAGCGGAAGTTGGTCATGAGCACAAACGTCTTTCAACTTGCTTTTACAAGATTTGCCCATGAGGGGACACTATCAACTCGTTTATTTCTAAATGCTTATTACACATTACTTTCCGTGCATTTGTAATTGGCCTTTGATGCAACTGTTGTGCAACATACGTGTCATAGAGATGCATACATGCAGCCAGAAAAAATATCGAGAGTGATGTCAAAGCTGGCGCTGGGCGATTTACATAATTTAATCACTTCAAAAACACTGACCAAAACACTCTCTTGCATGATTTTAACAATATATGACCACGCCCCCCACATTAATTCTAAATTAGTATTGACAGACTATTAATAATAACTAGAATTGGCAATTTCTGGAGAAATTGCGTGTGAAGGCGAAGGCACTTCACACTATTGTGGGACTCGAAATGATGATTAAATGACATAAAAATGGTAAATTGATGATGATTAAATAAAATAAAAATGGTAAATTAATGATGATGATGAAAATAATTATTAAAGTGATGTGTTAAAATTGAATGAATGAAAAAAAAATATTGGTCAAGCGGAATTCGAACTCGCACGGGAACAGCGCTCGTGCTCTAAATTCCAGTCTCTTCTTACTGAGCTAAACAGCGGCTTAGTGTTGCTGTGGTGGAATGATGATATTAAACAAGAAATAAAAATGGTAAATGCCGTTAAAACGGTAAAATGATGTTTTTAACTCAAAATTAAATGAATAACTAAATGAATGAATGGAAAATAAATAAATAAAAAATAAAAGAGTTAAATAAACGAGTTAAGGAAAGAAATCATGAAAAAAGTTGTCAGATGTCAAAATTTGAACTCACTCCTGAACGTCGCTCGTGTCTAATGCGCCATTAAGAATGAATGGGGGATTTTAAGGCACAAATTTGCTAATTATGCAAAAACGGTAAATGTTATGAACAAATGAAATACTAGCAGTCATGCCGTGAATTTTTGGAACGTGTGAAAGTTGGAATGGGGTGAATCGGTTAAAGCATGTGGGAGTAGTTAGGTGTCAAAAAAGTGGGAGGAATAAAGTAGGATAATAATAAGAAGAAGAAAAATAAAGTAGAACTAGAATTGGCAATTTCTGGAGAAATTGCGTGTGAAGGCGAAGGCACTTCACACTATTGTGGGACTCGAAATGATGATTAAATGACATAAAATTGGTAAATTGATGATTAAATAAAATAAAAATGTTAAATTAATGATGATGATGAAAATAATTATTAAAATGTGTTAAAATTGAATGAATGAAAAATTAATGAATAAAAAAATTATGGCCAAGCGGGATTCGAACTCCCTCGCGGAAGTGGCTCGTATTCCAAACGCCATTGTATTCTTACTGAGCTAAACAGCGGCTTAGTGTTGCTGTGGTGGAATGATGATATTAAACAAGAAATCGGTAAAAACGGTATGATGTTTTTAACTTAAAATTAAATGAATAACTAAATGAATGATGAAAATAATTATTAAAATGTGTTAAAATTGAATGAATGAAAAATTAATGAATAAAAAAATTATCACCAACCGGGATCGAACTCGCTCACGGACGTGGCTCGTGTTCAAAGGACCATTGTCTTCTTACTGAGCTAAACGGTGGCTTAGTGTTGCTGCGGTGGAATGATGATATTAAACAAGAAATAAAAACGGTAAATGCCGTTAAAACGGTAAAATGATGTTTTTAACTTAAAATTAAATGAATAACTAAATGAATGAATGGAAAATAAATAAATAAAAAATAAAAGAGTTAAATAAACGAGTTAAGGAAAGAAATCATGAAAAAAGTTGTCAGATGTCAAAATTCGAACTAGGAACGTCGCTCGTGTCTAATGCGCCATTAAGAATGAATGGGGGATTTTAAGGCACAAATTTGCTAATTATGCAAAAACGGTAAATGTTATGAACAAATGAAATACTAGCAGTCATGCCGTGAATTTTTGGAACGTGTGAAAGTTGGAATGGAGTGAATCGGTTAAAGCATGTGGGAGTAGTTAGGTGTCAAAAAAGTGGGAGGAATAAAGTAGGATAATAACTAGAATTGGCAATTTCTGGAGAAATTGCGTGTGAAGGCGAAGGCACTTCACACTATTGTGGGACTCGAAATGATGATTAAATGAAATAAAAATGGTAAATTAATGATTAAATAAAATAAAAATAATAAATTAATGATGATGAAAATAATTATTAAAATGTGTTAAAATTGAATGAATGAAAAATTAATGAATAAAAAAATTATCGCCCACCGGGATCGAACTCCCTCGCGGAAGTGGCTCGTGTTCCAAACGCCATTGTATTCTTACTGAGCTAAACAGCGGCTTAGTGTTGCTGTGGTGGAATGATGATATTAAACAAGAAATCGGTAAAAACGGTAAAATGATGTTTTTAACTTAAAATTAAATGAATAACTAAATGAATGATGAAAATAATTATTAAAATGTGTTAAAATTGAATGAATGAAAAATTAATGAATAAAAAAATTATGGCCAAGCGGGACTCGAACTCGCTCGCGCACGTGGTTCGTATTCAAAGGACCATTGTCTTCTTACTGAGCTAAACAGCGGCTTAGTGTTGCTGTGGTGGAATGATGATATTAAACAAGAAATCGGTAAAAACGGTAAAATGATGTTTTTAACTTAAAATTAAATGAATAACTAAATGAATGATGAAAATAATTATTAAAATGTGTTAAAATTGAATGAATGAAAAATTAATGAATAAAAAAATTATGGCCAAGCGGGACTCGAACTCGCTCGCGGCTCGTGTTCAATGGACCATTGTCTTCTTACTGAGCTAAACAGCGACTTAGTGTTGCTGCGGTGGAATGATGATATTAAACAAGAAATAAAAACGGTAAAATGTTTTTAACTTAAAATTAAATGAATAACTAAATGAATGAACGGAAAATAAATAAATAAAAAATAAAAGAGTTAAATAAACGAGTTAAGGAAAGAAATCGTGAAAAAAGTTGTCAGATGTCAAAATTTGAACTCACTCCTGAACGTCGCTCGTTTCTAATGCGCCATTAAGAATGAATGGGGGATTTTAAGGCACAAATTTGCTAATTATGCAAAAACGGTAAATGTTATGAACAAATAAAATACTAGCAGTCATGCCGTGAATTTTTGGAACGTGTGAAAGTTGGAATGGAGTGAATCGGTTAAAGCATGTGGGAGTAGTTAGGTGTCAAAAAAGTGGGAGGAATAAAGTAGGATAATAATAAGAAGAAGAAGAAAAATAAAGTAGAATAACAATAGTGTGAAGGCCTTCGCCTTCACACTAATAAGAAGAAGAAAAATAAAGTAGAATAACAATAGTGTGAAGGCCTTCGCCTTCACACTAATAAAAATGGCACGGCATTGATGATGATGATGAAAATAATTATTAAAATGTGTTAAAATTGAATGAATGAAAAATTAAAGAATAAAAAAATTATCGCCAACCGGGATCGAACTCCCTCGTGGCTCGTGTTCCAAACGCCATTGTATTCTTACTGAGCTAAACAGCGACTTAGTGTTGGTGCGGTGAAATGATGGTATTAAACAAAAAATAGAAATGGTGAATGCCGTTAAAACGGTAAAATGATGTTTTTAACTTAAAATTAAATGAATAACTAAATGAATGAATGAAATATAAATAAATAAAAAATAAAAGAGTTAAATAAATGAGTTAAGGAAAGAAATCATGAAAAAAGTTGTCAGATGTCAAAATTCGAACTTGAACGTCGCTCGTGTCTAATGCGCCATTAAGAATGAATGGGGGATTTTAAGGCACAAATTTGCTAATTATGCAAAAACGGTAAATGTTATGAACAAATAAAATACTAGCAGTCATGCCGTGAATTTTTGGAACGTGTGAAAGTTGGAATGGAGTGAATCGGTTAAAGCATGTGGGAGTAGTTAGGTGTCAAAAAAGTGGGAGGAATAAAGTAGGATAATAATAAGACTAGAATTGGCAATTTCTGGAGAAATTGCGTGTGAAGGCGAAGGCACTTCACACTATTGTGGGACTCGAAATGATGATTAAATGACATAAAATTGGTAAATTGATGATTAAATAAAATAAAAATGTTAAATTAATGATGATGATGAAAATAATTATTAAAGTGATGTGTTAAAATTGAATGAATGAAAAAAAAATATTGGTCAAGCCGGATTCGAACTCGCACGGGAACAGCGCTCGTGCTTCAAATTCCAGTCTCTTCTTACTGAGCTAAACAGCGGC
Organism: Syngnathus leptorhynchus; assembly: GCF_054491065.1. Taxonomy (NCBI): domain Eukaryota; kingdom Metazoa; phylum Chordata; class Actinopteri; order Syngnathiformes; family Syngnathidae; genus Syngnathus; species Syngnathus leptorhynchus. The sequence goes on along the minus strand of NC_141206.1, from coordinate 3,267,212 downwards.
TCAGTGTTGCTGTGGTGGAATGATGATATTAAACGAGAAATAAAAATGGTACATGCCGTTAAAACGGTAAAATGATGTTTTTAACTTAAAATTAAATGAAAAACTAAATGAATGATGAAAATAATTGTTAAAATGTGTTAAAATTGAATGAATGAAGAATTAATGAATAAAAAAATTATGGCCAACCGGGACTCGAACTCGCTCGCGGACGTGGCTCGTGTTCTTAGGATCATTGTCTTCTTACTGAGCTAAACAGCGGCTTAGTGTTGCTGCGGTGGAATGGTGATATTAAACAAGAAATAAAAACGGTAAATGCCGTTAAAACGGTAAAATGATGTTTTTAACTTAAAATTAAATGAATAACTAAATGAATGAATGGAAAATGAATAAATAAAAAATAAAAGAGTTAAATAAACGAGTTAAGGAAAGAAATCATGAAAAAAGTTGTCAGATGTCAAAATTTGAACTCACTCCTGAACGTCGCTCGTGTCTAATGTGCCATTAAGAATGAATGGGGGATTTTAAGGCACAAATTTGCTAATTATGCAAAAACGGTAAATGTTATGAACAAATAAAATACTAGCAGTCATGCCGTGAATTTTTGGAACGTGTGAAAGTTGGAATGGAGTGAATCGGTTAAAGCATGTGGGAGTAGTTAGGTGTCAAAAAAGTGGGAGGAATAAATTGTTTAATAATAATAAGAAGAAAAATAAAGTAGAATAACAATAGTGTGAAGGCCTTCGCCTTCACACTAATAAGAAGAAGAAAAATAAAGTAGAATAACAATAGTGTGAAGGCCTTCGCCTTCACACTAATAAAATACTAGCAATCATGCCGTGAATTTTTGGAACGTGTGAAAGTTGGAATGGGGTGAATCGGTTAAAGCATGTGGGAGTAGTTAGGTGTCAAAAAAGTGGGAGGAATAAATTGTTTAATAATAATAACTAGAATTGGCAATTTCTGGAGAAATTGCGTGTGAAGGCGAAGGCACTTCACACTATTGTGGGACTCGAAATGATGATTAAATGACATAAAATTGGTAAATTGATGATTAAATAAAATAAAAATGTTAAATTAATGATGATGATGAAAATAATTATTAAAGTGATGTGTTAAAATTGAATGAATGAAAAAAAAATATTTGTCAAGCCGGATTCGAACTCGCACGGGAACAGCGCTCGTGCTTCAAATTCCAGTCTCTTCTTACTGAGCTAAACAGCGGCTTAGTGTTGCTGTGGTGGAATGATGATATTAAACGAGAAATAAAAATGGTACATGCCGTTAAAACGGTAAAATGATGTTTTTAACTTAAAATTAAATGAAAAACTAAATGAATGATGAAGATAATTGTTAAAATGTGTTAAAATTGAATGAATGAAGAATTAATGAATAAAAAAATTATGGCCAACCGGGACTCGAACTCGCTCGCGGACGTGGCTCGTGTTCTTAGGATCATTGTCTTCTTACTGAGCTAAACAGCGGCTTAGTGTTGCTGCGGTGGAATGGTGATATTAAACAAGAAATAAAAACGGTAAATGCCGTTAAAACGGTAAAATGATGTTTTTAACTTAAAATTAAATGAATAACTAAATGAATGAACGGAAAATAAATAAATAAAAAATAAAAGAGTTAAATAAACGAGTTAAGGAAAGAAATTGTGAAAAAAGTTGTCAGATGTCAAAATTTGAACTCACTCCTGAACGTCGCTCGTTTCTAATGCGCCATTAAGAATGAATGGGGGATTTTAAGGCACAAATTTGCTAATTATGCAAAAACGGTAAATGTTATGAACAAATAAAATACTAGCAGTCATGCCGTGAATTTTTGGAACGTGTGAAAGTTGGAATGGAGTGAATCGGTTAAAGCATGTGGGAGTAGTTAGGTGTCAAAAAAGTGGGAGGAATAAATTGTTTAATAATAATAAGAAGAAAAATAAAGTAGAATAACAATAGTGTGAAGGCCTTCGCCTTCACACTAATAACAATAGTGTGAAGGCCTTCGCCTTCACACTAATAATACTACATTTTGTTTGAGTTTTTGCATTTTAATATGTATGCGGCTGAGTATGTTATTTAATTGTTATTTTTCAAAACATTTGCATGTTAGGTTGTTTGAACACTAATTTGCCTATAGGTACGAATGAGAGTGGAAATGGAGACAATTTCCTATTGTGACCCCTTAAAAAGTAGAACTGGAGAAGTCTTTTGAATGAAAGGTAAAACGTCTTCACCAAACTAAAAAGGCCCAGTTGTGCTATTATTTAACCTTTGGGGATTTGTGAAAACTCTCCACAGATGTTGATGTCAGGATATCCTCTGCAATTGGAACCTCACTTCTCTGCAAAGTCTGCTGGGATAGGTTCCTTTCACCTGAGACCCCCGTGTGGCTTCAACCTTTTTTCCTGTCCTGTAGGGTTTGTTGACTTGACTTCAGTTATATTTAACTTCAAAAGACGATACAATTGCATTTAAGCCTTTACAATTGTTTTAAACATGTATTGGGGTATAATCTGCATTTTATTTGTATTTACAGAACATTATGAATATTTATTTAGATGCCGTTTGTATTTTCTTATCACCTGTGCATAATATTACAATATATTAAATTTCCTGGTTTGTAATAAAACCTCAAACTTGTTTTTGTTAATTAACACGCGTCTAATACGCAACTGTATTTTACAGGTGGTCCAATAGCTTTTATAGTTTGTGGAGAGCCAGGTGTTTTTGGAAGTGGCACTTGGTGTAAAAAATTCAAGAACCACGGTTACACAGCATTATGTGTTCACTCTTTTTTTATTTAAATGATAATTTGAAAAAAAGTAATTGTCATTCAAATTAACCAGAATGATTGATATAGTACTTCAGCCCATGTTTTAGATCAAATAATTTTTTTTAACTGTTATTTAACTTTTAGCCATACAAAAAAAGCATCATCTTGTTCAGTTTAAAAAAGTTGTCAACCTCTCACCATTATTGAAATGACATCTCAGGGTTTTGTGTAGTTTTCTTTATTGAAAAATTAAACACTTTCTGTACAAATAGCATTGTATAACCCTCGTTCAAATGTGCTGGGAGCAGGCCAACAGCACAAGGACTATGACATGAGGAACAAAAGCAAAAAGAAAGAGGCCGTTGTGGAACATCTGGTGGAAGACAAACAATAACCAAAATTAACCGGCTAATAATAATATAAGAGGAGGCACACTTAGTGAAACAAATAAGCACAATCTATTAAGTTGGTCACGAAGGAACCATTGTTGTGGGAGTGTGTTAATAAACATACATTGTAAATTGAAACAAAAAGTAACCTCAATGGCTATTTCTCGTCGTGTACAACATTTCTGATCACTTTTCACACTTGCCTTTCAAAAATTTAGGTTTGCATTTGTCTACAGTTCACCTGAGCAGCGTTAAGAAAACAGCGAAACATTTTCATTTTAATCACACAAGACACCTTAAGCCGAGACGTTATCTTTGTCCTAAAAATAAAATAAATCTAGCCTTGGTTCTTTCATTGATAACTTCACTTCCACCGCCAGAAACTTAAAAGTAATCTTGGATTCAGACTTCACCTTTAAATACAAAATAAACCATTTAGCATCACTATAAGCTTCCAGTCGGCCTTAGAATTGATTTTAGGATTCTATGACTAACTTTTAAAGCACGTATGGTACTTGCTCCAAGCTACTTATCTGAACTTTTAACCCCCTATGAGCAAATCCACAAACAGCTCTTCGGTTGAAAAAGCTTGAAACCAAAAATGATCGAGCATTTCCGTTCAGAGTGATTTTATGATGACAATAATTTTGTAAAAAAGTTATTTTTCCATTTGGCAAATCCAAACTAATCTGAGGACCACTGTTCCAAAACAGATAGTCTTGGACTCAAAAGGTTATATTATAAGCATAAATATAACATAAGCACAAATCTGGTGGTTTCACTAAATGTACTTCCTCAAGAACAATAGTTACATATTGTTTAGTCTTTACGGAAGATTCACTCTTTTCTTCCAGTCCTCCAATTTTCGCCTAATCTCTCTACTGCTAACTCATATCCTAGCTCCTAATTGCTTTTCTCAATAAATGGAGAGAGAAGGTGTTCAAGAGGGTATAGTATAGCTAAGCTCTTTGTCAGTATTATCCTCTTATGACTACACCTCCTGAGATGATGCACTGGGCATAGCTTCATCACGCTCCCTGGGGATTTTAATTGGTTCGGGTCTTGGAAATTATCAAATTAAATGTTCTAGTAAAAGAAGCAGCAGGAACAGCACTGAGTGCTCCAAGTGAAACACTTTGAGATTTTATCCCCTACTGAGAGCATGTCCACATTCAGGTAATCTGTGTATCTTCATTATACACTGTGTTTATGCTGTCACGTGTGATCATGATGAATGACGTACTTTCATTAGCTCCTAATGGCACCGATGTTTAAAAACATTGGAACTTGCTATGGTATCTATGGTATAAATATGGAACACTAGCACAATGGTTAGCACTTTCCCTACTAACTTGTTGCGGGGCCATTGTGCCCCCACCGAAACATGTTTGACCACCCAGGTGCCAGGCCAGATAATTGACTTTTGGGTATTTTCGTGTTTTCTGAATAATTTTTCCACACATTCACCATAGGGAATTTATAATGAATCTTTATCAGCGTTTTCACAAGATTTTGGAAAGTTTTGCTGTTTGTTTTGCAACCCTTGCAATTTGCCCCACCCCCAAGGAAAAAATCCTCACACTGCCAGCGCTAACAAGGGTTCTGGATTAAAACCTCCTGGCTGCCTTTGTGGAGTTTGCATGTGCTCCCTGTGCTTGCAGAGGTTCTTTTTATTTCCCTTACACAATAGTCATTCATTTGATGCTTAAAATAAAACAATGGACAACATATATATGACAGATGTGAGCTGCTCTGATTCATATTATTATAAATATATTTATCTCTATATATATATATATATATATATATATATATATATATATATATATATATATATATAGATATTAATGTAACTTTCAAAGGGTTTATATTTCATATAGAGATCTTATATTTTGTACAGTATAGAGTATATACATCTATATATATTTATTTGCACATATATAAATTCAAACTAGGAAAGCTGAGAAGGACCAGTCTTTTCAGTTGCAGTAGCCAAGAACTATGAAATAAACTGACTGTGTTAACTTGGTTGACTGCAAGATGTTCCAGTAAATGTCAAATGGAGGCCAATCCATTAATTTCAATATCCAGAAAGTAAAATCTAGATTATAGAGGCTTCACTATTAGTATCTACTGTAGTGCATAAGGTGCGGAGAGGTAACACGTTGAAAATACTCAAGAACAGATTCATGTAAAAATAAGGTTGTGTGACAGATGTGGTGGACTTTTCTTGTAGTTCACCGCTAAAGACTTGTGCCATTTAAAAATGAAAAAGTCCTCCTCCTTTTTGTCCTTGATTCCCTGCTCGTCACTCTCCTCTCCCACTCAGCTATAGTGCTACATTGAACTCAGTCACCAGAAAGTCCACATAGTCCCTCTCTTTGGTTTTGAAGGCCTCAGCGATGAGGCGTGCGGCGTCCTTGTGCTCACGGCCCCTAAGGGAAACCCCATTTACCTCCAGGATCACCTGACCCACCTTTAGCTGACCACAGTTGTGAGCTGAACCGCCACGCTTAGAAAAAGAGACAGAAAAAGGATAAGGTTAATTAAAAAAAACAACAACAACAACACACGCACACAAATTTGCAGCATTTGCATCCTTGACCAAATCTCACCAGGAATTACTCCATTTTGATTAAGTGGTGCAATCATACAATCAAGGCTTTCAAAGAAAGGTTATACCAAAACAAAGATTACAAGAATTGCAGGTGGGTTAGCAAGAACTATTTTTGTCATACATTTGCAAAAGACAGCATACTTTGAGAAAATAGAGGCAATATTTGAAAAGCCAAAACTACAAGCTTAATATCATGGATGCCCACCATGACAGATGTTTTCTCAGAACTGTCATTTATGTCCAGGCTGAGAGTTTTTTTTTTTTTTTATACATAGCAAATATACTTTTGCATGAATTAAATAATACATGAAAACTATATTTAAATAACTGGATTCATATTTCCAAAATTGAATGGGAAGTGAAAAGTAAAGAAAAAAATAACGACTAGACCAAAAGCTAACAATGTATTTAATCTTACACGTTTTCCCAAAATAAACAAAAGTAGTTCATACATATGAAGGAGAATAAGAACTATCCATATTGATACAAGCTGCTTGTCAAATTAATACAATGTACTCTGCTTGACATTGAAATATGACAAACAAAAATTATTTCAATGTACTTCCTAAACCGCTTATATTGAATACGTTTCCAAGTTTCTAAGTCTTTTGTAAAACAAACCTTATGGATGGAACCTTTTGGTGAGTACTGTTCAAACAAAGCACACGAAAAAATCAAAACCAAGGATGTGTTGTGCCCCAGGCTAATAAAATGTCTGCTTGCACATGTTTCGCACTAAATTGAACAAAAGATGCTGAGAAAGTCAGGGTTTATGAGCTGGCACGTCTTGAACTAAAGCGTCTGTCATCCAGCTTTTTCCAAGATGCACACCCTATTAACGATAAAATAGATAAGTCAGCAATTCTTGTTGAACAGCCAATTGAAAAGTACTACACTGATGAAACACTAACTGTATTCCAATTTTAGTGGCAAGGTTATATTAAGGATTACATTGAATCAGTATGCCACTCTCTATTTTATTTGTTTTTTCCCGGTAATTATATGACATTACCCAATTATCAGAAGTAACCCCACGAGGGTTGTCACTTAATTCACAATTGCGCGCTGGTGAAAAGTCACATGATTTTAGGCATTACAGTGCGAGTTCCAAAGTACACCCACACATTTACACGCACACGTGAGAGTATACACAAAAACACAGTGAATGCACTTATTGCTACAACTGTTAATGCTTTCCACATTCTGAAACAAGGTAAATAAGAGAATCTAAATGTCAATCTCCTTATGCACCTCTGGGCATGTGTCCAGAAAAGCTACTAATTCACTTCTGGTAGACTGAGTTGGATTGAAATAATCAGTGAAATTTCTATATCCTGTTTCTTTAAGTTAAATGTACAACATTCTCCTGATATATTTAGCAACACAGAGCATACTATGCCTGCTACATGTATTGATCGTACGCTATGAATAAATGATAAACTCAAATTAGCATCACATTGTGTTGTGGCCTTCCTGTGTAGAGTTTGCATGTTCATGTATTGGGGTATAATCTGCATTTTATTTGTATTTACAGAACATTATGAATATTTATTTAGATGCCGTTTGTATGTGTTGTGGCCTTCCTGTGTAGAGTTTGCATGTTCTCCCCGTGCCCGTGTGGGTTTCCTCCCGGCACTCCGGTTTCCTCCCACATTCCTCTAACATGCATGCTAGGCCGAATGACCACTCCAAACTTTCATAACTCCGATTTTTTTTCTCATCACCTGTGGGGTCTCTCAAGGTTTGGAAGTCGGTCGACAATTTAAAAATCTTGACGTGTGAACCAGGCTTCAACAATGTATGACGCCCCTCATGCCCCAATTTGCCCCAAGGACTTCAATGCAGCATATATTTGCCCATTTTATTTCTTGGCTGAGATCATGAAGGTAGTGTCACTGGGATTTATTTCTGCCAGGTTTAGCAGGGCCAAGTCACGCAAATTTGCATTTTGATTATACGTTTAAGCATGCTGTGCCAAACTCTGGATGGACCCACAAGGAGGGCAAAAGCAGACTAAAGCCAGCTTCAAGTGGCAGCAACCTTTGAACGCTTCACAGTCACATTCCTTTGAACACATAAGTGTCAGATTCATATTTGTGGGGGGAAAAGTATAAAAGACATTGTGAAAGTTCCAGTTTTGTTAATGTTTTATCTTCTGAGTCAACCACGATTTCCATACAAACAGTTTGTGTTAAAGACCATGTTGTTTCTCTCTTTTTAAAAAAAAATATTTTCTAGAGTTTTCCTTAAACAAATGACCATCTACTCAATTTTGAACGAATAAAACTTTGCATCCTGAACCAATGTTTGAACTGCTACTAATTGGTTTTGGTGTCAAGTTGAGTACGCCATTTCTCTGTCAGCTACTGATGTAAAGAAATGGCTCTTGTAAGACAAACCCGATTTAAATTTCATAATTGTTCACCATACTTTGCACACTTAGTCAAGTGACAAGCTGCCAAGACAGTTAAATTCTTCTCCAAGTTTCAATGGCAAGAACAAGCAACACTTTTCTAGCGCTGTAAATTTAACACGTCACAACTATGTGCAATTAATTTAACAGGACATAACACATTTTAATTATTGTGATGGCTGGTTGGAGCACTTGTATCAATATCGCTGGAATGTGCCTTTCGTGTTCTCATTGGAATCACTCAATCATCATAAAAATGTAATACCAGTACAATGACGAGCTGAAAAGGAGTTTCCTTCATTTTTTTTCCCATTGCCTGCACATCATTTTTGAAATGTCCCATACACCAATACATTAATAAGTATGAAATAAGTGGTTAAATGTTACCAAAATTAATAATGCATCTGTTCATTTTCTGAATCCAAATTAATTAGTCGCACACTGTGCGGAACATGTTATCTAAAAAAATTGGTCCTTTTATCATTTCAAATATATCTCCAATATAGAAAATGGATAGTTTCATATTTCCGGTTTTAATTACCCCCCCCTCAACAGTCTAGTTGGTTTTAAGTTTAAACCTTGAGCAATCCATAGTTAACAACATTGCTATTGATACACCCTGTTTACTCCTTCTTGACTTTATTACATGTATAGCATAGTTACCACATAGAGACTGTTTTATCGCCATGTTACGATTATTGTCTCAACTATTGTCTCAGTCTGTACTTGCAACAACTACTCGATGCTGGCAGAGCATTCGGTCATCATGATGGGAAGTCAGAAGTGATAACGGGAGCTTAAGGACTAGTGATTTGGAAAGATAACGGCTGACATTCAGTAAGCATCCATTGGCCAGAGAGAAATAGAGTGCACAAGCCAAAGGTGTGCTGTATCAACTTGACTGCGTTATACAATCAGGACAGAATAATATAGTGTAGTGGCTTGGATTCGATGCCATCATCTGTCCCTCGATGCCCCTCGGACAACCAGAAACAAAATGAATGTTTTTTCTTTTCCTTCTTTCGCAAAACCAGTTTATCATGCTGATGCTCGATCCTGACTGGGGGAAGCAATGAGGTTGTGTGCCTTGCTCAAGGGCCTAATAACACAGTTACCTTTCCCCAGGTGAGAATTACCAAAACTCACTTTTCCACCTTGAAAATGGAAGTCTCCTTACTTTGCAGCGAAGTGTGACCTCAAGGCCACCGTGTTATTAATGGCTTCAAATAACAATGAGGCACTACACTGTTATTGTTCGGGGATGTATCTGTGCTTATAACATCAATAAGGTTGTCTTGGAAGTCCGTTGTTAAATGGAAATAGAACACTCTAATTCTATTTAAATTATTTAAGACTGTACAAGAGCATCCATTCATCCATTTTCTGAACCGCTTTGTACCCACGGGAGTCGCGGGCGTACTGGAGCCTATCCCAACCGCCATCGGGCAGTAGGCGGGGGACACCCTGAACCATTTGCCAGCCAATCGCAGGGCACACAGAGACGAACAACCATCCAAATCCTAGGGTCAATTTGGAGTGCTCAATCGGCCTACCAAGCATGTTTTTGGGATGTGGGAGGAAACCGGAGTGCCCGGAGAAAACACACGCGAACCCAGGGAGAACATGCAAACTCCACACAGGGAGGGCCACAGGTGGACTGTACAAGAGCATATCAAAGTAAATAGTTCAATGGCTACGTTTACATGGACGCATTTATTCAGATTGAAAACCTGATCGGAATAAAAATTGTTTCATGTACACATCTTATTCAGAATATCCTGACCCAATCAAACCCATTATATTCAAGATTTTATTCAGAATGAGAGGGATGCTTGATGTCGATCAGTAATCCGATCGTCGCACATGATGTCGATTGGTAATCCGATTGTCGCACATGAAAACAATTATTCCGAAGTTCGGAAGCCATCTTTACCGCTCATGTGACTGTTCGCCGTTTCTCTTCTAGTAGAAGCATAGTGACCAAAAGACTTGGCAGGCGCAAGAAAGAAACAAAAAAAATAAAAAATACAACTTGGCAGGCGTGAGAATTGTCCTCCTGGAGGATACATTTGCAGCTCCATTAGGAGCTGGGTTTTGCTGACACAAAAGTCATTGCAGTTTCTTCTTCTTCTAGTACTCAGTCCGCCATATTTGGCCGACATGTTCATGTCAGAATAATTTGTTTCGCCCAAAAGTGTGACGAATGAACTAATCGGATTAAGATTTTTTGTGTCCATGAAAATAATGCATCCGAACAGAATTTTAATCCAAACTATGATTGGATTGAAAATAAATCTCAATAAATCATCACCCTGTAATTTCTTTAGTTAAGTCTTGCACACATTTTTGTGCAAGAGCTAATATGATTTTAGAGGAGCAAAGGGAATTAAAAATAGCTCACAGGCATATTTGTCAGGAAATCTATTGCGGATGCTGTGGTACACCATATACAAACAACACTTAAAATTTAACCGCCTGCATTAGTAGACCTTTCCATTTTGTCATTGGCTTAAAACATACTCGTCATATCATTGCCACACTTCCTCTTTTCTTAACTAACATTCACAGATTCTGAAAGTGCTGATTTTGACCCCTTTCATTCATACTGTTGCAATCAGTGTCCCCTTTTTATTTAAATCACCACCTCGCTAGGAAGAAGGCTGAACGACAGTATTGAAAGACTTGTGGATGACCGCCTGTGACTGCTATGATCTTTAAAACGCAACTCTGTGGTCAGAAAAGGTTGAGTACTAAAGGCATGAGAAAATACAAGGCTTTGTTGTCTTTGGCAAGATGATATGTGTTGATCAAGGCACAGCTAATAGCTTTAGAACAAGGCTTCAATGTATTTTTTTCAGAATGTATGAAGTGAATCCATCCATCCATCCATTTTCTGAACCGCTTTGTCCCCACAGGGGGTCGCAGGCGTGCTGGACCCTATCCTAGCCATCATCGGGCAGTACGCGGGGGACACCCTGAACTGGTAGCCAGCCAATCGCAGGGCACACAGAGACGAACAACCATTCGCACTCGCACTCACACCTAGGGACAATTTGTAGTGCTCATTCGGCCTACCGAGCATGTTTTTGGAATGTGGGAGGAAACCGGAGGGCCCGGAGAAAACACACGCGGACACGGGGAGAACATGCAAACTCCACACAGGGAGGGCCGGAGGTGGAATTGAACCCACACCCTCCTGTGAGGCGGATGTGCTACCCAGTGCGCCACCGAGCTGCCACAAATTGAATCCGAATTTTAAAATAAAAAGTGAATTAGATGCCATCAGGAAAGTATTATCCTAATAGTTTCCATCTGAACGTAATGCTTTCCTTTGCAGATTGCTGTTTGTTTTTACTTTTGGCTCTTCCCACAGCAAGCCACTTGTATGATGTTTGACAGTTAAGATATGCTTCCATTTGGATGGTGGGGCACTGGCTTTTGTGTTATTTCTGTGCTATTTTTGTAGACATAGAGATCTCTTTAAGGTCATGTTTTTTCTTGAATTTATTAATTTTAAATCAATCACTTAAGGGCTGCAAGTGAACAGATGATTTTGAGCAATGGTTGGGGTAAGGAACACAGACTGGTCTTCAGTCAAATCCAGACTACGTACAAAATATTCCCATTCAAAACTATATAAATTTTGAACTAAAATGCTATTGGAATTTTAGTATTAGAATATATTTATATTATAAATATAATATAATATATTTAGAAATTAATAGATCCATCCATCCATCCATCCATCCATCCATCCATCCATCCATCCATCCATCCATCCATCCATCCATCCATCCATCCATCCATCCATCCATCCATCCTCTACACTGCCTATGGTTACTGAAGCTGAAGAATATCCAAGCTGACGTTGGGCGAGAGGTGCCACACAACAAGAATGCAACTGATAGGATCTGAGCGTGGCAGGGGGGGGCAGAGTGACAAGAACATGAACACTATTGTCATTTGATGAGAAATCGTCATCAAAATGCATTACATGATTGTGACTCACCTGAATTGTGACGATTCGTGGCAGTGGCTGTCGAGTGTTGGCTCCTCCTTCAATCGCGATGCCCAAAGTACTTGCACTCTTTGCCACCCTCACTAATGCGGAGGTGGGCTCCAACAGCCCTGGCTAAAGTCAGGCAGAGACAATGTTAATTATAAAATTGCATTAGAAGATGTTGTGTAACGTTTTCATGCCAGTGCGGGATGGATCTTTTTCTTTTATTTGACAAATAATGATTGACCGACGTGTGTTGTTGGTGCTGCTGTGGTAAGCTTTTCCCATTTTGGCATGAATTTACTTCAAGAATATGATAAATTTACCCATACATATCATATATGGATGGTACATATACACACACACACACACACACACACACACACACACACACACACACACACACACACACACACACACACACACACACACACACACACACACACACACACACACACACACACACACACACACACACACACACACACAATATATATATATATAAAAGTGGAAAGCTCTTCTCTGTTTTGGCCGCTCAATAATGGATGGCTTTAACAAGAGTCTGGTCTCTTGAAGTTCCACCCCACATCATGTCATCAACGTTATTGGGCATTCAGTTGTTAATACATTGAGCAAAAACTGTAAAAGCAACATTTTGGTTTTAATCCCATTTTTCACAAACTGGACGAAAAATTATCAGGCTTATTTCTCTCAAATATTCACATACATGTTAAAAACTGTGAATATTTTCCTTCATATCGATAATCCATTGATCCCACTGGTGTGCCACACCAAATTGCTGATTAGATAGGATAATTATTGCAGAGAGGTGCCTTGGGATTCCCAGACCACTCCAAAATGGTTCATCTATTCACACAGCACAATGCCACAAAGATGCCGAGTACAAACCCAGACTCACCAGAGCTCTTGCCTGTGCACTGAATGTTCATTTCTCCACCATTACCATCTCCAAAGATGTTTCAGCCCAGTACATCTACATCAAGCCGATTCACTCCCAAAATTATCTGAAAACATCCACCCAGACTGCTCTTGCAACAATCAATTTGCATAACCAAATAAATGTCAGAAACCATCTCAGGAAAGCTCATCGGCATGCTTGACGCCCTCAACAGGGTCTCGACCTAACATCAATTCATCGTCGTTACTGACTTGGTGGCAGGCACTTTGGAAAAGGTGTATTCTCGTGGATGAATCCAATTTATTACAGTACAGAGTCGATGCCACACTATGTATGTATTTGTATGAAGCAAATGGTTGTCACACCAGATGCTGACTTATTTGTCCACCACGAATAACCTAATACATGAAAAATTTTAATTTTAGAGTGGCCTTTTATTTAGGCAGCCTCAGCACAACTGATCAATAATCGTGCGATCGATCAAATAGCAATCGGCATCCTGTTAAGACACACCTTTGACTTGGGTGGATATCGGCAAAGTTCTCACTCAACACAGTTCTATCATCAAAGAGTAAGTAATTCTATTTTAGTTGAATAAATGTGTTTAGTTTATTATGTATTCTACTTGTATGGCAGTTATGAAAGTTGAACTATTCAAATACAGGCTTGTATATTCAGTGGATTTTTTTTTTTTAAATTGAAGAAACCGTAATTGTACCAGTGCCATGGAATGACATTTTCTTTGGAAAATTGCTCATTCGTGACCTAGTGAAAGACAGGAACTAATTTTCTAATGCAGAAATGCACGGTAGACCCCATCATGGCTTGGAAGCAAGGTATAATGAAAGATAATTTGTAAGGCATCTTTCAAACGTTCCCTCACACTTGCTCCCTTAAGAACACACTTTGATTGTTGTCATTTTGAAACAGCCGTATTACTTTCCCATCATCGCAAACAAAGTTTCATCATTTCTGTCCTTCCGCAATGAACTTTTTTTTTAATGCACTACAGTGCTGGATGGAATAATAGATGGAACATTTTGAGTGAATAAATCAAATGAATGGGAAATTTAAAACAATTAATATGAACAAACGGTATAGAAAATGGATGGATGAACAATTAATAACTGTGAACAAGTGTGCAAAAACAGAGGAAAGATGTTCCACAAGGACTTGTACGTCTGCATTTATGAGAACCAACAGTGACAAATTATTCCCTCAGTACCTCTTTGAATCTAATTGAAACATTAAACTTTAAATAGCCGCAGAAACCACTCATGAAATGTTTACATTATATTTGAGTCTGGAGAGGAGGCTGATATTTAATTACTAGGCAGTAGTTGTCACACTACACAAATCATTTAATTGAACTAAGCAGATTCAACATTTTAAGCTACATCCATTTTCACGGCCTCTTCACAGTAGTGGACTGCCAGCAACAAAAGCCCTTTGGTTGTTCTTAAAATAGCACTCTGAGAGTGCTACAGAAGCCCAGAGCTTCCATCTATTACGTTACAAGCACATCAATGAGGCGAGGGTGGCGGAGTAGCTTTGGTAAAACATAACAGGACTGTTATCTTTAGGCTCAAACTATGTTTATAATCAGCTCAATTGGTCCTCACAAAGGTAGAGATCCAAGCAGCAATGAGTTCTTGAATCACACAAATCATTCCCCTCAACTATTAATATGCTCATTCATACATGTCGGGCCCACAGTACACCCTCACCGGTTTGGTGGGGTTGTCCCCCCCGCCCCCCTGGGTATCTTGAGGGTGTCGTGTGCATGAGGAATGGGAGCTGCTGATGTGTCCTGACTCAGCTATGTCCACACCGCTGTCCTCACTGAGAGTCTGGCCACTGTCTGACAGCTGAGACAGGGCGCCACCTGAGGGGGGGAGTAGGCACACGTGATATCAGCATTTACAAACTCTCGGGACTAAATCAGTGTGTTTGCTTGTTGTGCATGCCGATGCTGCTATTTCTTGTGTTACCTGAACAGTACTTATCGGAGATTTTCTTGGTTTCCAATTGATATAACAAACATTCTACATTCTTTGTCTGGTGCCTCCATTTTTTTACGTCTTGTGTAACTATGCAAATTTCTGTTTCACGGAGGGTGACAAACAGAAAGAAAAAATAGATGCTGCTATTTCTTGTGTTACCTGAACAGTACTTTTCTGAGATTTTCTTGGTTTCCAATTGATATAACAAACATTCTACATTCTTTGTCTGGTGCCTCCATTTTTTTACGTCATGTGTAACTATGCAAATTTCTGTTTCACGGAGGGTGACAAACAGAAGGAAAAAATAGATGACTATGTCAATTTTTCCAGATGCTAGCCAAAATGTAATCTGTTTTGCCCTGGTGTCTTTAATTGTTTTTTTCCCCCTACTTTTCACCTTGTTTTTCATTTTTCATGTATTTTTTTCAAAAAAATTGTAAACTACTGCAATTAAAACATTTTAGGGCGCTTTCATACACCATCTTAACAGAATTTTTTATTGTTTAGAATATCTTAAGTGTCAGATTAATTAATTTTGAAGGGTATTATTTATCAAGTTAATATACTATCTGTCAATGTGAAAGATGACAATTGGGATGTTTTATGCAAAATGTGGATGAAAATTCTGTATTTTTAGATATTTTGGATGGTGGTATATCAGGGTCAATGTTATATTTATGTATGCAAAACATTGTCATCACCCACATACTGTCATCAACACCGTAACTTGCACATCATAATGATAGCTTATACAAAAGCTGTATCAAAAATATGCTTTTTCCAAGATAATAATGCTCAATCTTAGTTATCACAGACATTTCCCAATAATTTGGACTCAATAATGTGACTAAATGAAAAAAGTAAAATATTACACACAGCTTTTGATTATGATGTATTTCAACCATATAAACATAAAATTAACCTTTTTGACAATCAAAAGTCTTATCATTACAAAGGCAGGATACGTGACTCCTGTGTCGGCTGTATTGTGCAGGTTGTCATAATAATTTGGCTGGTTGTTGTCAACCTACTGTATACAGACAACGGCATCCCACTGAATGATACTTTTTTTTTTTTTACCTGCGAGTGGTTGACACTCTGATTATTCATTTTTAAAGAGGTAAGCAAGTTTACAGATGTGTGCAGTTGGATTGGAGTGAGAAGATGTTAGAATCTTGAACGTGCTTATCTCAGGCTACCCGCTGGCAATTAAAGCCCATAGTGAGTAGTTGTAGATTCCATAGAAATGAAACAATCCTTTTTCTTTCTGTCTACATTGTCATAGCAAAACTATCATGCATATTAGATGGGCAAGCAGACTTAGGTAATCACTTAAGGACTTAAGTGCGCTTTTTAAAAAAAAAAATAGCATTGAATAATAAATTATCATTAAATAATACACATGAATTATGATTTTTTTTTTAAATGAAGAAAGTTGATATTATTTTAACCCTAATGAAACTTCCTGTAAAAATTTTCACTGTGGGCAGAAAAAGAATTATGTTTGATCGCATGTGTAGATTTGATTTATGACCGCATATATTTAAATTTAAGTGCATCTTTTTACGTTGATTATTTACAGCTTTTTCTACCCTCTTACATTTTTCCAGTGAGCAAATATTAATGACAAAATAATTCAATCTGGTCATCCATGTGCATAAATGGAGTATTTCTAAACTTGTATACACAAACTATAATTTGGGGGTTTTGAAATAATAATTTTGACCATAAAAACAAGACCCTCGAATCCATCTGTGTTTATTTATTATATAATTATTCTATGCACTTACTTTTGACGCATTGGATATTCCAAACTTGTACAATGTATTGTTTCTGACCTACTTTTCTCACCTCGAGCTTGGGGCAGCGGCCGCACCTCATTGACATCTGGCTCTGCGTTGGGCCTGTGAACTTCCACTGTAACAAACTGTTGCTTAGAGCCCGGAGATGAGGCTTTGGACATTGTGGCTGGTTTAAGGGGGAGAGAAGGAGGAGGAGGAGGAGGTGCAGAGATTGGGGGTGGAGGTGGTGGTGCTGCTGAAGGGGATGAGTCAGCCAGTTTGGCGCCCCTGCTTGGGGACTGGACGCGTGGAAAAAGGCCAATACTTTGTTGGGCAACCATGGACAAATGGGAGTGTTTTTTCTGTTCTCTCTTGGATGGCACCAAGAGTTCTTTCTTTCGGATAGCCGCATAGTCCCTGGAAGGCAACGTGGGAGGATCTTGTTTGCGATGTAGTGAAGGTGATGAAGGGGTGTGAACCGGATTTTTGTTGTGGATAGGCTGGATGGGGACTGTAAAGTGCAAGCCCGTGTGTGTGGATTCGGACGAGGGACATTTGTTGAGCTGGTCTCTTCTACTCTTGCGCCTCTGCACCCCTGATGGGGGTGGAGGCTTGAAGGAGGGGGGAGAGTCAGCTGTGGTGGATTGTATGTCATCCTGAAGTGAGAGGATAGTTTTGATCATGATATATTGGGGATGTGCAGAAGATATGCTGCATGTTAAAAAAAACAACAACAACATTTCACCAGTAATTGTAAATTGATGAAGATTCTCAAGAGGCATTCCAGCAATGCTCAGGTCTTGGTGGTATAGTACTTGATACATTACATTCTTTACTTCAGTGGAATGAACAAAACTGAGACATGAATGACCACTAATGCATGAAGTGATAAATAAAAGAAATATAAAAGAACATAAACAAAAGAAAAAGTAGAATAATGGTTGCCTAAAAGCTTTCTTATTGACCTTTTTTTTTTTTTTACCCCCCCCGAAAATTAAAGGTAGGCCGAGGAGTGGAATAATACGATTGGCCTTTGCTCACCATTTTCCATTCAATAAATAAGACATGATGAAAGATCATCTTTAACCTTGCTTTGGTGCAAAAGCTATACAAACCCTGTAGGTTAAATTCCTTCACTGGCCTCATCCATTTCGACTACTGCTTCACTTCCATTTTTAAAATACTGTGTTCAACCCCTCCTCCCCTTTTTCCTTGTACCGCCCGCGTCTATGTTTATGGGGCCAAACACGGGCCCGTGTTTGTGTGTTCCAGGCTACAGGGCTCACCAGAGAGATGTCAGCCAGCAATGTGTTCAGACCGTCCAAGGGATCCTGCTGATTAGTATCCACCACACAGTCGTTCTAAAAGATACAGGAGAGAAAGATGAAGGGAAAAAAGAAATGCTGAAGTGAATCACAAAAGGGTCAACACAGTGCAAGCAGCCTGTGAGCAGATGTTACAAAGAGGCGTGCATTCATCCCAAAACAAATGAAACATTCGATTTTCCAAGAGGTGTTTATTAATAGGCATGCTTACATTTGCACACATGCATGCACACACAACTATGTGTCAAGCAGGATTTGAGTTGTCAGTCCAACTTCCCATGTGACATTTTTTAGATTGTCTAAGCAAATTCAGAGACAAGCTAAGTTCAGACAAAGGCTGCCCTTCATTGACTGCCATGAAACCAAAACAGAAGCCCCATCAATTCTGCTTAATGACTTGCCGTTGCTACGTCAGGAGCGCTTCCATGCAATGCCATTTAAAAGATGGGGTGATCCAAAGAGGACCACAGCTTTTGAAGATGCAGTACTGCAAGCATGGTAGTTTAAAATGACTCGATATTTGCGGTACATCCTCCCATCTGTCTTTTTTCCACTCTTAGTGATAAAGTTTGTTTGTGAGATGAGCATTACTCAATTTACATAAACATAAAATGCAAACATCAGTCTTAGCACATGATCACGGAATCATCAATTGACAGGACGGATTTTTCAACTTGCAAATGTTTTTCTTATTTATGTGTTTGCATTGGAATGTGTGCCTGGAACTGAATGTGATTTCTGAATGTGTGAGTTTTTATTGTCTTACTACCTAGCTCTCTAATTTTCTATACACAGCGATGGCAGTGTATAGCCATCACCTCGGGGTAAAAAACAAACTAAAAAAAACACACAAAACACTACGCCAAGTTGTTAACCGACAACAGAAGCAAATGATACAAAACCTGCTAGAGGAGTTTAGTGAAAACCATTCAATTATCATAACCCACGTGAAAAGCAATTGTCCTGGGAAGAAAGTAGCACATTTTAATGATCACAAAATGTTTGTTGTTGCATTCTGCATTGTATTCTTTCCTTTCCTAGGCAATAAATCGTATCTGCATCATGTCTACATGCACTTCTGTTGGAAAATACTGTAGTTGTTTTAGAGAAATGTCCCCCTGCAAGTTAAGGTTGACTCAGTCCTGTCAGACAGACAAATTTATAGAAAAAAGTAAGCTTCGTCTTCACGTTTAGGAATTCAAATTACGTGTTGATTGAGCTCAATTACCTGCCGGTTGGGTAGAGGATCATTAAAAACCATTGAAATTGAAATTATGTGTTACAGACTCCCACTGTCTCCATTACAATACACTTCTTTGAACCTCCTGTCTTCAAATATTGACATGCTAAATATAAGTGATGATTAGGTATTTCACTTACTTATGCCATATTGTGTTGAGCAGCTAGGACAGAGATGTGCCTGTACCACTATTGTCACTACCATATAGTGAAGGTCTACTTTCGGTCATTAGCACGCATTCCTTCTGTGGTGGGGAGCACAAAAAGTTGGACTTTTCTGCGATTTTTTGGGAGGTTCCACTGAATGAAAAGCAACCAAAAAAATCCAACCACAGCAGAAAAAAACACTGCAGAATAAAGAAATAGTTACCCAGAGAAATAATTTACAAAACAATATTAGACTATACGAATGGATTATAAATCCATCAAATTGGTTTACAATACAAGAATATATTGTCCAATTTGAGGACAACATTAGAGACAATTGGAGATAACATACACACAATTGCCACATTAAAAATCCTTTTACTGGAGCTACATGGAAGAAAATTGCCAATTTAATGTTCAATTGAACATACAACAATAGTTGTCTAGAAGAAAATATGAACAAAAAGAAGAGTCTGTATAGAATTTTTCTCTTCTCATAGTATCTACAAGTCACAGGGAATGGAAGGCATGTGTGCTTCATCAATTTCACCAAATTATTCCTACCTCCATCATATCTATCAGCCACAGCAGCCTTTCCTACCAGGAGGAGGGTGAGATTAGGAAGTTATAGTAGTGGAGGAAAAACGGATGCTTACATCAAATACTGTTTTAATATTTGCCATGTTAAAAGGAATGTAGTGAAACATGGCATGGCCAAATGTCTTCACCATACCCCCCCACCACCACCACCACACTTCATAAATAGACTACGCCTCGTCATCTGCTTTACTCCGAGTCATATTACGAATCGGCTGGTCTACTCTGCAGTACCACTTACCCGGGTGGAGCTCAGAGTGGTATTAGTCATAAAGCTGGCCGAAGACGAGGTCAGAGTGTCAGGGTATGACACCATGGATAGAGTGTCTGGCTGAACGGTAGAAGCTCCTGCTGAGCCCTGTCTTGATTTGAGAGCCTGAATCTCACGGCGCAACACCAGCCCGTCAAAACGCTCCAGGTCCTGCGGGGTGACCAAGCCTCGCACTTCTGATAGTAGGGAAAACTGTGGGAAGATGAAGAAGGGAGAGCTAAATCTACTGTTGAAAGTTGTAAGATCGAAACATTCAGAGGCCACATAATTCAACACGTTGTATTTCGTCTGTATTTCTGGTGAAATTCCAGGAAGCAAAGGTGTCAATTCCAGGTCCAGAAAATAAAAAAGCAGTTTGATTTGAGCTTCTAATATAATCGAGCCCACGGTAAACAAGATTTTGGGAGCAAGCTTGCTGGCTGATGAGAAGCACTTGTGACTAAAGCCAAACTGTAGGGGGGTTCCTAATTTTTGTTTTAACAATTTTGCCAGGAAGAACTAAAACGCACCATAAAACTTGCTGAGGAACTTAATTTGACCTCGTGTAACCTTTTGCTGAATTGTTCATTGTCTTTTTTTGATGTTGTACATGATATTCAAACAGATGACGTTTAAAAGTCAAATAACCTTAACTTTTTTGTGAGCTGCATATTATGTATGTAATCTTAGGAACGCTAGGGTTATACAATTCAAAATTTTACCAATGTTTTTAGAAAAATAGGGCTCTGCACAAATATATTGAACTGTCATCATGTTTTATCGAGTAGGTTTTGAGTTACTGTCCTTGGGTTGATGGGACTCAGAGGTATCGTCAGCTTTCTGTGAACAGAGGACAGATTTGGATCTGCTGTGACATATGTGATGAGTTTGAGTCTAGTGGTTTGTGTTTGACAACACGGATCTCTACATATAAAGATGACCGCTACATTAGCTTGCCAAGTTATCCATTGAGCGGCTAGTTCAGTAATAATAGAAAAGCAAATACTGAATATATTAAATAATTATATTTCTTCTTTAAAATGTATTTTTCCATGATTAACATTACATTGTACGTTCAGTCCTAATAAAGATAAAGTACAGAAGCTGAGTTTGACTTTTTAAAAATTTGATTGAGCTTTTTTTTAATTTTTTTAAACTTTTTTTTTTTTTTTTTTTTTTAAATGTTTTTACTATTTGGAAAAATGCTTGAAACTTAAAAAAGTGGCAGACGTGTAGCTCTAAATATAGTAAAAGGCCTCAAAGAAAGCTTTCAGGTTCTTACTTGGAACTATGATGCCTTTGTTTTCTTGCGGGTATTTATAAATCTGACATAAAATTAGTGGATGGACAAACACAATTGAACTACACATCAATAAATAGCTCTGTAGAACTCTTCAGAGATACCCCTTTATGCATAAGGACTTTTTTTTTTGCCTTTTCATTCTAATATTTTGGGCTTCTTGCTCTCACCTTTGCCTGAGTGTTGAGCAGCTCGAAAAGTGCCATGACCAGCTGCTCCACGCCAATGTGTCCATCCCGATACTCTTCCAAATAGTAACCCATAGTTTGGCGTTCCGACTCAGTCAGTAGGTGACGCGCTTGCTCTTCTAGCATGGCTCTGGACTGGTTCACCAAGCTAGACAAGGTCACCTGTGATCCAGCCACACCCTTGTAAAAACCAGACTGAAAAGATACAAAAGTACGACATTATATACAACTACAATATGGGTTATTTTGTGTTATGTGCAGAGTTGAGTTGAAGAAAATGTAAGATCTTGAAAGAGACCATTTCTTAATCTGGAGAAAAATACGGAGAACAATGAAAGAGAGACTTAACAAGTAAGGTTTAAGAGAAAGTAATAGGAATCAGCATAAGGGAGAACTAAGAGCCCAAAAAAACATTACGATTAAGAAAAAAAAAAAAAAAGGGATTTGGTGTGAGAATAATGTATGGAAAATGATTAGGGCCAGTAAAGAAGGTAAAAAAAAAAAAAAAGGTTGGCATGATTCGTACTTTTTGCTCAGAATTCTGACTTTAAAATGAGGATTCTGACTAATCTCAGCCTTTAAAATCAGAATTCTGAGATTAAAAAGAGAATTTTTAGATTCAAGTCAGAATTCTTATGTGAGAATTCTGAGAGTAAAGTCAGAATCTTGCAAGCCTGTTTTTTTTCTCTTCATAGGCCCAAATGTTCTTCCGTAATAACGGATTGAAGTGGGATGAGGAATACGAAAAAAAGGACATTGAGGGATGGCGTTATGGGGCAAGGGCAGCCAAGAGGGCGATGGCAGATGATGTATGGATGAAGACAGAATATTGCAGGCAGGGAATTGCTTAGCCAAAGTTGATGCTTTTAAAGAGGATAGTGTTGGTTGAAGTAAAAAGAGAAGATAAAAAAAGGCTTGGCTAGAAAGAAGGCTAAAATCACAGGGACTCAGAGGTGAAGGTGGAGCAGGATGTGGGAGGTTCAATTGGAAACAAAGGCAGGGAACTGATTAGGATGGACACAGAAAGTCCAAGATCATAAATTACTCCAAAATGAAAGACCCATCAGGCGCCTCTTCCCATATGTCATCCCACTTCCTGCTGTGCAAACATTATCCACTGTCATCATGTGGTGCTAAAACAAAAGGTTACAGCAGGACAGAATGACGTGTAGGCAGAACCCCATTTTTTTCCAACACTAAATATCCCACTGACATCCATGCTGTGACAACTAGCGACCCGTCAATCACAAGAGATAAAGATGAACAACCATTTTTGCATCGTCCACTTGTCTGTTGTCATTTTGTAATGTGAATGTCAAGCATTAGATTTAGTTTGCAGTGATGTAGAATTGTACAGTGTTGTCCCACTATTTGCGGGTATTAGGACAGAGCCATGCTAACAATAGTGAGGCTAAGGAAACAGGTTTCCTAATAGGTGTCACAAAATGGGGGCAAAAAGAGCAAATAGTTTTTCAGTTAATAACACAAATGTGAGGAAACATTAATCAGAGATTAACATAATAATTAAAAATGTTCACAAAGCTAAAAAAAACACTAGAAATATCTCTCAAGAGCAAATTCTACATCATTACACATGACTCTTTAAAATAATGAAGTTGTTAAATTGACAAATATCTAATGTGTATGGTTTCTATGATAGAGGAATGTTTAAGGAAATCACATAATCATATAACTGGAGACCAAAAAAAAAAAAACCCCTCAACCCTGTTTCCTTGTATCTGGATAAAAAAAAAAATCTCGGTGGCAGTGACAATGAATTCATAGTGAAGCCTGCCGCTTTTGCTGTTGGATTACAATAAATATGACAGAGTTTTCCTGCGACTAGATGAATCATGGTATCATGGACAGGAAGACAATATTGCATAAATGATGTCATGGCAACGGCAGAAATCGATAGCAAAAATAAAGCATTCTGTCCCATGGATTTACTGTCATGATCCATTTACATACCACGATAGGCACATTTGCAAAGTTTAAAATTTGTCAGACCAACCAAGCAGAGGACAAATTTGCTGATTTCATCTCATGTATTCATCCTCCATTTTAGTCCAAAAGTTTATTTCTCATTTATGACATTTTTGCCTGGCGACAGCAATCCCTCGCATCTGCATGCAATTTCAGAGGCAGTATGAATTTCCAGTCTTCTTTTTCGTTTTCATTTTCATGCATCATTTATTGGATTAACTTGTGAATACGAGACACAATTTCAAAGTGTGGGGTCTTACATTAGTACCAGAGGAAGAATCAGACTCCCATTTACCTCTCCCTGCCTTCTCCTCATCTTCAATCATCAGTCTATATTAAGGAAAATGGCTGTTCGATGGCTGGGTAGAGCTTGCAACTCTTTAATGACCAAGGTGAACTCTGGTGATACCTTGTCTGAATTCTAATCATGATGCGCACCTCCAGAAATTCTCTCTACTTAACTCAAGGGTATGAACCATTTGGACCACAGAAGGCATGTGACCACCCAGTGCATCTCTCACTGTCTTATTATGGAGCAGATTGGTACTCCAAGCAACAAACACAATAGGTCAGGCAAGAATACATTTAGCAGTTAACAGATACCCAATGGTTTATTTGCTGGATCTGTCCAATCTGCAAGGTTATTCTAAAGTTAGGTTCTTCAAATGCCAGATAAGCTGGCGGTTCCTATTATTGCGGCGAACAACAATCCCCAGCAGTCAACCTTCAATCGATAACAGAGAAAATCCGATAAAGCCAGATCAACACTGACCCAGAAAGAACCTGACCTACTACATGCACAATAGAAGAGTGAGAATAACGTGTATTTAACCAAGTAATATGAGACTCTTTCTCAGCCTTTTTCCATGTTGAATCACACCACCAAGTCTGCAAACTATATAAAAGTTACTAGCTCATTGAATGGCTTTAGGTGCTTGGCTGAACAAGTTCACAAGATAGTCAGGAACCCGATTTGCAACATCAAGCAAACATTCAAATAAAGAACAGGGAACTATTCTCTTCAATTAAAAACACTTACAGGTAGAATTTGCTTTTGGGGATATTTTGAGAGGGTCTTTGCTAAACAAACAAAAAAACTCTAAACTAATAAACATGACATCACGGGAGGATCTGTGCATAGTAATTCATGTTTCATTGCCCACGTGAACTGGTCTAATTTAATCATAGTGCAAGCTATAATGACAAACAGACTATAATCTGACAGACTAATGAGAGTGCTTCGAGATGAGTGTGGACCTTGAACTCACATCCAGTTTGGTGCTCCTTGACAACCCTCAAATTACCGTAATTTTCGGACTATAAGTCGCGTTTTTTGTCGTAGTTCGGGCGGGTGGGGAACTTATACTCAGGAGCGACTTATATGTGATTTTTTCACAAATTTTCAAAATTGTAGTGAAATCGCAATAAACGAACCGCGATGTAGCAAGGTATTACTGTCATTTGAACTGCAACTGACTTCCGTGGCTGAAAGTTCAGTAGTTGTTGGCTCGTTGAACTCTTGTTTTTTTAAATAAAGAGCCGTTTACCAAGCCCACGTCTTTCCTGGTACTTTGTTAACGCTACAATATCATTATATACTAGATCTCTGCAGCGCACGCGCAGCGTTGTTGACATAAAGAATGAGGAATTTGATCGATGGATTTAATGATTTGGAGTGACACAAAATTACGGTATGTGCAAACCACTTGTTTACTGTGAGCATTGTAATTCTCTTAAATAATTGTGTTTTATTTGCTGGAGCTATTTATTGCTTTCACGATAATGGTATATGAAAATACATGCACATTTTCATGTTGTATTTGACCACCATTAGTGCCCTTTTGAACATCCCATAGCCTTTCTAGTACACAATTGAAGTAATCATATCAGAATCCATTTGACTGATAATCATTCTTTTTTTTTTCCCCCCCTGTGATATTATTGTCAGTAATCTCCTACAGAGCAAACCACAAATGGGGTCAGAGCTGAATTAATGACTGAGTATTGCATTGTGACCTATCTGTAATTAATTAGCTTATCGTGCGCTTTGGCCTCAGGGCTATGATTACAGGAGAGAGAGCGAGAGAGAGAGAGAGAGAGAGAGAGAGAGAGAGAAAAAGGGAGAGAGAGAGAGGGAGAGAGAAAGAAGGACACTCAAAGGAAGGAGCAGGCCAGGCGATATGATCGATATGCGATATGATCACAGATATCCAACGGTACCAGCTGAAATGAAGATATAGTGTGGGAAAAAAAGAAAGCTAAAAAATGATAATCAAATCACCCGATGGGAAAACATTGTCAGGGCCATTTGACTCGTGGACACGAGCTGTGAATTATCACCTCCCTACTATCAGCCAAGTCCTCGAGCGCTACAGCTACACACCTTCACCTCTCAGAGCCAGTCCATCTGCATGCCCTTTGTCTTGGCTGAACACACTCACACGAAGTATTGGAATGGTGGCACCATTTCCAATTATCGCTCGATTGTTTCTCAGTTGTTTCATACACACGTGCGCTTGTCTCATTTAGGATTTTAAGCTTCTTGATATTGTGGCACCTCTAAATTGGAATATGATAAAGGTTGTAGGATTTGCAAACCCACCAAGACAAAAAAAAGTAATAATGGTTGTTTTTCTACACATAGCCAGTGACCACCGATTTTTGCATGTCCATGGTGTGGTGCTGTAACCTTTTAAACCAGGATTCTCAACCTTGTGGTCTGAGGGGCATTTACGGCCGACAGGATGATATTCAATTTGTCATCAAAGTTCACTGTTAGTGCACGTCCTATATTTTCTACTGTGTCATTGTTCTGGATGCTAGATGGGTTAGCGTAGCTAAGTTACCACAACTTTTGACAAAATATAATTCCGTAGTGATACCATGTGAAAGAAAAACACATCCAGTCACCGAGTCCCAGTCGCGTCTTTTTCAAAACCTGCTGTGAAAAAGTTTGGCAATGAGAAAAGCTAATTAAAAAAAAAACTGGAGACTGAATGTTTTTTTGTGTGTGTTAGAGCCCAGGGGCACACCGACATTTCTCGAATCCACAGAAAGCGTTGCTGTGCTCAAGAAATCAGACGTCATTACTCAACTCGACACGCTGAGGAGAGTATGCAAAATACCAGGGAGATGAGACAGAGGACCCCGTCACCAATCTTGTTCTGCAAAACCGTCAATGTTCTTAATGATCTTTAATAAAGATTGGAAGGATTGCACTAGTTGTACTTTTCTTGGAATACTTAAATCCCTTTCTTGTTGGAAATTTTAACCCTTAAGCAATGGAGTTAACATAAATGGTTGAGCAACACATGTAGACACACACGATGTTCTTTATCCCCTGTGAAGAATGACCAATATTAGTGTCATAATGACAATTTGAAAGAGGTTATGACATCTCAATGAACAATGTAACCTTCTCTCGATCGCCGTATGTAACAGTCCAAATTAGTTATTATTACCATCCCTTTCTAATTACACTGGTTTTAATCCTACTTCAAATAATAGGCTAATTGATTGATTAGATGTATTTTTATAAAATTTTCTTTAATTTTAACTTGAAGTCTAAGGGAGACACCTTATAAGCCTGTCAGGGTTTCTTGTCTTCCTTCTTGTCTTTGTATTATTTTTTTTCTTCATGTGACATTTTTATGTGCGCTAAATAAAGAAATTTAAAAAAAAATTAAGATCTTGCTTCTTCTTGCCGCTCCAGACATTGATTGGCCTTAAGCAGTCACATGATTTGTTTTCCCCAGGTGCCATCTTGCAATGGCATAGTTAGAATGGGAATTTGTTTTTTTCTTCTATTCTTCTACACGGGGGGAAACAGGTGTCAAGAAAAGCTTTGGACGTACATTATCATTTAAATATAGTTTACAACAAATTTCTAAGGGGAAGAAGGCTGAAGTGAATTAATAGCCTTTCAATTCACATCAATGGGAAAATATGTGCATGGTCAAAGAACAAATTTACCTTGTATTTCAAGGCACCTCTGTGTTGTATTTATCAGAAAGCCATAAAAAGTTCTGGAAAATGTTACAATGGAGAATGTTATGGCTTAATGCCACTTTCAAAATGAACTTACTCACAGACTCTAAAGTGCCAATGGATGTGATTGTGAGTCTGATTGGTTGTTTTTCTATATTCCCTGCTATTGGCCAGCGACCAGTCCAGCGCACGTATAACCAGTCTCGCGACCTTCGACCCAAACGAGGACAAATGGTAGGGAAAATTGATGGAAGTACAAATCAATCACAATACTTTTTTATTCATCTGACAGACAGAGACAAAACAATCAAAAGGGTGACCATGTGTGTGTGTGTGTGTGTGTGTGTGTGTGTGTGTGTGTGTGTGTGTGCGCGTTGTGTTCGTTTAATGATATTTTTTTATATGAAACCTAAGGATACCTATTCTATTTATTAACTCAGTCCTCACCCCCTGGCTCATTTTCTACGACAGACTCCTAGGGCAACATTCAGAAATACTGCTTTCCTTAGTGTCGTTATCCAGCTGCACTCATTCATCACTGGATTAATTTCGAGTCTTAAAATTTGCCATCCTGAGGTCTGGTACTTTGCAGTAAACTCAAAGTGGAATAAGGACTTTCAATCAGATTTTAAATAGTACATTGAATACAAAAGACAATATGCGTCACTACACTAAGCTTTTAGAGTTCTCTTGGAATACTTTCTATGTCATAGAAGTTAGTAATGCGTGTGAGCTTGAGTGAATAAATATGGCAGTAGATAAATTACCCAGAAAGTTAGAACGCTTAATGTATTGATTAGAACACGTAATGAGGTAAAATGTTAGCTCCGTTTGTTGCATATATATATATATATATTGCAATAATGGAGCATCTTTTATGCTCAGCGCAAAGAGCTAATAAAACTCATTATAAACTTAGATGCAACATTGCTTATGCTTAATGTAAATACAGCCAAAAAATGTACAAAAGGCTTACCAATGACTATTAATCCCTGACTCAGTTTTAAAGTGATCACTTGTCCGCTGTTGGATTGATAAAAAGAAAGGTCTGATGCCGATAAACGGCAAAATGCCAAATATCGGCCCTGATAATTAGTATGGACACTGGTCTATTACTAGTACTATAAATAGCACTGAATGTCCATTCAACCTGATTTGGGTTTTGCCTGTGAATACACTATTTATACATGTTAGATAAACTACCAACATTACAAACAGAGCTATTCTATGGATGAAAAAAGTCATTTTGAAGCTGAGAAAATACAGACTATCAATCTGAGTCATTCTCTAACCATTGTCCAAAGCCAACACAATCAGAAAAAAACTAAATTTTTGTATGTAAAATGTAGCTGATGGAAAACATGGCAATGGATGATAGAGGGCCGCAAACAAGGTCCTCAAAACTCTCAGTGACATCAGTAACAAGTTCTAGAAGCCATGATTGAAGATATAATCTACATTTTGCAGAACACTTTCTGAACGAAAGTATGGAGTTACAGCAGAATTTGCAAACTGCTGATTAGCATATTTTGCGCTTTTGAAATCAAACACAAATGTTTTCAGTCTACAAAAAAGTAACTGGCCTCACTGTTTAAAAAAGAAATCACTGGAGCTTTGTGGTGTTTTACCACAAATTTATTTAATTACTGAAATTGCATTCATACGTTCGTTCGTTCATTCATTCATTCATTCATTCATTCGTTCGTTCGTTCATTCATTCATTCATTCATTCATTCATTCATTCATTCATTCAACCTCACAAGGGTTGGGGCTATACTGGAGGCTACTGGGCTACTGACCCTGAACTGGTTGCCAGCCAATCGTGCTCACAATCACACCAATGGACAATTTAGTGTGGTCAGTTGGCCTACTCTGCATGTTTTTGGAAAGTTGAAGGAAACCGGGGTACATGAAGGAAACCCACACAAAACTGTGAAACATGCAAACTCCACAAAGTCGGAGTCGGAATCGAACCTTGTACCTCTGAAATGTGAGGCTTCACGAGGGATTAACTTTAAGCATGTATGTGTGTGTTTTTTACTTTAGCTTTTGGACTGCTGCCATGCATGCGATCACACAAAATAAAAACAATTTGCATGAAGCCTCAGCTTCATAAAGGCATCCACAGGTTCAAATCTAAAACAAAACTACACCCATCATTTAACAAACCCAAAGACCCAAACCCAAAGACTAGACCATTAGGCACTTCACACTCACGACAATTCTCTTGTACTATATTTGCAATATTGTGTTGAGGAACCAACTGCAAGGACTCATTACAGTTAATAATGACTTTACAAAAAAAACACAAGGATTCTGGAAATTTCATTTTTTTTTTCATTATTTACAGATATTAAGTGTCCCACCAGAGACCACTGCTACACTGTAATTAAGGATGCATACCACTCTGTGGCTCATGCAGCTTTAGGACTCTGTCCTTTAGGACCACTGTCTAGTTCATCTGGTCCCGGCCTACAGGCAGAAACTTAAAACTTCTAAGCCTGTAGTGAGGACTGTGAGGAAGTGGACAGTGGAGTCAAGGCAGGACCTCCAAGCCTGCTTTGACTGCACAGATTGGGGTGTCTTCGAAGCTGCAACTTCAGACCTGCATGAACTCACTGACACTGTTATATCATACATCTGTTTTTGTGAGGATCTGTGTGTGCAGACTAAGACCTTCTGCACGTACAACAACGGCAAACCTTGGTTTACACCGAACCTCAGGAGGCTGCGCAAAGCCAAGGAGGAGGCCTACAGGAGCGGCGACCGGGACCTGTTCAAGCAGACCAGAAACACACTGAACCGAGAGGTCAGGAGAGCCAGGAGGTGTTACGGGTGGAGCCTGGAGAGACACCTCTCTGCCAATCCTGATCCCTCAACAGTGTGGAAAGGTCTGCAGAGCATCACGGGCTTCAAGAAACGAACCCCCCCGTCCTGTGGAGAGCCCAAGGCTTGCTAACCAGCTGAACAGGTTCTACTGCAGGTTTGATCGGTCCTCCCACACAACAGGACCTCCTGCAGCACAATCAACATACTCCCCTCCCCTCACAACCGCTCTGTCCACACCTCCATCACCGCTGTCACCTAATCTCTCTCTTGCAGAGGCCGTGCCCGCACTCCAGATCCGTGAGGAGGAAGTGTGCCAGGTGTTCCGGAGACAAAAGATCAGGAAGGCACCGGGCCCAGACGGCGTGTCCTCCTGCTTGAAAGTCTGTGCTGAGCAGCTGGCGCCCACCTTTGGACAGATCTTCAACCGCTCCCTGGAGCTGTGTGAGGTGCCCTCGTGCTTCAAGAGCTCCACCATCGTTCCAGTGGCCAAGAAGCCCACCATCACAGGATTAAATGACTACAACCCTGTCGCCCTGACATCTGTGGTCATTAAATCTTTCAATAGGTTGGTGCTGAACCACCTGAAGCATGTCACGGGTCCCCTGCTTGACCCCCTCCAGTTTGCCTACCGGGCAAACAGCTCGGTGGATGATGCGGTCAACATGGGAATGCACTACATCCTGCACCACCTGGACACCCCAGGAACGTACGCCAGGATCCTGTTTGTGGATTTCAGCTCGGCATTCAACACCATCGCTCCTGACATCCTCCAACAGAAGCTCATCCAGCTCGCGGTGCCCGCCTCCACCTGTCATTGGATCACCAGCTTCCTGACCAACAGGAGACAGCGTGTGAGGCTGGGGAGCATCACATCTGGCACCAGGACCACCAGTACTGGCGCCCCTCAGGGGTGCGTCCTCTCCCCACTGCTCTTCTCTCTCTACACCAACGATTTCTCCTCAGGTGACTCTCCTGTGAAGCTCCTGAAGTATGCAGACGACACGAATCTCATCAGACTGATCCGGGACAGTGATGAGACTGCGTACTAACAGGAGGTGGAGCGGCTGGTCCACTGGTGCAGCCAAAATCACCTGGAGCTGAACCCGCTCAAGACCGTGGAGATGACAGTGGATTTCAGGCGAGATCCTTCACCACTTTCACCCCTCACTATCCACAGTAATACCATACTCTCCTCAGACACCTTCAAGTTCCTGGGTACCACAATCTCACGGGACCTGAAATGGACCGGCCACATAGACTCTGTCCGGAAGAAGGCCCAGCAGAGGCTGTACTTCCTGAGACTGCTCAAGAAGTTCAACCTGCCGTGGGAGCTGCTGAAGACCTTCTACATTGCCATCATCCAGTCTGTCCTCTGCACCTCCATCACTGTCTGGTTTGGATCGGCCTCCAAACAAGACAAGCACAGACTGCAACGGACAATCAGGACTGCAGAAAAGATCATTGGAATCAACCTCCCATCTATCCAAGACTTGTACCTGTCCAGGACCAGGAAACGCGCAAGCAACATCTCTACAGACCCTTCTCACCCAAGTTACAGTCTGTTTGAACTACTCCCCTCCGGACGACGTTATAGAGCTCTGTACGTCAAAACCAGCAGACACAGAGACAGCTTCTTCCCCCAGGCTGTTGCTCTGATGAACTCACACCACTCTTAGAGTCTCAGAGTCATTGCTGTGCTATAACATCCTGCTCTCCACACTTTTTTGGATTGTCTACACTGTTTGCACTATGTGTCTTCTCTGCATTGCAGCCTGGTCATCCTGGAAGTAGGACCCTCCCATCTGTGGTCTCTCCTCAAGGTTTCTCACTTCCCCTAGTCAGATATTTGAGTTATTCCTTGCCCTCATGGGAGTTTAAGATCAGGAAATGGCTGAGAATATTGTCATTTGTCATTTTCACATGTCCTGAGTGTTGTTAGTCACCTAAATGTTGAACAGAGACTGTGATGTAACGAAGTCGAATTCCGCTCAAACATGGCGAATAAATTCTTCTTGAATCTTGAATATTGTTACTTTTTTTTGACACTTCCACTTCACTTTCACAATGAGAATCAAAAAAATTTAAATAAATGGTAAAATGAGCAGACTTGCCTAGCTCGGTTGCTGGAGTCTTCTATCACAATCAAATGGTAAATGATACTTAAACTGGCACCCTACAACATACTTAAGGGGATGATCATTTCTTACAGCGTTATAAATGTGGCACATCTGACAGCTGGCATAAGTTGACATGTTTACTGAACCCATTAAATAAAAAAATAATAAAAACAATGGATAGATAGAGTCCACTCAATGTGTCAACTCAATTCCTAGAAAATACATCAAACTGTCTCAGGACGACAGGTGGGACAAGCTAAACTGCACAGATGTTTGTGCACACACCAGAGCACAATTGGCACATGTGTTGTTTTTGGTTTTGTCAATGTAGCTGCTGCAACTGAGTGATTAGATGCCTTTACAAGAAAATCAATACCACTGGCACACATTTTACATTACATTGTTTTTATTCCTAAAATGTGCTTTCTTCTTAACTAGCCTAACTAAACTTGGAAGAAATATAAAAAAAGTCTTGATAGTAGAGGTCAAGGGTGTAAGAGGAATGATGATTTACTGAATTGTTCATGAGTTTCAACTGATGAATAAATTGACATCTTTATTCCAAAAGTAAGGGCCGCAAGCAGATTTAATCGGCCAAAAAATTGGGTGGATTGATGTATTTATTTTCAATTTTACAGATGTTTTAACACATTACAACACAAGACTCTCTGTTGTAAAGCTAAAGGAAAAATAATGTGAAACTGTCTAATGTAATGCTTGTAATAAAATAATACAAATTAATCAGCTCATTAATCGGTTATCGGAATTTTATCCTGCCAAATATCGGAATCGGCGTCAATTGAAACAAAAATCCTCATCGCTTAGAACGTACAATGTTTACTAAATGCCCCATTTATATTCAGTTCAGTATTATAATTTGCTGTTTTCTCGCGTGTTACCAGTGCCCTGAAACAGCACGTCATAAGTTGTGTGCCTGAATGTTTGGTTAATTACAGGGAAAGCTGTGCTGTGTAAAAAGATTGTTTTTAAACCCTCTTCACACCAGCTGTCTGGAACTAATATATCTCTCTTTCTCTCTAAATATCTCCCACCTCCCTCTTGTACCTTTTCCCCATCTGTCAAGAAAATGATTGTCCATCAAAGACTTGATGATGAAATGTGAGCCATTTCTCTCACCCCCTCCCCTCCCACGAGCAGCTGTCTCTTCCAACATTCTGCCTTATATTTCTTCATTTTGAAACAGCCCTGAACTTATTTTAAAAGTCAACTTCCACAATTAAGACATTGGAAATTCCCAAAAATACGAGGTTAGTGGTGTAGTACAATGTAATAGAAATATATATATTTTTTTAAATCCACACTTCCTAAAATAGTATAGTATGTTGATGAGGAGAGGGCAATTCTGTTCCTCTAGGGCACAGGTGTCAAAACCAAGGCCCGGGGGCCAGATCCGGTCCGCCACATCATTTTATGTGGCCCACAGAAGCAACAACTTAATGTTTCTTGTTAAAATACCCAAACTGTAAATTGTCTTCTCTTTTAATAACAGTGAGCTATTACAATGCTCTTTTGTTAAAATCACACTTTCAGATTGAATTAGGAAGTTGTTGAACTTGTTTTTACTGGATTTTATTATGTGTATGCAATAACCTATATATATTACTTATAAGTCATTATTGGCCCCACAAGGGGAACCATAACGACAGTATGGCCCACAACAAAAATGAGTTTGACACCTCTGCTCTAGGGCATATATGTACACCCCCCTCCCCATTCCACTTATAAATGTAACAATCAAATTGCTCATGGATTGTTTAAATGTCGAACTAGAATTAAATACTAGACAGTTGATGCGCATAATTGGAAAATATCTAAAATGTAAAGGAAAATACAGTGCAGAAAACATAATGACATTTTCAGTTTGTTGTGTGTTGTTGAAAGAAATAAACATATTCAAAAGATGAACAAATCAAAGAGCCCTAAAAAAAATATTCCAGTAAATTAGTGTGGATAGAATGGTAAGACTGTATTTTATTTTCTCTTGAGAGATAGGTCATTAAAAAGCTCACATCGACTCGTACAAATAAATGGTACTCACAGATGAGCAAATATTATGTGTTTTGTAAACCTCACCTTCCCAGCACCAGAAGCTCCCTGGTCAACAGAGTAGCTGTGAAAGAAGGAAATGGAGACTAATTGAGATAGCAGGCAATGAGAGAAGCAGATGATTGTGCACACAAATGATGGCATTATCATATAAAGATTATTGTGACGTGGCAGAGAATCACATCTTTATGTTTTTGTTTTAGTCTGCTGTACGTTGTATGCTTGATAGCTGATGACACATTTTATTCCATTAACGCAGGAACGGAGTACTCTGCCCAGTTTGCACACAGTCAGGTGATTATTGACTTTTCTGGGTGTTGACAGTCACGTATGGGGAAGAAGGGAGCGATAAAAAAAAAGGGTGGGGGGCGATTCAGTCGCCCTCCTAGATTGCTTCCTGTTACCGTGTTGTTGTTGAAGCAACTGCATAAGATTTGACCTTGGTCTACTGAATTTCTTTAACTGCTTTCAATCTGCATGTCAAAGCGCCCTTTGTAACTACTTTTTTTTGTGGTACTGTTCTGTCTGAAAGTTAAAATTTTACATGATGGCAATGTGAAAGGGAACAGAAGAAAAGACAGGATGGCAAGGACATTTTAAAAACAAATTTGTAATAATCATAGAAAATGTGTAAAAAAAAAACAATAAAAAAAGCAGTTCTTCAAAAGTGATTTACGCTAGTTCTCAATCTAACAAAAAACTTCTTATGTCTTGTAGTGATACAAATGGATGGAAGCAGTCACAGACAGCGGCCATTTGTCTCTCGCAAACCAATGCAATAACCACGACAAAACTAGGGATATTCTAGCACATATTTCTTGTTTAACATAATGTATCATGTAGTACACAGGTGTCAAACTCAAGGCCCGGGGGCCAGATACGGCCCGCCACATCATTTTATGTGGCCCGCAAAGACAAATTGTGCATCAAATTTGTGTGTTTAAAAATATACGACCAGATTTTACTCGTCTGATTTGAAAACGAGTTATTTGTCAATTTGTTTTGTAGCTTTTACTGTATATAATATGAGGTGCTCATACATTCATTTGGGTTGACAGTCATAATGGCCCTCCGAAAGAAGCTATGTCTACAATGCGGCCCGCGAAAAAAATGAGTTTGACACCCCTGACCCCTACCCCTGTATAACATTATACTACATTTGCTTTGGAGATTACAACGTTGTGTCTGGATATGTTTTCATAATGAAAACCTGGTCTGGAATTTGCAGTATATCCGACTTTACTTTGCTTGTTGGGACCAAGCACTACTCCGAGTCATGAGAAGAAGATGAGTGGCATTTTCAAAAGAAGGCTGGCCTTTTTCAGTGAAGCTGCAGTTGCTGCTTGTTATATGAAGAACGGGTGTGATAGTTGCCATCAGATGGAAGGATATCTGATGTCGTATAAGATAGTGAAGGAGATGGTATTTTCTGGTGTCTTCTTCATTTTCCAGTTTTCTGCACTTGCTGCTCTTAAATCCCAAGCATCTGGCTATCTTTCATTACGCTAATGGCTAAGAGCAATCTATGTTGATGTTTGTCAGTGATAAATGTTCCTCTTTAAATTGTTGGCACAAGATAAACACATCTGTCTTCTTTGGGTCTCTTTTTTTCTTTTCCTTTTTTTCCAATAATAAGACTAGTTTAATAAACATCAGCTTTGCTGATCTTAAATGCTGTCAAAGGTCAAGTACGTAGGTGGATATTGTAAAAAGCCTGCTGGAAGATACTGAAGATTAAACTTGTGCTTTATGAATGGAACTGGCCTGTTTTTCATTCTGTCTGCCTTAGCTAAATATGGCAAACCAAATACTGCCACCATTTCAAAAATGAATTGATGAATGAATCAAAATTGATTGTCTTAAAAAAAGATGATTGTCACATAACACTTTCTTTACTCAATAGCATGTGACTTTGCTATGATAATTACAACTCGTTATTTTGAGTTATGATATTCTTAGTTTGCCATTTTTAAGGTGATTTTATTTAGGATGGGGTCTAATGGCTAATTGTTCAAAACGACCTCATATGAGTTACGTATATATTGTGACAACATGCTGTTGACAGTCTGCAAATGGGTTTTTATGTGACCTCGTGTGAACAGCAACGTTGGAATACTCCAAAACAAATATATATATATAAAAATAATAATAGAGAATAATTTTGTATCAAGCAACAACAGCCACTTTTGGCTTGCCCCTGCCACTATTGCTCCAACTGTATAGAATGTTCACAAGGGCAAGATACTGCAAGCAACGGTGGGAGGAGGCATGCAATGAACTTTTTATTACAAATACTCTTTGAAGGGAAATCAATATTATTAAAAGATGTGTCTGCATTGAAGATTTTTCTGTCCAATACAGTACAACATGCTTTTGGTCATCTTACCCAGCCATACTGCTGTTTGCGGAGCTCTCTGCAATTTGAGAGCTGGCAATCCACTTTGTTTCACCAACAACTGTCCTGGCATGAGGCAAGCGGCCCACATCTTTCACCGTCATCATCAGATGCCGTGACGACTTCAGTACTCTGACAGCTTCATCGTGAGGGATGTTCAAGAAGCTGCGGCCGTTTACTTCCAGAATTTGATCCCCGACCTGCGACGAGGGCAAGGAACAGAAAGGAGTGGTGGAGGGGCAAGATTGCAAGGGCGGGCTGGCCAGAGACTGTAACATGCATAGGTACACAGGTCAAAGGTTATAGAGAGGTAACAACAGATGGAGGAGGTAGAGGTGATTGAAACAATTAGGTTGTTGTATTATGTTTTTGGTTACACGTTTGGACCCTGCCTACAGATGTATTTTCTGCTCCTTAACAAAATTATTGGATCGACAACAAATGCAAAGTTCATGGCACTGTCAACCCTAATAATTTTTATGTTTCCATTTCCATGATTCTGTAGCTGGGTGTAAATAGGGGAATTGGGTTTGGGATTCCTCAATCCGGCTTTAAATGATAAAATATCAGGAGCTGTGAATTCATCAGTGGTGCATCACATTTTCACAACTGATGGTCCAAACAATTTGTCAAGTACTCTATACTGTATACATTTGTCACACGCAGTCATGTAATATTGCAGTGTTAAATTTCGTATTGCGTAAAGAGCAATATAAGTATGGACTGATCGCTGCTGCTTTTTTCAACTCTCAACTCAACACTATTTATAGAACACTTTAAAAACAACCACAGTTTCACACAAAGTTCTCCACATAAAGTTTGTTCATACTCTGCTAAGAGCTTAAAATCATACATCATCAAACGTACTCTCATCTGTAAGACGTTGATTTAAACCACGGCTCCAGTCTCATCCAAATAATTCTTATTTACATTTGATAACTTCACAATCTCTTAGTTTTTATTTGAAGTCAGGCCATTTCAAATGCAAAAGGGACAGAGAAAGGCTTGACTCCTGCAATGAATAAAAGCAAAAAAGTGACATTGCTCTGAGGTCAGACACTGCAGCCACAGCCAACAGTTGCCATCACAGCCGACAGGTAGAACTAAAGCCTCAGGGACAGATTCAAAAACTCGATTATAAGCATCTTGTTCCAGCTCTGCTTGACAAAAGAGACTAAAAAGTGGCAATAACCGCTCATTACTTTGCACTGTTTGACATCCCCTAGAGCAATGCTTGCTGTGATGTTTTCAGTTTTTTCCAGATTTCAAATTGTGGGATTGCAAATACATGGAGCAAGCGCTCCCTTCTTCAATTAAAACTAATAATAAAAAACAAAACTATTGAAAATCCAGTCAAATTACTTTAAGGTGATACCTGCTGCAGGCAAACCAAAGAGGGTTTATTCTCATGATATTTGAGCATTTGCATGAGGTTTTGTTGTGCATCACCTGGCGCCATACGAAAAATCTCTTATCAATTACACAATTGCTGAGAGGTTTATCATTTCTACTTCAGTGAAATACAAGCATTGATAGAATTGTCGTATTACCGCAACTACATTCATGTTTCTGCTTATCTGTTGGTATAGGACATGGTTAAATCGCCGTTTATCGGAGTGAGGGGCTAAAGTTGTGAATAACAGTTACAATCAGACAAGCCGACTGTAAGCCTTGATGAGTATTGATTGTGATTCAGAAATAATAGGACCAGCCTTTTCGCTGCATTCTACTCGCTACGTATATTGCTTTCTGTCCTTTCCTCGCTCTCTTTCTCTCTCATTATTCTGCTCGCCATTCTCCTATCCCCCTCCTTCATTACGCCTCTATTTGACACAAGATGGGCCCTGCGCCGCGTCAAGAGCATTTTATTTTCTGTGGTCAATCTCGGCCACACACTAGAGATGCCGAGAGGAAGTTATATACAATGCAATACAACAAAAGCCGACGGAGGATCAATGATGCTATTTGATAATAATTTCCGTAAAGAGGACAAAAGTAACAAAAGGCTGCACTTACTCAAATGTTACAAGTTGTATTGAATTTTTCATCATGATTTGGACGGAATCACAGAAGAATTTAAAGACAGCTCATGTTGCAGCAATTTGTCGACAAGGCAGGCTTTTAAGACTTTTAAGTACAGGAATAATAGT
>NC_141206.1:3030244-3217744 GCF_054491065.1 Syngnathus leptorhynchus | reverse complement strand
GAAAGTGGAAGAGCATACTGTCTCCACCATTCACGTTCCAGCTGAGATGAATGGTAAAATGGTGACCATGTTGGATGTTTTGGGGCTCCACATACAATACACTGGCATTGCACTATTTATTGAACCATAGAAACATGGCATGGTTGTCAAGGAAGAAGGAGATGACCAAAAAGAAGATTACATGGTAATATTCAATCACCCCATTCATAGACGACACCAGCACTTTTCAACGACAAAAAGTCTATGCGCTTCACTTTCTTGCCACGGGTTAAATTGAAATGATAAATATTGATGACCATTATTGTAAAACCCAATACAGGCTGTGTACCTCCATAACACCTGGAACCTTTTTAAGAGCTCATATACATTTATGATTGGCTATTACATCTGCAAACTTGAGAGTCTGTGCACTGGCGATTAAAATTCCAAACCACAGCAAAACCAAAAATCTATCCTACTGGTCACTATGGGTGTTGTTTTGACAAATTATTGACGAATATCAAGTGTTGAAAATGTCTTGCGTGCATTAATAACCTGTTTGCAACAGTTTTTGGTGTCACCTGAAAAATGACTATTTTGGAGGTTGACATCTTGAAAAACTAGAATACAACAATTTACAATCAATCAATGGTTGATCTGTCTTTCATGAGATAGTGTTATCAAGAAATTTACAGCAGATTCTAACTAAATGCATGGAGAGTCATTCAAATGTCCCCAAAATGGACACATACACGAAAAGTAAGGTAAGGTATACGTTACGGTAATACATTTTTATAAGAAATTGCTGTTGGCTGTGGTTGATTGTCTTCTATTGGCTTTGGGTACGTGGAACACTTTGGCCGATCGATATATTCCCATGTAGCTGGACTGCTCATAAAATCAGACCAAACGGGGCAGTTCAGCAAATACCCAGAGGCCTTAGTATTTCTGGCTGTTGACTTTAACAGCTGCAGACTGTTACTGTTGTGATTTCAAAAGTGCAAAAGGAGTAGGATATGGCATTTGACAAATGAATGGAAAAATGCATATCAAAGGGACTGTTTTGGGGATAATTAAATTCAAGTAGGCTGGTTGAGTTAATGTGAAATTCCACAATGTGTAATGGTGAGGATTTATCTTCTTCCACTTCATCCCTAACGAAAGAAGTCTGGGAAAGCAATGTGAGGTGAAAAAAGCAATATTTCGTAGCTCCCCAAAGAATCACAAAACAATTTTAGTGGTGCATCTGGCTCGAAGGGCGGTGTGCCTCGGTGAGAGTTCCCATTACAGTTGGAGCATGTCCTCAAGAGACACCACCATGATTTAGTTGCCCCAACGACTCTTAAGGTAGAAAACAAGCGGGCCATGTGAACCGTGTTCTTGAAAATCATGACAAATGAGATGAACCTGTGGCGAAATCCCATTTAAGCTTCACAGGGAATCATTATGTCTTCACCTAAATCACACTGTTGCAGAGTAAAACCATTACAGATGTGAATTTTTTTAACACTTCCGGTTCAAACCTGTACACAGTGACTACTAAAGCCAAATTGATAGCTCGGTGTTGTCATACAGAAATTACTGCTCTTGGCTTGCGCAAAAACCTGAATGTCTTTTTTAGTGAGGCACAATGCAAGCTTTTAAAATACTGCCCTTCAGAGGGCTGTGCTCACTCTATACTTTTTCTTTTACACTGACTTAGTACCTGGGGAATTCAGATAAATCCACTTACGAAAACAAATGTTCCCCATTGAATCCAAATTTTAACATCAGTCTTCCTTTGCGTTTGCTGGCTCCTGGTGGTTACAAGCAACAGGTTTTAGTATGTGCATTAAGTAATCTGTCAGGAGTACAGAAAGTGGGAAAATTAAAAGCAGATTGTATATATATATATATATATATATATATATATATATATATATATATATATATATATATATATATATATATATATATATATATATATATATATATATATATATATGAGAATATGATTACCTATGTACGTATGTATGCATGTATTCATTCATGGAATAAGTACACTCAATAGGTTTAATGCAAAGAGTCATGGTGCAAGGAAACTGAGAAGTACGGCAACATGGAAAGAGTCTAGAAAAAAGAAAAAATGAGTTGGTAGGTAGGCAAAAGGAATCATAAGGTCGAGGCTATGATGAAACAAGCAGCTTTGTAATCCTTGAAGCAAAATAAGGAAATATGAAAACACGAGAGCGAGAGAGAGAGAGACAGAGAGAGACAGAGAGACAGAGAATTTATGAGGTTTACAAGAACTACTTGGATAATTCCGCTTTTAAAACTAACCCTAACCAGCACCCCTAATGGTATTTTATGTACAGCGATAGTATTTATTTTATGCCATTACAATACCGCATAAAATTCAAAGTTAATATAGGATGTTGTAACTGTATATTTATGGACCATGCCTAAAAGTTGTTGCCAGTTCAAAAGCAAAATATCTATATAATTTAAAAAAGACTCAAGTGAAAGCATCAATAAAAAAATGACAACACATTTTATTTGTAAGAGAAGGGGAAAACAGCCCATCAGTTGAAAGCATTTTTTTGAGTGGATATCAAATGTATGACCGTATTTTTCTGACTAAAAGTCGCTCCGGAGTATAAGTCACACCAGCCATAAAATGCCCAATAAAGTGAACAAAACATACATAAGTCGCACCGGAGTATAAGTCGCACTTTTGAGGCAAATGTATTTGTCAAAATCCAACACCAAGAACAGACATGAACCAGCAACAACAGGCTAAACGATACAGTATGCTAACGTGACATATACACAAATGAGGAGCTGAGAACGGGCCTGACGTAACATTCAGTTATTCAAATAACTATTACATAAATAACACGTTTATCAAACTATCTGTGTCACTCCAATTCATTAAATCCATCGATCGTCCTTTATGTAAACAATGCCGCGTATGTGCCGCGCCGCTGACGTTGGACTCGTTGCAAGTTGCATTTCTAATTATTCCACAGACCCTTATAACGATATATAAAGTATATATCTAATAACTATCATATAACAACAATATTATCAAACCATCTGTGTCACTTCAAATCATTAAATCCATTGATCAAATTCCTCGATCTTTATGTCAACAACGCCGCACGTGCGGCGCACAGATCTAGTATATAACTATATTGTAGCGTTAACAAAGTACCAGGAAAGACGTGGGTTTGGTAAACGGCGCTTTATTTAACAAAACAAGAGTTCAACGAGCCAACAACTACTTATCTGTAATGATAAAAACATATACAAGTTGCTACACGAAAAAAAAATATCAAATAACTATAACATAAATAACACGTTTTTCAAACCATGTCACTCCAAATCATTAAATCCTACAAACGTGGGGCCCTTCGTCATCTTCGTCATCCCGTGATCGAATCCTTTGTCCTTTATGTAAGCAACCACTGCGCCATGAGGCTGACGTCACTTTCAGTTCAAATTACAGTAATCTGCTGCCACACTCGGTTCGTTTATCGCAGTTTCACTACATCGCGGATTTATGAATTTTGAAAATTTGTGAAAAAATTCACATAAAAGTCGCTCCTGAGTACAAGTCGCCCTCCCCACCCAAACTATGAAAAAAAAAAACGCGACTTATAGTCGGAAAATACGGTAATAGAAAGGGTTGAAACCATTCATTGCCTATTGTACAAACTAATTGCACAGGCTTAATACTTGGTTATGTACACATAGAGTGCACTTGCCAAATCAAGTGCATTCAAGCATGCCATCATTGCAAACTGCCAAACACACAAGCACTCACAAGCACGCACACACACATTAGATGCGAGGTACGAATATGGATGCACACATAACTGGGCACCATGTTTCAACCAGGAAAATTGTCTTTTCTCCTGTGTTTATTACTGTCAGACTGGATCTATCAACGGGTGCAGAAACACACATTCTCATTCGGCATACGTGAAGGTAAGATTTGTGAGGAGCTTCCACAACAATGACAAAAATTCAAAATCCAATGAAAAATTTTCCATATTGATAGTACTTTAGAGTGAGCAACAGCTAAGCATTCAGATGGCAATGTAGTGAAACTGAAAGGAAAATATGTGGAGTTGCACACACGTCATAGACAATGATTCATGACATCCACATGTAAAAAAAAAAGCAATGCTGGTTGGCAGGCATCTGTGAATCCCACCTGGAATGACAAATTAGTTATTTTCAATTCTTAACACACAATGAAAATACTGCACAAAATCTGGTGTTCATATGCTGCTATAACAATGTTTGAAAACCAGTCAGCAAAGTATAATGCTTTTGAGTCACGTAGATATAACACATGATTTTGAACTGACAGTAATATGACTATTTCTGAAATATTCTAGTCATGTAGTGACCCTTGACCATTTAACTACCATCAGATGAGAATATCGTCTCCTGGTCATGTGTTGTTTCAATTTCTGTGTCAAGTGGGAGCAAACCCGATCAATGAATTGAAAAGAAAGTGTTTTCAAAGCAAGATCTAGTAAGGTTAGAGTGAAGGTTAGCATTGTGTTATTCCAGTTGCAATAGACAACAATAACCAGTGTCAGACCCACGAACTGCAGAGCGTACACAAATTTGTCCGCTAGCTGTAGGCAAGTGGA
Organism: Syngnathus leptorhynchus; assembly: GCF_054491065.1. Taxonomy (NCBI): domain Eukaryota; kingdom Metazoa; phylum Chordata; class Actinopteri; order Syngnathiformes; family Syngnathidae; genus Syngnathus; species Syngnathus leptorhynchus. The sequence continues at coordinate 3,213,119 of NC_141206.1, read as the reverse complement.
TCTGCCAGTGGTGCAAATGGAGCTATTGATGCTGTACAAAAATGGTAAATCTTCACTTTCCAATCCATCCATCAGCTGTGTGTTCCATTAGGGCGGGAAGTCAAAGTTGGCGACCGCAACCTAGTGCAAACATGAGCAAAAGCAATGAATAAATTCAAGCGGTGCTTGCTGTGAATTACACAGCAGTTTAGTTTGTAAGTCTGACATGTAGCATTACAATGCGGTAACCATCCAGACATATAACAGATACACTTAAAAGTCTGATTTATTGGATTACAGTATTTGGGAAAACCATCTATTATCTATTTTCTCCATTAGGGTCTGGGATAACGGGAACCTTTCAAGATTACTTTATACATATATTCGATTGGAAGGAATTGATAGAAGCCTTTTGCTGTAGCAAGCAATGACTATTCTGCAAATAGGCCTGGCAGTTAAAAAATATCAAACATAATCTGAGTGCCCACCAATTCAGTACTGTGCAGAAACTCAGTAACTACCATATGTAAACTCTGACAAAAGATGGCCATGATATCCGAGTGTCAAATTAATACATGGGCTTTCTAATCCCGCACGAGTCACAATTTTGTTCGGTGTAAATGAATTGGCACATAACCAATTAATTATTTCTTTAAAACTCTGAAAATTAGGTGGGAATAAATGTTAATTAAACATGTCTTAAAGGAATTGAGCCCAAATGGAGTGCAATACTTGACTGCATATAGTAGTGGACTCATTAATTCAGTCTGAGCTAGTTTAAAAAAAAAAAAAGATCCAAATAAAATGAGATCAGTTCAAGCGTACGGCACATTGAGGTAGATGTTCTGTCGCGCAAATCCACTGGCCAGCGTTCAAGTGTGTATAATGAGAGTAAGGAGAGTGGCATAGAAATAGCAATTTATAAAATAGCAAGTCATTGCAATTCTTCAACAATTTAACACACTTTTGCAAAATGTATAATTGAGTGTACTACAGCTAGCATAAAAGTGAGCACCATGGCTACCTATACTCACAACAACACAACTAGTGAGACCGGAATAGTTTTACAACTCTTGAGTATGATATTTTGCCAGATGTTTGAGCATAAACATCTGCATTGGTAGGATAGTAATAAGATGTTTGGAACCCAAATTAAATAAACACTTGGAAGGATTATTGAATAAATGACAAGCCAGCCACCACAGATTTAATGGAGTCAAGTCATCAATCACAGGGATTAGCCAGAGAAAAACATCCACAATACTCATCTCCTCTAATCCTCAAATTCCCCCAATCTGTCTATCCTTCTCGGTTCCTCTCATTAAATTGAATTAATGTGATGGAACACCTGCACTGACATCCACAACACACCAGCGGGACAATGTGATTGAATTCAAATTGAGTCACGAATAAGAGATTTTTTTTTCCTTTCTTCACATCAAAGAAAAGCATGTCACAAGGCGTTAGGGTATTTTTTTTAAAAAAAATTAATATTGCAAATATTTACTAAGAAGGAATATGCTTGTGACAAATCTTCCAAAAATATATTTGTTATATGATTAAGTCTATTAACATTTTACCGTTTATTTCTTGATAAATTATCTTGTACAATCAACAACAAGAGTCTAAATTGCAACTTTCAAAATGGAATGAGCAACTCTGTTATTGCGGTGACATTTAGTTTCGTAGGCTATAAACATAATTTTGGATTTGAATGAAAACACCACATCTTTTACGCCTTCATCATTCTCTTTGTGCAGATCCAAGTTGGTGTCACAATGCTAATGCTTACCTTGCGGACAAATCTATTACTCCCCCGCCCCTCCCGGTCTGAAATTTTGAGTCCCATAAATACAATTTGTTTTACCCACAAAAAAAAATGGTAGCCTATCATTAATATCTGAATTCTCTCACCGGAAAAAAAACAAAAAAAACAGCATCCTCATAACAGAATAAAATGGTGGCACATGAAGTGGTAAAAGTTCAGGGAAGTGAGAAAAGCCAATTTTTGTTTGTTCAAAGAGAGAGAGTAAAATATTCTCATTTGCTGACGGGGCAATAAATTAATCTACCCCCAACTTGTTATAGTACAGTAGCTCATTAATCAAAGTGGCCTCCTATTGCGTCCCTCTATTGAACGGCATGTCCCTCAGCAACTGTGATTTACAGGGCCACCTCCAGATGCCAAAACTATTTTAATGCTGGCTGTGAGTAGTTGAGGGAAAAAGAAGAACATAGCCAACATAGAGACACGTGGATCTCAGTCTGTTTCATGGCCCGTTGTATAGTTGCATTACATCAGCATCTGGTTCATAATGTGTAACTTGGAAAAGTCTTAACGTGAAGATCCTATTCATATTTTAGAAACAATTCCACTGGTGGTTTTTCATTTTGCTCGATTTGAGAGATGCTATGGAAGGCTTTGAGACGAGAATATTCTCATCCTCCATCTTTGAGTAAGGTATAGTACTGAATAAAATATACCCAGTGAGATTGTTTAGAGTTTACTTCCGAATTTAGCGTGGCAGCCCAATTAACTAGAACGTTACCAGAGATTGTTAAATCTGATAACATTGTGGTGGTGATCGATTCTAAAGCACTTTATTACTCATTGAATGTACTGTTAACTCAATGAGTTGTGTTTATCCTATACTCAGGTTCCCTGAAGGGAGATGTGATCATTACGCTATCATTAACATGATTCCCAAGACACTTTTCCAATGGCTTCAATAGGAACTTTGAATAGAAAGAACATCAACACTTCCGGAAGCAAATGAGCAGTTTTAGTGGTGAATGGTTGTGAGAAATGGAAACAGATAACAAAGGCCGATCCAAGTTTCATTAGCATTCACAAGATTCATTCACAAGGACCATCAATCCAAGATTTTGAATTACGATGACAAACAGTATTACTCTGACTTGATAGGTACATAGAGCTGATTAACTTGCTAATATGGTATAACTTTACAAACCCATTTCACAATTTCAACCTTTCACATCCACCAAATATAGTCATTACCTTTTGTCTGCTTTTTGATACTCTTTCCAGTTAAACAAAATTCAACATATAAAACTCACTTTCCACATTGCTGACTATGATCAGCAGGTAAGGATTTCTGCATACATTACAAACATAACCAAATAGCCCAACTAGATTAATTAATTAATTAATTAATTACATCGTTAATTTTAATAATTAAATTCACACTTAGGGCGGCTCGGTGGTGCACTGGGCAGCACGTCCGCCTCACAGTTACAAAACAAGCTTGGTAGGGTGATTGAAGACTCAAAATTGTCCCTAGGTATGAGTGCGAGTGCGGATGGTTGTCTCTGTGTGCCCTGCGATTGGCTGGTGTTCCCCGCCTACTGCCCGATGACGGCTGGGATAGGCTCCAGCACGCCCGCGAACCCCATGGAGACAAAGCGGTTCGGAAGATGGATGGATGGATGAAATTCACACTTAGTGTTGTGGCCATGTTTTGTCAAAACAAAATAAAGTAATGTATATGTTTGATGGACTGAAACATCTGGCAGCAGCTGGGAATGCAGCTATTTTTTTTAATATGGTGCTTGTGTTCATAAGGGGTGTCAGTGAGCAGGAGCCAATCCCTGCTGACTTTGAGTGAGAGGGGAACCTTAAACTAGTTGGCCATCAATCACTGGGCATCGAATAAACAAACAACAAATTATTATTGTTTACGATGTGGAGTTGTCAATGAACCTATTGACCATTTTTTCAGAATATGAGAGGAGGTAGTCCAATCAGTTATATAGAGTGAGCTAACTAATAAAGGGTGTGTGTGTGTGTGTGTGTGTGTGTGTGTGTGTGTGTGTGTGTGTGTGTGTATATATATATATATATATATATATATATATATATATATATATATATATATATATATATATATATATATATATATATATATATTAATATATATATATATATATATTGAAAGCATCTGTGCTACTGCTCTCATTTGTAATAAAATATTGCCACACGCTTGAGGTTGCCTTCTCCATAGACATAAAGCTACTGACTACCATAAAGTGACTACCATATAGAGATTTTCTGTGCATGCAAACGAATATAAATGTACAATATTCAATAAATAATAACTCAAGTAGTTGGTGTGAAGTGTATACTATGTCTGCTATTTGAAAATGGATAAAAGGAAGCCTTTGGGAGCCATTTTAAATGCGCTTGGAGAAGCTACTAAAATGTAACGATGCGAATATATTTATTTTACAGGTTGTCAGTGGTGATGGTCATGTATGTGGCTTCAGGGAGATACGAGACAATCGTTGGTCACCTCACTGTGTGCTATCCTACGCTGTGTTCTCACAAACTTCTCTCACTACAAATTATCACCCAGGGACACTTTCAAGCAGAAACACAACTTCACAGTATATAGAACTGAAACGACTCTGCTATCAATCACAGACAGAACTCAGCTGACCCTGCCAAAATTTTGAAGCTGAAAGGGCATTTTTTGATATGTAAGCTTTTCATTCCTTCAGATCTAAGTAAATGCAAAATGAGCTAGTGTTTTTTTTTTTTCCATGGACCGAAACTGTTTAGCACGACTCCGAATCAGTTCTGTACAAATACACACTGGGTTCTTTGGACAGTGTGAATTAAAACTTGTCGTCGGCAAACTGCGGGAAAAAAACTATTTTCTCAACGGACAATTGGCTCAGCAATTTGCTAAATGAAACCGTACATGGGTCGTCATAGCTTAATGAAAAGGAATGTTTGATTTAATTGCAGGGTGATGAACAACCATCTTTTGTGACAGAAAAAGATCTGGAGGATAGCTTTTCTTTTCATACATAAGGAATATGTATTATACTATGGAACCTCTTTAGTTGAACAGGTTCAACCAAAGCTGAAAAATATGCTTCCCCAAGCGAGACTTCAAATCTCTGTGTCTAAGGATTAAATACATACACAATTAAAGCTGTTCTAATTATTGCTTGGATTTTTATTGACTCTCATTTTAAAAGGCACCACAGAAGTGTTAGGGTTTATAAACTATCTTGATCGTATGATTATGTTGGAATGTAGACTAGAAGGGTGCTAGCGATGACAACGATGCATATTATAATGCAATCATGAGCTGTGCATTTGCTAAGTGAGCTCTCCGTGGGCAATTATACGACTTAATCCACTTCTTACGAACAGGTTTATCGCACACCATCAATACTACACAAAAGGACAATTTAACAGTACACAACTGTGCCACATCATTTAGAAAAGTTCAGAAGGGAACCCAACCGCCCAACAAAAAGGGGAATAAAATAATATATGCCATATCAGAGATACTTATATTTAAAATATATTGATATTTAAAGATTGCTACACCTGTGTTTTTCAACCTGAACTTGACAGGAATAACTTTTATTTAGAAGGGAAATATTGCAAGGACAAAAACACAAATATGTGCAAGAGAGAGGCGACAGCATCATTTTGTATTCCCCTAAAAACTTGAGCTACATTGTTTATCAGAGCAAAAGACAATTCACAAGGACTCACAGCTGTGAAGTGCAGCCTCTGCATGATTTCCACATTAACATTGCACCATTTACTATACTTGCTGTCAGATGGAGAACAGCATGGGGTAGCCCTTTTTTTCTCGGCTCTTGCATGCTGTATCACATCCATAATCTCAGGAAATAACACAAACTACACATTTGCTTTAGAAAAATGGACTGATTCAATCTGCAAAAATATATATTTTGTCATAATGTCATCCCGTTTGATATTTGAAGCAAATGCGAACCTCTCCTAAATATTTAACAGATACTCAAAAACAGATACATTTTCTTTGCTATTTTAACACTATAGGAAAAAAGAAATCACAGAAAGATGCGCTAGTTAGTCTCCTCTAAAACAGCAGGGACAACCAAAGCATGCACATAGATTGAGGTCATAAATAAATCTGTTCATCATCTGCCAAAAATGTCATCACAATTTGCTCACTGCATTTTCTGATAAACAATCAAGGAAACATAGAGGACCCCGGCAGGGACAAGTAGGGACAATACACATTGTAAAAACAACAACTACAAAAAACTAAGAAAGATTACAAAGAAACAGAAAGTAAGGCAAAAGGTTGTATCAATTTATACAGTATCCTCACGAGCTATTGCCCCTGGGACAATGTTTATGAACCTTATAAAATGCCATCTTCCTCTAACTGTTGTTAAGGAATATAAAGGAGTTAGTTAATTAAGTTGATTAGGGAGTAACAGTGTTCACTTTCTTAATCCCACATGAACCCATTTTGGAAATAAGACAATGATAAAGGACATTTGTAAGATTTAACAAGCTAACTTGCATTTTTTTTTTTTTTAATATCCGTCAACTATGCATACTAACTCTGTTTAACATGCACCTCTGTGTCCTAGATTGGGAATTCTGAGAAGGTATCACTGCAGTAACCTCCGCAGGGCAGCCAGATCTTGTCAAAGGACGCCTCTAGCCTCCCGCTGTGTTTCTGTCTTATCTCACCATAGCACTCTGATGTTCGTCTTCATGTTTCTTGTACTCAGTAAGGCAGAAAATTAACTCCGGTGGCAACAACGCATCAGCTGAGGCCAATACATTTATCTGTGTGACTCCATCGCTCATATTTCTCGCGTACTTACAGAAACACTAAACAATCATAGTGGGATACAAATTTGAGATTTCTCAAGGACCTATCCTCAACCATTGCTGATAAATTCACCTATTTACGTTTTTTGAGCATTTTATGCTGTACATTTCGTACACAAGGCAACCCAATGTGGGATATTCCACTACATGATGACATCCCAGTGCATGACATACAGACTGTCATTAAAAAAAGATGTTTGCATGTATCCTAAAGTTACAGGGAAGACACATAAACAACTACTATTACATTAAGATAAAATATCTGTGCAAGTCAAATTTTATAGTAAATGTGGCGCTCAGCCAGCATGAAACACACACACATGCACACACATGCACACACATGCACACACATGCACACACATGCACACACACACACACACACACACACACACACACACACACACACACACACACACACACACACACACACACACACACACACACACACACACAACTGCAATAATAGCAACCAAACACTTCATTCGTATATCACTTGTCCCTGCCACCATTAGCTGCTTCCCTCCTCCTGCAGCACACACACCAGTGCTACCGTGCTAGTGACTGCTCTGAAAAAATGTGGGTGAATAGGATTTGTAGAAGCAGAAGGATACTGGCACCATCTGAAAACCAAATGCTGTATCTGACACTAATGGGCCCAAAGAAGGACAGTCCCCATATGGGTTATATACCAGACAAGCAGCTACGAGGGAACAGATTTGGAGGCATATAATGGTGTGTGTGTGTGTGTGTGTGTGTGTGTGTGTGTGTGTGTGTGTGTGTGTGTGTGTGTGTGTGTGTGTGTGTGTGTGTGTGTGTGTGTGTGTGTGTGTGTGTGTGTGTGTGTGTGTGTGTGTGTGTGTGTAAGGCTGGATGAATCTCAGAGGTGTTTGGAGGTTTTCAACTTGAATATCGGAAGCTGATTCTAGTTTGTGACCAAACATTTTAAGATCAGGGGGTAGTACTCATTAATCATCTCATTTTGGAGAGGTGGATAAAGAACTTCTCAGTAAAAGTAGGCCTATTTCTTCACTATTATTTTTTTTCTACATAAAAAAAGCCTGTAAATACTGCTAAAAGTAACAGCTTTATACTATAACAGTTCTATTTAAATAAATATGGCAGAATCACTCTTTTAAATGTATAATACGTATTATAGAAAAGACTCGTTTAAATTTTCATCTACTATATACCATATTGCTGTAATTTTGCTTGCAGGTGGATTGGAAACTGACAATATTTATGAACAAGTCTACTTCCATCATTTACTATCTACATTGTTTGACCTTTTAGCACATTCAACCCCATCTGCCTTCTAGAAAAACAGAAGACCATTTGAAAAAAAATATTGCATGTCCATCAAAGTTGCATGATAAGCATTTCATAAAACCACATCGTAAAAAAATAGCAGTTATTAGCCCCATTTACCACCACGAACATAAATCTATCTTTTCACAAGCATCACTTCGACTCTGAGTAGTAATGAATTCCTACAGTATGATGAACTGAGATTTAAAAGCTGCAGTTCTGAGCTTTTAACACGAGTAGAGCTGTAGTTTAACAAGGGGCAGGGCATGCCCTTGGCGTATAATAGACAAACAACCATTCACATTCACAATCTCTTCTTTAATGAACTTCTTATTTGTGTTTTGGGAATGTGGGAGGAAGACAGAGTAGCCGGAAAAGAAACACACAGGTAGTATGAGTTTTTTTCAATGCACACCACTGATATCATGAACATGAATTCCAAATTTGTAAAGAAAGCAATAAATTGTCCCGGCACAATCAAACTGGCCAATCAGAGACTGTCTGTCCTTGACTGGATTATTGAAATTTGGTTAGCAACATGAAATAAAAAGACAGAATTGACATCAGTTGAGACAAAACGTATTTTCAAAGCGGGCTACTGCAGCACTGGGCATTGTCGTTGTCACAGGGTTTGTCGGAGAAGTTATATACCGAATTTCCGGACTATAAGGCGCACCGGACTATAAGGCGCACCATTAATGCATCATGTCAGATTTTTATTCCAAATCAAATCATTCTCTATTTTATCTTTTTTATTTCAACTTCAGACGCAACAAATTACTTTATAATCACAAAATAATGATCCATAGTCTTTTTGATTCATGATTCATAGTCTTCAGCGGGCCACTTATGATTGATTTCATGACACAATGTCGCGGGCCAGTTTAAATTTAGGAATTTGGTCCATATATAAGGCGCACCGGAATAGGCGCACTGTCGGCTTTTGAGAAAATTTTAGGTTTTTAGGTGCGCCTTATAGTCCGGAAAATATGGTACTTATATTTTTAAGTATTGTACATTCCGCAAAAATACAACATCAAATCTGCAGCATTTCACATTTGGCAATTCTGACACAAGTCATTCTACCAATGTGGCAGCCTTGGCTAATGTCAGTTTGTATACATTCAAATCTTGCTTACAGCTTGAAAAGTGCAGAGTGCAACTTTAAGCGGACTAGTTCTGAGGATCACTGTTCTAGCGTTTTCTGCTGCGGGAAATATTAGGCACGAGGTATGTCAGGAACATGTTATGTATAAAAATGAGACCTAAATATTGCTTTGCTTCAATCTCTAGTAGCTGCTAAGTCATAATAAATGTTTCAATCATAAAATACAACTCGTCATTGAGTGACGTTCCAAAAACATTTTTCTGGTGGTTGCTGAGCCCCAATCTTTCATCTACAAACAATGCAGAATTTGGATTTTTGTATTTTGCATGTGGCTTCAAATAAAGGGGAAAAGAAGAAGAATATATCAGTGAGCTGATTTTAAAGCAGCAGGAGGAAGCTTATAGCTCAGCAGCAGACTTTTCATTCAACAGGCAAGAGAACCTGAAGAATAATGCAACAGCAGTAAAGTAAAACAAGAGTTTAGAAAAGCTAGAAAAGCACTTGACTTATAAACCTTAGCGGTATATGTTTCTTAACAGCTAATATACAGTCCATGCCAACCCAAACCTTTATGTAACTCTAAGCAGAAATAGATTTAGGGCACCTGTCCAGCATGTTTATATGTTAGATGAGTTAAAAAGTAAATACATGCGCTCACACAAGGCAGCATGTTTTACCGCAGTTCATCAAGTAGTGATGAACTTTGCTTTTCCTGCAACACAAGCGCCCTCACCCCTCCCCAAAGAATCCACACGTTATCTATGAGCAGCAGCTTAAAAAGCTGGAATTGCAGTGAAAGGACATGCTTATAGTGTAGGCGTAGGTGATGCACCTCTCAGCTAAGTGTACTATTGTGAAACAGCCTTTCATTTTACAGTCCAGATATCATTCTTCGCTAAGCATTTATGCTGACACTTTTGTTCTTTTAGTTAAAATTCTGCTCATTTTTCACGATCCTGAAGCTTGGCCCATCTTCAACTGGTAGAGAATATATGGGCTCGGGCAGAGCACGTCCGCCTCACAGTTAGGAGCGTGCGGGTTCAATTACACCTCCGGCCCTCTCTGTGTGGAGTTTGCATGTTCTCCCCCGTGCCCGCGTGGGTTTTCTCCGGACACTCCGGTTTCCTCCGACATCCAAAAAACATGCTTGGTAGGCCGATTGAGCACTCCAAATTGCCCCTAGGTGTGAGTGCTGATGATTGTTCGTCTCTGTTTGTTTCGATTAGATTTGATTAGCCCGCGACCCCAGTGGGGACAGGCAGTATAGAAAATGGATAGATGGATAGATTAGAAGGATAGATAATAGATGGAGTGAGTGAGTGAGTGAGTGAGTGAGTGAGTGAGTGAGTGAGTGAGTGAGTGAGTGAGTGAGTGAGTGAGTGAGTGAGTGAGTGAGTGAGTGAGTGACGGAGGGACGGAGGGACGGAGGGACGGACGGATGGACGGATAGATGGATAGATGGAAAGAGAGAGAGAGAGAGAGAGAGAGAGAGAGAGAGAGAGAGAGAGAGAGAGAGAGAGAGAGAGAGAGAGAGAGAGAGAGAGAGAGAGAGAGAGAGAGAGAGAGAGAGAGAGAGGAAAATCTTTAACACGTCAGTTTCTTTCTCAGTACTCGGTATGGTAACCTTATAAATGTTTGGCAACAGTGATTAATGAAAGCTCATTAAACTTTGCCTCTGACTGACACAATCCACAGCACTATCATGTTGTTGTATGTGTGCCCGATGCGCATGGACTATTACATTTGAAGGTGTCCTTTCCGTGATATCAGCCTCTGTGTGACCATGAGAGCCTTTGCCTGTATTGATGACTGAACCCCTGCGGAGAGGAGGTGACGATGATTTTATGGGCCACAATGCAGCAGCCTAATCCATTCCTCTCTGTGCTGGTGGATCCTAATGGCTCGACACAAGACGGTTAGTGTGGAGTCAATGTTGTGCCCTAGTGCAGATATTGACTCCATCGACTCACTGTGACCCGCAAGCCTGGCCTACTTCTCTTGGGTGCCTTTTGATACATGGCACACAACTCAGAAAGCAAGATTACAAAACAAAACATGTACCTGGCTCTTGACCAAAACATGATCAGTATTCAACGTGATGACTGATTTATTGAGCTTTTTCTACACATCTAGTCTTTATGTTTGGAGCTCATTACGAGTATTTGCTAATGCTAATGTTGTCTGAGCAGTTTTTGTGGCCTAATGTTGTCTGAGCAGTTTTTGTGGCTTTTCTGCTGTTTCTCTTCATTGGAGTCAATAGCTTAAATAGTGCAGGACTACAAATAGTTCTTGGACAGCATAACAACTTTGTAGGTCATGTCTGTCTGTAAGCTTAGACATAACACAATATTGGCAGAAAATAATGTACTAAGCGTCACTTGTTGCAATGCAGTCATTATGCACAAACCTTGGAAGCCATATTTGCTTAATGTATTGTTATGAGATATACTGTTGTTCATATCTGACATAATATTCATTTATCAACACTTTGTGCACATACGCTCAAGGATAGCATACCTCAGACAATCTGGGGAAATTGAAGTTTGTAGCTTCGGAGCTGTCCAATGTGACTTCTAGTGTTTAGTGACGTGTGTATGTGTGTGTGTGCATGCGTGCGTGTGTGTGTTTCATGCTGGCTGAGCGCCACATTTACTGTAAAATTTGACTTGCACAGATATTTTCTCTTAATGTAATAGTAGTTGTTTATGTGTCTTCCCTGTAACTTTAGGATACATGCAAACATCTTTTTTTTTAATGTATGCATTGGATCCCAATCTGACAGTCTAGATGTCATCATGCACTGGGATGTCATCATGCAGTGGAATATCTTAAACGAAACCCAATTTGGGTTGCCTTGTGTACGAAATGTACAGCATAAAATGCTCAAAAAACGTAAACGGGTGAGTTTATCTTTGGTGACTAAAACATGACAAGACTTGAGTTTTTGTTGACAAGATGAAACTGGACAAAAATGTTACTTGATGATCAGACTTTCAAAATACATTACTTTTTGTTTTTAATTCTATTCAACGGTCAAGTATCGGATTCCAATGTTTTCAAAACTTACTCAAACCATCTCTCATTGGGGCTAGAAATCAGATAAGATTTACCATGCCCTGTAGTGTAGAAGCAGCCAAAATGTAGTTCAATATTGAGTGACATAAACATACATGTGGAGTGCAGCTAGCTACACTCAAGGGTAGTCAGTTCTACGACACTCAAGGGGAGTTAGTTGATTTAAAACAATTTAGCCACGTTATACTGTTTTGCCACATAGGCTAAGAATCTTCATGACCCAATGCCAACCCTGTGCACTGTATGTTTATGTAATGTATGTGTGCAGAAAGGGCCAGTCAAGTAGAGGCACAGAACAAGATTTGGGAGATGTAAAACTCTCTGTGGTGCATCTGTCAGAACGAGTTAAGTGCTCTTATTTTTTTATTACCTTCATACTCTGTGGCCAATGTCTTCAGCTCCTCTAGAATTATTGCACTGCGTCCAGACTGCATGTTCTCAAAGATGCCAAATTCACAATACACAGTGCCGCAAAAGAGCAGATAGCCCGACAACTGTCGTTTCTGTCCATTCTGGTTGAACCTCTTGTGGGTATGAGTCGCAGCGTTTTTAAAGTGACTGGATATTACACTCATCAATGGTTTCAATAGATCAAGGCTTGATATTTTTCTTCAACCTTCGTCATCTTCCATTAGAGCCTGTGACAGGACAGAACCTTTATTCAGCTGCTGTTTTCTGCTTGAGTGAGACCAAAGACTACATGGGAGAAAATGCTCTCAAAGAGGGAGGCTGTTTTCATATTTATCTCTAAAATATGATGACATTGATAAAGGCTCAGAATCTGTTCAGCTATGCCCCAATCAAATTCACTAAAATGCCCTTATGACAGCTGCAGCACCAAACTGTCAGTCTAACAGGCAAAACTTTAAGGAACACCTAGCAAAATTGGTTAATAAATATACAGTGTTATGGAGAGATGTACTTTTAAATATTTTTTATAGACAAACTATGATTATATATAGCCATGGCAGAAACTTGGACTCTACGGAATATTTTCCGCTCCTGAGAAAGGCAAACCAGCACGGTCATAGAAAATGCATAGCAAACTGTAACTTTAAGCTTTAACTTTTTAACTTAAGCTTTAAGCCAGTCAAGGTGTGATTTTGTAATTTGAGTGTCTTATATGTGTGTTTCATGTCTTAAATTACATTTGTGGTTGAGACATTTGATACTTGTGTGACAGTTAACCAAAAACAATGAAATGTATAAATTTCATCATTTATTACCCATCCTCATTGACCACTGCTTGAATGCGCTGCGGTTTATTTATATATTTTCATTGACAAGTTTCATAATGGCAATAGCTTTACCAATAGTCAGGTCAAACCTCACCGACAAAATTACCATACGGGTATTAATATCAGTCATTTGCATAGTTCAGTGGTTAGCTTGAATGATGAAAGCTTTTACCAAACCTGGCAGCATATAGAGAGTGAAGCATAACTCTTACAAGAGCAACAATTGCTGAGGTTTGCCAGTGGAGCCTGACACCACATTACTACTACTTGCTGATTGCTTCGACTTGGTGTCTGTTGATGTGGGCACGGGGGATAGAAGGGACAGCTGGATAATACGCGGCAGGAGTATGAAAGGTCAGACTCAATGTCCCCCCCCCCCCTCCCACGCGCACACACATAAATATCTGAAACACCTGTCTGGAGACCTATGACAACACTAGGAGGAAAAGAAAGGTTAGATGAGGGGGACATTTAGTTAGTTTCAGCTCGACAGCTCTTGTTGGCTCTCCTTGACTTTATGCGTGTTGTGTGATATGATTGCAAGTGTCTCTCCGCCATGGGCACATACACAAACCTTGTTATATAATGTAGCGAGGAGGTGCATTGCATGCAAGATAAGGTTGAGAAAAAAATAAAATGGAGTATATTGTGGGGGGGGGGGAACAGATATGCTGGTGGTTATCAAGGCCCTTTTTACAAAATGTCAACAGTTAATTAGCTGGACAAGCTACCGTGCAATGTTGAGCTACTCAAAATGGATGGACTATAAGAAACAGTTTTTGGTCTATGTGCAAACTAAGTATTTTTATAAAAGAAATTCACTCACATTTATAATTTCTATACAGACAACCACACTGTCACGACTTGTTCGCGGTCAGTCCATTGTGTGTGCATTTTGTCATAATTTCTGTCTGTGTGCTCGCCCCTCCCCTCCTGTGTGCCCATGATCAGTGTAACCCTTATCCTCCCTTCCAACTCCCTTTACCTTCAAAAAACCCTGGTCCAAGCTTCATTTAGTCACCCTGCTCCATTCCGATCCTGACACACTCCTAAGCCTGTATGGCCATACAGTGATACATTAATACTTGTATGAATATTTACACGTGCATAGATGTATTTGTAAGATATATGTCAGACATTAAGCGCCATCATTACCCTCTACCCATTGCGATTTGAATCTTCTTTATGCGACCGAAACTTGAGGGAGTAGTAAATATCTCTTGCTTTAAAAAAAAAAGTAATGGACCCTTAGACAAATGTACAACGTACAGAACATCATTAGGTGTAACAAAGGATCCTAAGAATGCAGTAATAGTAAAATGTGTTTTTACAGATGAAGGTTACCTGCAAAAAGTTCTACCTTGATTATTTTAAAACACGTTCTTTGAATATCTGGTCTTCTTATCGTGGCTACAAGGCAGTTAGTTACAAGCCTTGGCTAGATGTGGTTCAGCCACAGCTGAACCACATTTCTGTCTCTTGTCATTAAACTCTGCCAAGTCCGGTGCTGTGCAGGAATGTTGTTTGCTGCATAGATCAGCTAAGATTGTTCGTTTTGCAGAGGAGAGCCCTTCGATGTTCACAGACAGGATCGTCAATGCTGGTCGCGAGGAGGTTCCTCGTTTCCAAGATCAACCCCTGTGTCTATCTCCAGGCACAATGTTGTCTCTGTTCTGTAGCTTTGTGGCTTGTAGCTTGCAGCTTTGGGCGTAGCTTGTAGCGTAGCTTGTAGCTGTGTTGTAGCTTGTAACTTTTGCTTATCTGGTGAGAATGCACAATGTGAAAATATTAAAGGTGTCAAGATCCATCACAGTTGGTTTCCTTGTTTTAATGTCATAGTTTTGGTTCACGCGTCTGTGTGCTCGCCCCTCCCCTCCTGTGCTCTGATCAGTGTAATTGCCGTCAACTGACTCATTAATTGTCTTTAAGTCCTGTCTCCGTGTCACTCCCTGTCAGTTGTGTCTTATGTCCTCGTGTTTCTTCGAGTTGCTTGTCTGTTCTCGTCTTGTTTTGTCTTTCTGTTTAGTTATTCACGTCCCTAGTCGAGCCTCTATCGTCTGTCTTTTGAGTTTCTTCAATAAACCCTAGTCCAAGCTGCATTTGGTCGCCCAGCTCCATTCACTGCACGGCAAAAGGTAGGATGATCCTCCGATGTATCAAACCGGGCCACTGTTCCACAAAATACTGGCAAGGAGGACTTCATGTCAAATTTGTTTGTCTTAAGTATTAGTTGCTGGTATTGGCAGCTTTCATGAGTACTCGATACATTGGAATCAGACTGATACCAATACACATATAGTATGGGTACTCACACATCCCATATATATATTTTTACCGTTCTGTGTGTCTTGTTTGCAGGTTTATAATTCACCATTACATTGATGCTTATTTAGATTTGTGTGAGGAGTTTTACTGTATGGTAGCATTTATTTAGTTGTTTAATCATTTGTTTTACATGCTAACCTAGTTTTACAGTAAAAAACAGCTGTATAATTGCACCCCCACCTCCAAATAAATCCTTAAAGAATGTTTTGCCTCTTATTTGCTATGTTGGAAGCATCAACTCAAGTTTTTTTACTTACGTAAGTGTAAACCTAATGGTTTCAAAGGTACTATAAAGGTAAGATTTAGATTGACAATCCAGTTGACTCCAACAGTCTGCTGCAATCATTTAGAATAAACAATGAATGCACATAAAAATTTTGACTTGATTTTTTCAACCAAGTGATCAAGTTCTTGAAATATTGTGAAAATGGTTGTTCTGTGCAGGTGCGGGGGTGTTGTAAGCCATCAAAAAGCGACAAAGATATGATTGAAACGCTGACACTGTGGCCAAGGCCAACGCCTTAACCACAGTCCAGTGGAGCAAGATATGAGTGTGATCTTTTGTGTGTGTCTCTATTTAGAGCTTGTGGTTTCAGAGCCACTCCAAGTAAGTGGCGCTGCATTAAGGACCAAGACCTCGAGTCCATGCCTCTGTCTTCTTCCCTCCCACTCCCTGATGGGAGACATTAAACACTCTCGTCTGGCTTCTCATGGCCTCGTCAGTGTTATTATGCTACACTTTAGTGCATATTGTGGCGTAGCGTCATGAGCAGTTGATGTTGATTTACACTGGGTATATAAATCAATGGTAGAAGTATGAGGTCCATCCCCATCCTATGTGTGAACTGTATTTCAATGCCTGGTCAGAAATGTCTGCTCCCTTTTACTTAATTCTCACCTTTGCAGATTACAATCTGCAGAATGCTAACACATTGAAAGATGTGACAGATGTCAATTGAATTTTGACAGCGCTTACATGTGGACAGATGGAAAAAAATCAAACTCAACTCCCCCTTGCTCCCCCTCCTACACATTTTTCTCATTTCATTGTTTCCACTTGCTTGCTTCATCACTACAATCTGGCGTTAATACAATCCCTTCTCAAGTTGAAACAAGCCACAGATGAAATTGTCATTTCCTTTCAACCTGGAGTCAACTATCTTTCCACATCTACTATTAATTCTTTACGGAAGCCATTTTGTCCTAAATTCTAATCTCAGCAAAATCAGCAGCTTATCTCTAGCCTGGCGATATCAGATGTGAAATAGTGATTCTAAAATTCCGGGTGCCAACATCAACCAATCAACAAAGAGCTTTGACGAGCGATTGTCTGATATTGGACATGTTAGCGATATTAGCTGCAGGTTCTCCCCCGTATACTGAAGGCCGCATGAGGGCAAATGATGTGATGCCTTCCATACTGTCCTTCACTCTTCAATCCTCCTAAGACCCTGGACTCATCCTGTTCTCACAGGATAATTACCTCTGTGTGGCAGGGCCGGCAGGATCAACCACAAATGCCATCATTTAAAACCCACTGCACCATCCTCATTCGTCATTCCTCACTTAAGTTAAAAATGTTTCAATGATAATAACGACAGAGGTTAACTTAATTCTGTCTTTATAATGGTCGATAATGTTGTAATGGTTCACCCGGGTTTGACTTCAGTTCCAACTAAATGACCGTATGAATGATGATCTGTTCTTAAATTTACCCTGTGATTGATTGCTGTCCTGTCCAGGGCTCAGTCTGCCCTTTGCCCTGAATTTAGTACTGGGATAGACTCTACCTCAACATAACCCTGAAGATGAGACGTAGTGCATAAAAATTGAAAGATGGATGTGTCAACATTTTAACCGGGGGGAAAACAAGGCTAGTCTTGAATAAAAACAAAAGTAGCAGTTAGCCATGAAAAAAATTACATAAACCAAAGAGAGAGTCAACATAATACAGCTCATAACAAGGATAGTCGAGAGGTTAAGGTGTTGTATATCCGGTGGATATAATTCCTTCTGGGTTTGTATCCCACTGCTGGTAACAATCTGTTTGGCAGCCATGAGCTTTCTTATTCTTTCTCTTATAAAGCTCAAGCAAGGAAAGTTTGGCCTTCCACGATTGGGTAGGAAACAAACAAAAACAAAATCCAATCTACACAGATCCCGATAAAAAGATTAAAATGTCTCTTGTTTGTTTGAATGCTCCTGAAGACGCCAATAGTCAAAAGAACATTTTAAGGAAAATATGTCATGAAAGTGACACAAACCTTAGTAAAACTCGTCACAAGCCTTTTTCTAAGAATCACAAATGGAATAGAGGGGTACTATATAGCCTAGCTACTCAGTTAGGGCTGGGCAATAATTCAATATCAATATACATTGCAATAGTCGATATCAATGGAAATTGTGCTCAATATCGATTTAAAAGCACACGAGAGGAAATTTGGAGGCATAACAGGCTTTACGACCGGAAATTTTGAATGGTGTAATTTCTGTATTTAATTTTCGTCTTTAAACAATAATATTTTTTTCCTGATTTGAAAAAGGCACAAAAACAGATGGACCAATATGAAATATCTACATTGTAATTTGCCCAGTATGTTTTACATCTGGGTTCTCTTGACCCCTTGATGGCGCCACAGAGTTAATGAAGCACGATGACACTTCGAACCATGTGGGGGGCAGGGGCACTGGCATTATCATGGCGTTCTGATCTAAACTTTTGTTACCATCAGCAAAGCGGTATAAATATGTTGGAGAATGAGTTCCTCTGCTGCTACAGAATGTCATAGAAAGGATGTTAACGATTACACATGATGGAGTGAGATTCGCTCCAAACGAGAGATATTGCGCTAACCTTAGAGTTATCGTCAGATGATTGACAGCGATGCCATAGGCTTAATTTGTAGTCATTAAAATGCCCCCAAAATTAAAATGTTTTTAATTTATCACGTATGGTGTCTCCTAACTCACCTTGCCATTGCCACCATCTCATAATTAAACCTGTGAAACAAGGAGAGCAACAGACCAGACTATTGGAACAATGAATGTTTAAAATCCTCATTAATATTCAAAGCACAATATCTACAGTCTCATAATTGGGTGATGTTTAGGATGAGAAATATCCATCAAACGCAATTTATCCAGTAATCCTCTCTGAGGTCAGGGCAAGTTTTCTCCATCAATCTTCATTTAGTGACATATAGTCACTGAAAAGAAAGCATTATTAAACAACATTTTCACAATGTTGTGTTAATTTCCACCTGGGTATTTGATACTGTCCTTTTAAAATGATGAATCAAAAGGTCAATCATTTATGCCAGACAAAGGTGTTACATACGACAAAACCAAGGTTGAGTGTAACAATGGCTGTCATAGAAAAACTAATAACATACCAGTTAATGAAAAATGGGTGCATGATGGTGATGTACAGAATTATTGGATAAATAATTGAGAGATTATTCAGTTAAAAAATAACCTTTCCTCCCTTGTAGTATAAATACACTGAAGTAGATTGATTCTCATTGATTTTCTTTCCATTGTATTCCACTTACCCTTTACCACTCAACAGCACCTCCACCTTTAATTTGGCAATTAGAAATGTTGTCAACTGTCACTGATAATTGCAGATGTTATATTACTCCCCAGAGTACAAACATTCGGCACTTATGAACAGCAGTACCGAAATGAATGCATTCAGCCTTGCAATGAAATGAGTGCCTATCACAGGTGTTTCCATAGATGGACGGAGAGATGGATAGATGAACGTACGTACAGACGGACGTACGTACGTACGGACGGACAGACGTACAGACAGACGTACAGACAGACGTATAGACAGACGTACAGATAGACATACAGATAGATAGATAGATAGATAGATAGATAGATAGATAGATAGATAGATAGATAGATAGATAGATAGATAGATAGATAGATAGATAGATAGATAGATAGATAGATAGATAGATAGATAGATAGATAGATAGATAGATAGATAGATAGATAGATAGATAGATAGATAGATAGATAGATAGATAGATAGATAGATAGATAGATAGATAGATAGATAGATAGATAGATAGATAGATAGATAGATAGATAGATAGATAGATAGATAGATAGATAGATAGATAGATAGATAGATAGATAGATAGATAGATAGATAGATAGATAGATAAAGTAGCAATTATATACTCTAAATTCTCTGTGACCCTGAATGGATGATGTATGAACGGGTCCATTGGTTCAAATAATTTATACGAGGCACATTTTGCTCCCATTTTTCATCAAGTATGTAATGCCCTCCACAGGCAAACGAGTGACTCGTATCTTTTGGACACGGGTCACCGATTTGCTTCTGTCTGTAGTGACCATGTCACCTTTAATGAAATGATCCATGCATTTGGCATGAGGTATTCTGGATGTTGGGACTTGTTTAAAGGACTTGATAATTGAACAAGTGTGCACAATTAAAGAGCAATGAAAATGTGCAGCTGGTTCATGCAGAAAACTGCCACAGATGCCACATATTTTGAGGGAATTATTTGAATGGGAGGAAATTAGTGTTTTGTAAAGTTGAAAGATCAGCTTATTTTTCTCACAAAAGTCCGAATACATTTGAGGATTTTGGTAAAGCCCTTTCCAAATGTTTTTTTCACCACCTTGTGCCACGTCCTTATTTTTCTCTCTGTTGCAGTCCAACAGTATTGAATATTACTCTTGTGTCTACTCTTCACACACTTGATTTACAGGAGTAAAGAAGCAACAAAATATCTGTTAGTGTGATTAGAAACAACCTCCAGATTGAAAGTATGAATGTTTCAATATTTACCGGATGAGCAAAAAGGAAGTACAGAGGCTACACCATAAACTGCAATCCACTCCCAAGCAAATCAATTGAAAGCGAGAACTGGAATTAGCCCATAAATTGCATGCTTTAATAATTCTGGGGGCAGAGGAGTTTTATCTTCGTCTAAGACAAGGATAACCTTTGCCAAAGTGACAGAAAAGGCTACATTTTCATGGGCAAAAAATCTGCTCATAATCCAAAACATCAGATCATCTGTGAAACTCAACGGAGGTAATGTCACACTTTGGTCTTGCATGGCTTGCTCTGGAACAGGTTCATTAATCTTCATTAATGAAGAAAATGATGGTTGCAATGAAAAGAAAACTCAAAATAAAGTACGAATTGAAAGAAAGATGCAAGCAAACAGACTTCATTGTGGCGGCAAGGTAATGGCCCACAGCAAAATGGCTAAACAACAAATGACTTCATCAGCAGAAATAAGTGGAATGTATAAGACTGTCCAATTCCATTTTGACACTTAAAGCCTTTAGATATTGCATTTCATCCAAGAGGAGACTGAAGAGAGTAAGCCCAAAATGAAAAAAACTGAAAGATTGTGTTGAAAGCCTGGGAAAGTGACACAAAAGAAGTATACATTTGTTTTGCAATTAATATTGCCCGGGTGTACTGTATGTCTCTGTCGTACTAAATCAAGTAAATGTAAATGAGTAAATGTTAAAATGGCACAATGAAATGCTAAACAAGGAGTCACAACAACTATAATTTGACAAGGCTGACTAAATGATTCTTCATTTTCCTGATTCATCCATCAATTACGTTTATTTGAATACATCTGTCTCATCTTTTTTTCAACTGATGTTTATTCCAATAACGCTCACTATAATGAACTGTCTCACAAAAAATATATGGTGTGCCAAATGTGATCATACCAATGGAATGACAAAAGCAATAGCATCGCTTTACACTTGTTAATTTTAACAGTGTAACAGCATAAAAAATAAACATTGTTAATAGACTTGTTAAATCAGCAATACAAGCGTCTCAGCCCATTTAGTCATTTAAATATTTTCTCTCCTACTTGTTTAATTTGAGAAGGGTGTCATAGTTATGCTCTTCGGGTTTAACAATAATAAACTCCTGCATAAAGTGATGGTTTCAATTCAGTCTACAGTGGCACAAAAAAAGCCACCAATTGTGCAAGTTCTCCCACAAAAGATGAGAGATGCCTGGATTTTTTTTTTCCATTTCGTCTCTCATAGTTGAAGTATATATATATATACTGCAAAAAAAAAAAAAAAAGAATTTTAGAAGGAGGCGGCAAACACTGTTTCATAACACTGAACATGGGTGATTTTCAACTAAAAGCAGGTTGCTTTGCCCTTGGTGTTGTTTTCTGTATTAGCAAGGTCCAATGACAACTTCTTATACTACTTGCCTTGCTAGCTTGAACTTTTAATCACAGGGAAACTGCAGAAAGAACAAAAACAACCCATCCGTATAATTCGTCATTTATTTATTAATGATTTAGCGTTTTTACGGTGTATATTCTTACATTTTCAACTAGAAGCACTGGTTCAATAATTATAATTTGAAAACAATTACACATACACACTCTAACACCACCTCAGCCAAAGGAATGCAAGGATTTATTCTTTTGATTTCTCCATATTGTCTGTGGAATTCTACACTGCAAATTATATTTTAACTACTACTTATTAAGACAGGTGCAAGGAAAGTAAAGTATGGAACAATAGCTGAGCTTTGTCATAAATGATTCCAAATCTTGAAAAAAAAAAACTTCAAGAACACTAATATCATTTGGCATTCTATTCCTCACTACTGAGTCCCAATGTACACGGTTCTTAGACAAACATGTTGCACTAGAAACCAAAGATGTCTTGGTTCTCTATTGACTGTTAAAGTACAAAGAGAGCAGCTATAATCTCTTGAAGCCACATACTCTTGTTTCTCACACAAACAAGCGTTAGTCTGATGTTATAAAGCAGTCTACCTGGTTATAAACCTGCAGGGTATTGTCATGATGTCATCAGCAACAAGATGGACATTTTCTTCAGTGGGTGCAGAGTTGAGAGTAATGGACCTGCTTGGAGTCAGAGTTTAAGAGGTTAAAACGCCTATTGTTGCAAATGTCGGTAATGACGTTTTGTCTAAAAAGAGAAAGATTTTTTTTTTTTTTTTTAAATGTTGAGAAATAATGTCCTGCAGACTGATTTTATCTCTGGCAGTGTCTCTCTTTTGGCTGGCTGCCACACTGGCCACACAAATAAAAGCAGTAAGAACATAACAATGGTAGCACACTGTACTTTTAGAGCAATTGACTAACCACAGTTGAGACTGTGTTGTAAAATATGCAGCAGCAAAGCAAATCCTGGCATAAATATAAGGCCTCTGAAGTACCAGGTAAAGTTAGCAATATGTGGGAGTTGAATGTTTCATGTCGACACGTTTTACATAATCAGTGATGAGGATTGGCAGGAAAATGGGATTTGAGAAATTGCATTACAGGATTATTTATAGATATACAGTACGTATAATGCGCTACACATCACCTCATATCTTTTTCTGTCTCTGACATATCTGAGAAATAAAATGCCTTTTGGAGACCTCATTTACTCCAAAAGTAAGCATTTATAGCTGCTGTAATCAATTGTCAAGGGACCAAAGATGAGAAACCATTTTTGAAAATGTGAAGAAAATGCATGGATGGAACAGAACGAGTTCAGTCAATTTTCTTATATTAGTCTGCTGACTTGTGCAGTACGAAATCAACTTTATCACAGGTGCACAGGCACTGAAAGCATTAGTCTCGTGCATTGAAATGGAAGAAACCACTCTCATTATTATTCCATGCAATTCTTACCAATGAAAACCAGAGTACAACATGAAACATTTGAAGGTAAAAAAAATCCATTCATAATTAAGGTATACCGTATTTTCCGAACTATAAGGCGCACCTAAAAACCTAAAATTTTCTCAAAAGCCGTCAGTGCGCCTGATAGTCCGGTGCGCCTTATATGTGGACCAAATTCCTAAATTTAAACTGGCCCGAACCATTGTGTCATGAAATCAATCATAAGTAGTCGCTGAAGACTATGAATCATGAATCAAAAATACTATGGGTCATTATTTTGTGATTATAAAGTAATTTGTTGCATTCGAAGTTGAAATAAAAAAGATAAAATGGAGAATGATTTGATTTGTATTAAAAATCTGACATGATGCATTAATGGTGCGCCTTATAGTCCGCTGCGCCTTATATAAGAACAACGTTTTAAAATGGGCCAGTCATTGAAGGTGCGCCTTATAGTCCGGTGCACCTTATAGTCCGGAAAATACGGTACTGAAATTTGGTCACATATGACTCATTGATTGTGAAATGATTAGAAAACTAAAATCAGTTAGCATTAGAGCAAATGCTGCAAGGACAGGAATGCGCCACTTTGCATCTTTTAAAAAACTATCCCTCATTGTACAACGTCAGTCCAACATGAATGCTTCAACAATTTTAGGAACAACTATGTGTCTTTTACTGCCTGACCTTTCAAAGTGTGCAACGTCTGCTTGGCAAGTTCAGGCCTCTTTGGAAATTCACAGTTGACATTTGCATGGGGCGAAGTGCCGCTAAAAAATTGAATTCTTAAAATCCTCGATTAATGCCTAACACATAGCGCCAATGTGGCGCCCTAGGCGAGAGTTTAAATGGTGTACCCCTTCAATGACAATTTGCATATGCTTACGAAAGAAGTCCTAACATTCTCTTTAATTCCTTAAAGAACATCACACAATAGAAAATATAGAATGGATTTTTTTTTTTAGAATTCCATGACTGTTTCATTACTATCAAAGACATCATGCTGTTGCGGACATTTTGTCACTTTCAATTGAAAATGACATGCAGTTGCGCAAGGCTCAGGTAATGACCACTCACTGGTTATGTGACCCTCTCTTGCCCAAATTCTGGTGGAATAGGCTACAGTTCAACCATAATCCTAATGACAAGAAGCATTATAGATAGAAAAGGGATGGAAGGAAAATCCAAGCTAACAAGTGGCCGGAGTCTTTTAGAATTCCTATTATGAGACTATTTATCACATCTTGAAATAAATGTAAAACAATACTGCAAAGGTGATAACAATAACAGCCAATTGTGTTAAAGGAAGAAAGCAGGCATAGGAAGTTCCAAGTTCAGTACTTAGTACACCTAAAGCCAAGTTATTGACATTGGCTCCTTCTAAATCAATCAACACTGCACACAAATCAGCCACACTCTTTCATCATCTCATTTGCTAATGGCTTGTCTTTATGCTCACGGATAAATAGGCAAATGGTTTGGACCAAAGTTGTCACAGACTATATTGCGAACACTGTAAACGATGGATGAATGAATGGCCATAAACCCGCTTTCCTCCATACAAACATCCAAGCAAGCACATGTTTATATCACTACCATTTGCATTCAACTTGTGAGGTTGAATGACATCACTCACCAAACAACAATCGCCATCCAAACCTAATTAATTAGCTTAAACAAATTGGCATTTTGTCAGTTTCATGAACTCATTCAAGCTTTGTTAGAGAGAATGTGCATTTCAAAGTGCTGCCACCGAGATTCGTTCAAGGCAATTTACCTTGACTGCTTCAGCATGGGAAACGTTGTCAAAGACTTTATCGTTGACTTTCATGATCTGGTCCCCGATGCGGAGACCCTCTTTCTCCGCAAGGCTGCCCGGTTCCACTAGGGACACGTAAATACCTACTCCGTGCTCCGAACCACCACGGATACTGAAACCCAGGCCCTCGTTACTCTTATGCCGCTTCATTGTGACCTGCCGCAGCTCGCCGGGTGGCTCGTGGATAAAGTTCCTGCCCAGGAGCGGCACTAGGGGAGCTGTCCCGTCGCTGCTAGTGCTGAAGCTGTCCGGCGATCCGCGTAACGCGACCTGGAACTCGGCTGGATTGTCCTGGGAAAAGTGAGCCGGGGGAATCGGGTTGGCGTTGGGGAAGTGGCCCGGCGACGGCTCGGTTGTACCGTTGCTTGCAACTAAATCCGATTTCAGGTAGAGGCCCTCCGAGGTGTATTGCTCGAAAAGCAGCTGGTCAGAGCGGGGGATGACAAGCCGCAGCATGGGGAGAAGTTGTCGCTTGCTGGGCGCGTTGAGGATGACGTTCAGTGTCTGCACCAAGTCGTACACGTTGCGCTTGGAGTGGTAGACATTGAGGCAGTGTATGAACTGCTCTCTCTCGAAGTCGTTCAGCAGCAGGTTGAGCGCGTTGTGAAGCTTCTTCACGTTGGCGGAGAGCGTTCGCGCACTCGAGGCCACCGAGTTGGCCGAGGAGCTGAGCGACACGCGCTCCAGGTCGGTGGTGCTCATCCCGGCCGCGGTGCCACACCAGGTGCACGTTAGAGCGCAGGCGTTGCTGGATCCTGCCTCGGGACTACGCCGGCGTTTGGCATCGTGGGCGCAGGGGGGACGAGGTGCAGTCCGGCTAGAGCCACGTCTTCAAATGAAACTGCAATTCCCGAGGGGAAGGATGAACTTAACGAGCTCGACAAGCAACAACCTTGCACAAAGTTCGCCTCCTCGATGTCATTAGCCACTGTCTTGTTTTCCAGAGGGTCAGATGGCCAGCGAGTCAGTCCCCGCTTCTCTGGTGTCTGCCTCTTCGTAGACAACACCTGCTTCCAAGCGGAACGAACACCCAACCGCCAACCAACTTGACTGGATAAAATGGCTTCTACTATGGACGTTGAACGTGCAAAAAGTTCCAGCTTCTGTGTATTACTCCGTTTGTTGTAATTAGTTCCAAACAATGTCAAGATGGCAAAAAATAACTATCCGTCATGACTTCCCCACCAAAAATGAAGCGTGTAGGCAACAATTACCGGTGAGCTGCAGTTTGCTGCCTCCGCTTCCCACGCGTTACTACAGCGACCGAGTGGAGAATGTGTCGGTGACGGTGAATAGCTGAGCTGCCTGCTCTCAAGTCTCCGACGCTCCTATAAGGAAATGACGTAGTTTTAGGCTCGATTGGATTATTTATAGCCCACAGCGCACGCGCACGAATGACGGTCGCGAGATAAGCTATAAAGGACTCAATTAGGAGAACCATTTCTAAAATTAGCTCCTGTCTGAGCCGCTTTATTAGCGTTACACAATGCATCTTGACGTTATTTGCGCACTTGGGTTGACTATTGATTGGACCCGCTAGCGAGTGAATGAGTGAATAACAATAATTTGGTGTTTTTTTTTTTTTTTAATTGAGAATAAAAATAAAAAAAAAGGTTGAGATTGTGGGGAATCATAATCCCTTTTTAGTTTTAAAGCGGAGGTAGCAAAGTCCACACCTAAGAACAGGCATAGAATTCTGTAAATAGAAGAAGCTTTTTTTTTTCCAGAAGGCTACATAATACGACACACTTTTTAACCAGATGTATGACAATACCGAAATTCCAAATTTTAATCATACTGAGTTTCTATATTCGCATGTCATCTTGCATGTCATTCAAAATTAGGTCTGTGTATTCGCAGTTTTATTTTCTGTGCCCTCCCAACATATCTCATTTTTATTGGTTCTGAGCCAGCATAGTGCTACTTTGAACATTTTTCACAATGAAGAGTGACAGAGAAAAATGTGTCCTCTCAAACACATGATCAAGTTGATGAAACATATATGACATGCACGCACACACGCACACACTGATGACGCAGCATCAGAAAACATGTATAATCAGGAGCACTCAAGTCATTAATTACAAGTGTGACAGCTTTTCTCTGAGGCTTATGATACCACTTGATAGATATCCCATTACTTTATATGAGGCAGGGGTATCATTCTATTGGTAGGAGACGGCTTTATGAAGACTACGTGCTGCACGTTGCACTATCAATGTGTTTTTTCAAAGTGTGTAGTTTTTACAAACCATAGCCGAGTAAAGCAGTTGGCTGAGCGATAAACATCGTCAGTGTTGTTTTTATGATTGATAACCGAGCCACTTGAACTCATCACTCCATTGCAGCTTTAGGCTAAAACTCGATAAATAATCTCTTAAAGACTCAGACGGTAACTCAACTTGTGAAAGGCACACAATGTAAAGAGACCAAAAACTGCAGAAAACATTCAGTGAAAGATGAACCATCTGAGGAATGCAGATCAGATTAAATTTATCCGACGCATCAAATTGATTTTCTGGAGTTTTAAAGAAGTAGCTGATCCAAATTGTGGATCAATGTTTCTTTTGTGTCAATTGAGACACCAACCAAGGTTTTAAAGAGATTACAATCCAGTGCCTAGGAAAAGTAAATTGCTGCTAATACGACTACTAAAATATAATCTATCTATCTATCTATCTATCTATCTATCTATCTATCTATCTATCTATCTATCTATCTATCTATCTATCTATCTATCTATCTATCTATCTATCTATCTATCTATCTATCTATCTATCTATCTATCTATCTATCTATCTATCTATCTATCTATCTATCTATCTATCTATCTATCTATCTATCTATCTATCTGTCTGTCGGTCTGTCTGTCTATCGATATATAGATATAGATATATAGGTATAGAGATACATATTTACATATATACATTACATATATACATTACATATATATTTACATGTGTGTGTGTGTGTGTGTATGTGTACATATATACACATACAACACACACACAAATAGTGGCTGAGGTATATGGTGTCAAAAGACAGAACACATAAGGTTAAAGCTGAGTTGAGTGGAATCACACATTATTGGACTCTACCTTCAAAGAGATGCAAGTGACACAGTAGAATTATAAGCAAGGCAATGCAGCCCTCCCGAGCAGCCAAGATATATCCAAGTGCATTTTCACACAAAAAAATGGTGTACCTAAAGTCATTCCAAAGGAGGCTTATCAGTTAATGTAATCATGTTTTCAGTTTTTGTTTCTCATTTCCAAGACATTCGTGCTGTCTCTTTTCCTGTTTATGGTGGCTAATAAATAAATACCCACTGATGGCAATTTTTGCCAATCCAGAGAAAAGTGAGATTTTGTTTTTTCCAAATGAAGTGAATGTCATAGTTTTCTTTGAAATTGCTTTCAAGTTATTATAGAAGAAGGCCGCTGACAGTTGCGTGTTGTTTTAAGTATTGTTTTTCCAAAAATAGGCGGTTTGATGTCACTCATTGTCTTTGTGTAAACTGAATGTCATCAACCATGCCGTTTTGTGCGTGGTTGTCTGTTGTTATCATATTATTTGATGGCCATCATGAGTGCCAACATAACTCCCACATATTGCTTCCCCCTTAATTGTAACAACAATATGACAACTGCATAAGAGGGACATGCATTTGTTGCTCAGTGAGTGTGATAATTTAGGAATAGTTTCATCCTGAAAATTACAATTGATACTTTTGTGTTGAAGTAATTTCTATCATTTGCATTGCAGTCGCAATCGCATGCTATTAGAGATTAGAAAAGGTTGGCCTATATTTGAAATTATATTCCAAAAACAACTCATTTTGTACTGTCCTGGAACTGTTCAATATTTCCAAGTCACTTTAGTTCAAGAAAATTGTTTTGCATAAGAGGATACCTCCTTCCAACTTAATTAAAACATTTCATGTGAAGCTGTAATCATTCTGAACGCTTAACAAGGCTTATAGCATTCATCTAATAGGCTTAACTGTGTATGACTGAATGCTTAACTGAGTCATCAGTATTCCACAAATGGAAGCTCAATGGTCCATAAACAGGTGAGCTGTTAGTCATGTTTTCAAGTCAAATGTAAAACATACTTGCAGCCACAGCAGGTTGAATGTGTTAAACATTATTCTTAAATGACAAGCCCACAGATAATGGTAGCTTCATTTTGCATTACTAATTGTTTCACATCATGGGATTGAACCTGTGGTTTTGCTTTCTCATCCAATGATCATGCTAGTATTTATAGTACTGTATATTACATTGAAGGAATTAGAATTATTGTTACTCTATGGTGGGGTTAAAACAAAAACATCGACAAAAAACTCCACCTTCTTGTGTTTGTACTTGTTCTAAAGAGTAAGCCGACCACATAAGTGTGTGTGTGTGTGTGTGTGTGTGTGTGTGTGTGTGTGTGTGTGTGTGTGTGTGTGTGTGTTCTTACTAGCACAGCGCAGAGAGTTATGGAAGGACTGTCATAACGTTTAAGTTTCCTATGCAAACATGGACTCTCTCAGACCCAAACACACACACACACACACACACACACACACACACACACACACACACACACACACACACACACACACACACACACACACACACACACACGACTATCGTTGCAACCAGATGCAGACTCTCAAGGGACAGGTACCAATCATGAATCACTCCGCTGTTTAGTGTGTGTTAAAAGCACGTTTGCCCCCCAAGCTCTGCAAAATGACCTGCACTACATTTCTCACCGTGGTCGTTAAGCTGAGAAAGGACCACTTTTATAGTATTACCACTCTCTGGTTAGAGCAGATTCTGAAAATTAAATTGAAATAATTTTTAAGAACGATATATTTTTGGGACACTTGTTTGTTTATTTATACACACACACACGCTCGCATTTTTTTTGGGATACCTTTTGCTCTTGTTTAAGCACCTCCCACTTCTTACAGGCAGTGAAAAAATGCACCCAAGATTTTGCTCAAATGTAATAGGCCTATACATTTCCATCTTTATCTTCAGATGAGATGTTTGTTTATTCCCAGCATTTTAAAGAACTTCTATTTTCAATTTAGGAAGTAACATTTTATGCACTTTTTAACATTCTGACCACCAGGGTGTTTTCAATTGCTATTATTTACTTATCTGTATTGAGGGGGTATATTAAAATGACCTTTTATTTTTTATTTTTCAATGAAAAGTACTGCCTTGTAAGTGATTATGGCTGGTAGACTCATCTGTCACTACTAAATCCTTAATTCCATGTCTGTTCTTTTAATCCCTCACATGGGAGACAACAGTGTTGCAGTTGGCATTTTGCTGACTGATAACAACTCATGACACAGTCTGGTGCATGCCATCCTCTCTGCTGCTTCTTTGATAGATTCAACTCTCAGTGAACATGCTCTTGCTTTGCCATTTGAATTCCTGTGTTGAGGACATGAATTATTGTACAAAAGTGCATGTGTTTGATATTTGAGGTAACACTTAACCTACTAAAAATGTTATTGAAAATTAGTAGGAAACCATTCAAAAGGATTGGACAAGGGTGTCACACTAGTAGAAAGCACCACTCTTTCCCATTTTGTTGTTTTATTGTCCCGTTCATCAAATGGGCATATTCACAGCCCTTTTTTTTGCTCCAATTTGTTGGCCACAGCATACGGGTAGCTGCAGGGTTCTTGAAGAAAATCCCCCTAGACTCCTCCTGGGAAACAATTAGTTTCCGAAAACTTATTTTTTGTTTCCATCTGTGGGAGAGGTGCAGCTTTAAGCCTCGGGCAAAATCTGCCAGCCTAACCACAGACCATCATAGCACTTCCAACAGAGTATCCCACGGGTCATCAATAGCATAAACCTGAGAACTATGCCAAGCTAATTATGCGCAGACCATGTGAACGTGTTGGCTTAGATTTGCCACCTACGATGGAAATACTGTAAATCCCACACGTCCCGAAATAACGATACAAAAAAAAACAACTTCAGTGCTATTTGGACCAGCATTCCAAATAACACATGCAATGAAAGCAAAAGGCCCTATTCTACCGTTTGAATGAACGAACAGAACACCGACTTGTTCATCTTTTCTTTCTCAACATTTCTTGAATAAAACGAATGCATTAAGATGGGATCTAATCGTAGCTCATCATTGTTCATGCTCTAAATGATTTGCAATTCCAGTCTTGTCTGGACCAGGTCTAGTATCCATCCATCCATCCATCCATCCATCCATCCATCCATCCATCCATCCATCCATCC
Organism: Syngnathus leptorhynchus; assembly: GCF_054491065.1. Lineage (NCBI taxonomy): Eukaryota > Metazoa > Chordata > Actinopteri > Syngnathiformes > Syngnathidae > Syngnathus > Syngnathus leptorhynchus. Next base: position 3,181,664 of record NC_141206.1, on the reverse strand, counting down.
ATCCATCCATCCATCCATCCATCCATCCATCCATCCATCCATCCATCCAATTTCCAGCTCAATCAATCAATCAATCAATCAATCAATCAATCAATCAATCAATCAATCAATCAATCAATCAATCAATCAATCAATCAATCATTCAACCAATCAATCAATCTCTCGCTCTCTCTCGTTCTCTCTCGCTCGCTCTCTCTATCGGCAAAATGAGAGTCTCTGGCACCACCTACTGTACACCATCTTAATTTTAATTAGGCTCCAAATATTGTACATGCTATGTGTACTCACTATATCATACAAAACAAACCGTACTACTCGTCTTGTAGGTAGAGGAAAAGCCGTGATGAGTGTTGGGAATCTGAAGGTGGAACACGTGGAAAAAAGGGGTAAAGTAACAAATCTGTGGTGTTAATTGTTTAAAGATTCTTTGTATTCTTCTTCAGGTATATATTAACATTTTCCATTGGAAGGTGAATTGCTTGGTGAGGATTCAATTAGGTGTAATGAGAAAATTACAGTCTTCTATGAATTAACGTAATAAAAGATTAAACGGCTAATTTAGTTTCAATCCCTTTGTCATTAGGATGTGTTGATAGGAAGTCATTTGGGTTTTTTGAGGACATCGCTGAGAGCTGGAAGAAATCAAAGTCTGGCAGTACTTTTTTTTTTTAAGCCCTATTTTTTCTTTTCCTAGATAACCGAGTATCCTGATTACTAACATTCTTAAATGTCATTATCTTCATTAACTGACACATTTGTTGAACAGTAACTCTCGAGGTGGATTGAAAACCTTAATAGTGTGGTGGTAAAAGATCACCATTTAATAGATCTATGTATTGTCTTTTAGGGATAATTAAATAAGAGCATGACAGTGTAAAATAAGTCATTGTAGAAGTGAAATTTATGTATATTTAATTAGGTTATTTACAATTTTCCCACAAAGTCAAAAACGTATCAATTATTAAGCAGACATTAGTTGCAGGTCAAATAGAAGGCATCTTGATGGAACAGAAAGAAGGTGCAAATATGGCAGTGGTTCTGATGTTAAAAGCGGAATGCTCAAACTTAAAATTGCTGTTGGAGCAGGAAATACAAATTCAAAATCATTTATACAAAATATGTACATTCACATTTTGTCACCTGCACACTACAATCAATAGAAAACAGCCAAACTGTGACTGCTGCCGCTTCATAAGCCTGCAGCAACAATACACGACGACAGAGATTCCATCAGGCACAGGATAGCGCACATTCAGTTATGTGGCTCAGTGTGTAGACCTCTGTTCAATCAGAACATGAGCAGATTGGATCTTCGCCATGAGAGGAGAACGTCTTAAGAAATGTTTTATACGTAGATGTCCTTGGCGCCTACGCTATTCAGGGGTGAGGTACAACCACTTGGGAATTGCTTTAAAGAGCAACAAAACTAATTTGAGAGTTTTCCATAATTCTTCACCTTAAACATGACTTTTGGGCAGTTTAAGTCTCCCCCACTGTTATGGGAGCCCTTTTCTGTCTTTGTATCCCTGTTCCTAGATGTGTTGCAGCAGGCATATAAAACATGCAGGAAGCCTCCAAAGTCAGAATTGCCCACCCTTGATCTGAATACTAACATTCCCAATATATATATAAATATTTTCAATTTGAAAATGAATTTTGCATCTACTTGGCTCTTTGTTGCTATTAGCAGTTCTTGGTGAGTAAACACATTCCCAGCTCTTTGGCATCCAGTATATCTTGGTGACATTCCAATACGACATGATTAACAAAGTGGACACACAAATCTTTCTTTCTTAAGCCTGCAAGGGTCGGTGACCCTTAAGTACAAAGCAGTTATTCATGTTCTTTGCACTATGTAAATACCTGTATGAATGAAATGGTTGGCTATCAACATTTTGCTACTTGAACTAGCTTTTGTACAATAAAGCCAGTTGGGTTTTTAGCAATGAACCTCACAATTCTGACAATTAGTGACTTAACAAATACAGCAGAGGATTTTGTCCAAAAGACTAACAAGTATTTCAGATTCAGGTTGCATACAAGAACTGACAGAAATCTGTTTAAATAGAAACTTCACAACCCTCTCATAGTCAAGAATCAAAAACACACTTGGTGTTCATACATACTACAAGAAGTATCAATGCCCCTCAGGGGATAAAGACCTTCCACATATGACAAACCCCAGGCCCACTTCCAAACCTTTTTATTTACAGCAGAGACCAGCTCAGTGCTTTTCCTTGAGAAATATTTCACAGAAATTCCTCCCCATGGAAAACCTACCAAAGCACTGGTAGCCTGCTCCCCCATGGGTCATTGACCAACACAGCAGTCCAGTAGCTTGACAGCGCACCTGGCTGAGGAACGCCAACAGTCTTACAAGGACTGAAGCAAATATCTCCTGTATGGTGCCATCACTTGGGTGGCGAGGGCCATATCGGAAGCGGGTGGGCCTCGGTGTTGAAGACATATTTGTCCAGACTGAGAAGATCCATGTCATCAGAAAAGAGCAGGTAGAAGTATTTCAATGTCTCACCCAGGAAGAAACTCTCCATTTTGTCTCTGGGCTCCAGGTTTTCAGGGTCACGGACATTGTTGATAGATGTGTAGCCTCCATCTGAAACCTATAAATAAGCAGGTTGGTGCTCAGGTGGCTCAAATGTATTTTTGTGACGAAATGAATGGGAAAAGATGCTTTGAGAATGAATACAAAAGGACATGAATACAAAATGTCCAGTAATAGAGCTGCCCTGCAGTTACTTGGTGATCACAAGATTTCACCCACCTAGTCCACAAAATCTGATGGGATAGGCTACAGCACGCCCACAATACTATTATATTCAACCTGATGGCGTGACGCGGCAACTTACACAGCCTACCAAAACTTTTGTTTTGACCAATCACGGCAACGTAAATGCTAAGCAGTTTAAGAAACACAAACCTCTTTTCCCAGCTAAAAATGTACACTCGCTGCTCTTCTTCCAAAAGGAAACGGTGAGTAACTGTGAGAACAGAATGAATTGCCGCGTCCGTGCATTCGTTCACTGGTTGTCGCAAAGTTTGATTGGTTGTTTTGTTTCCCCCGGCCATAGTGCTTGTTGATTTCCGCGCAGCCACATACCCCGCTCCCAAACACATTGTTGCTTTGTGATCGGTCCGTACCACCGGTGGCTCGGCTCAGAGAAAATAAGCAGGTTCAGTACAAGATTGGTACTGTGTTTTGGTGAACTCACAAATACTTTGGGAAATCAGTTTGCGAGCAAGGTGAACAATATACCAGATTGGCTCTAAAAAAAACTATAGTCTGTCTTTATGAAGGAGATATTTAAGTTTAAGTTCATATATGCATCTATTTTGAAGACTATCAGCTAAATACTCCAAAGTTCTCTAACCCTTGATTCATATGTATTATTATTATTAATCATTATTATTATGACTACATCATTATTATCAGCTGATCTGCTTAAGATAAGGGTTGGTTTGGAATGAGTAAAATAAATAAATAAATAAATAAATAATCTAGAAACATTTTGATGAAAACATAATTTGTTGACCAGTGTTATTTGTACTTTTAGATTCAAGCTCGTTCTGTAACCATTGTGTGGGTTTTGGTTTCATTAACAGAGGGCTACAGAGTATTTTGTGCTATTTTCTGTCTTCTGATAAATTATTTTGCTGTTAAGAAGTTTTAATGTACAAGGGATCTCTAAATTATTTTGGGAAGCCTGTAGCTGTTCATACATTTTACCTTGGTATACTTGTTGAAACTCTGCAGAATTTCCCATCCCCATTCTCTGTACTTGGGGTCCTTTGTGAATCTGTACATGTAGAACAGACTCTCCACTGTTTCTGGTCTCAGCAGGTTATGTCTGTCCGCAGGCTATATTAAAAAAAGACAACAGAACAGAAAAAAAGAAAAAACTGACGACACAGAAATCACAAAATAATATCAACTAGGAAGTCATGCAATGTTAATTATGCAAGAAAAATCTATACATCCTGTAGACCCTTCTTTTTTTTGCCCCCCAAAACAAAACTGGACGGCAAAAATATTGCAAATTGTGAAATGCAAGGTATTCAAAGAACTAAGACAGTAACTCTTAAGAGGACACCTTTTGAAAGGGCAAAATTAAAAAAAAAATTCAGGGATGTAAAACCTTACCTTGACATTAATGTCATTATTATCAGTGGCATGTAGGTTGAAATGCACAATCTCTGGGCTAAGTCCAGTCTCCATCTGTGTGTACATGTGGTGACAAGTCTCCATCAACTGTGAAGCTAAGTCCATGTGGTCCCCTGGAAGGTCATTGTGGGCTCCCAGTGCCAGGGTCCCGGGCAGGAAACATACCAGGTGGTCCTGAAAAAAAGAAGAATTTGATTGGAAGACAAGTAAAATATTTACAAGTTGATCAGTTTGAGTTTGACTCCAATGTATCCAATTAAAATCAATAGCTGGATAAGTGGCCCACCGAGATGTACAAAGTATTCATTGCTAAATACAATGACAAGGTAACACAAAGGTTTTCAAAACATAAATAAGAAGTTTTATACTATCCGAACAAGCAAAGTTTCAATATTTGGCACGTCTTTGTTTGCATTTCTACCATTTTGGGACTGAAGCGATTATGGGACAGCTCCCCAACAAAAGTCAATTTGCGTGGCCCCGTTTGTCTGACAAGGTGTTTTTTTACTCCATCGATTGCTTCAACGTAGTCTTCCAACAACCTGGCGGAATAAAAACAAGACCATCAAATTGATACTAATAGAATGTGTCTATTTTTATGTTCCATTGAAGATGTCCTCACTCACTCATCTTCAGTCTTGCCTCCCTGGAGCCACTGCTTGAGCAGGTATTCATAGTAGCTGTCTGCTCTGGCGCCCAATGTATAAATGCCTCTGTGAGAAAACTGCCCACTGTTGGTGTTGATGAACATTGGGATGAGACCATCATGTTTGCCCGGCAGCTTGTGGACCTGCCTCATTACCTCGTCTACGGCCTCCTGAAAAGGATTTTCATGTCACGAATACATAAGTGTATTAAAATAATAATAATCTGCTTCATGTCATCTACGTTTCCACATACCTTGCTGTTCAGATAAAGCCTGCTTTCCCACAGTCATAATAACAGCATGCCAAAATACAACTTGATTTCCCTTCCCTTTTAAATCTTTTTTTATTTTATAACAGTGACTGACTTGTTTTCTTCCCCAATCTAATTGTCAAATGGACCGCAGTGCATTTAATGCAACCCACTAAAGTATTAAGTTTCACAAAAAGTCTTTGGAGGGGAACATTTCATATTTCTTTGTAAATGGAACAGGGATAATATGCACCTACAATGCAAATAACATGTTTATATGACACTGCGTCAAGAGTCAAATTAGGTAATTCGAAACATGACACACATATCACAACACACACTACACCAGATTTGGTGTTCTGACTTTCTGACCTTGTACTGTGGGTCCTGAGTGAGACGGCTCAGCTCTCTGAATTCCAGCTGAATGCTTGTGACCTCAGCCATGGAACTATCAGTCGTCCATCGAGGCGGGTGAGCTGTTCCCTTCCCAATATTCACGTCAGAGAAAGGAATCTTAGAAGGTGTTTTGAAGGCAGGCATCAACCTGGACCCAAGGTCTTTCTGTAAGCAGCGCGGTCAAATTGAGTTTCTTGAAACCACAAGGTATGTCAGAAAAGCTGCAGGACTGGTATCACTAAAGACAAATTTCCAAACCAGACTACAAGATGGCCTGACAATTAATTTAACAATAACCCCCTACAGTTTCCTAGCCTTCTTTGCTACATCCTCAAGCAGTCCAGGAAGGATTCCTTTCAGGATTCTGTGCAACTGTGCTGTGGTTTGAAAGATATATTTTGTGACACCAGTCATGATAACTTTCTGATACAGCTTGTAATTCCTAAATAAATTACTTACAGTACTGTCAGTTGGCTTTTAACAAAAAAAGGCACCCGCTGAAAGAGAAAAGAGTTGCTTGCGGCATGACTCACAGCTTTATTCAGGAACAGCTGGTCTCCTGTTAGATGGTAGGTACTCAGCAGACCACCAAGGATACGAATGGTTGTCTCGAAAAGATTCACATCCACATTTTGGTTGAAAGAAAGCTTCTGCTCTATCCATTGCTTTGCCTCTGCAAACTCTGAACAAAAAAAAAAACAATGTCAAACTGAATGCCATCCAGAGATGTAAGAGGCTAAGATGAAAATAAAACAGTAAAGTTAGTACAGGGCTATAAGAGTGTGTGACGACATAACATTTGTGACGACGATAAAGTGTGTAAAGACAGATAACATTTATTGCAGGCACCTCAAGACCGTGGAGATGACATTGGACTTCAGCAGAGCTTGTACTTTCTAAGACAGCTCAGAAAGTTCAACCTGCCACAGGAGCTGCTAAAAACCTTCTACACTGCCATCATCCAGTTTACCCTCTTGTACCTCCATCACTGTCTGCTTTGGATCGGTCACCAAACAAAACAAGCACAGACTGCAACAGACAATTGGGTCTGCGGAAAAAATATAATCGGGACCAAGCTCCTATCTATCTAAGACTGCTACCTGTCCAGGACCAGGAAACGTGCAAGTATCATCTCCGCAGACCCTTCTCACCAAGGACAGCCTGTTCAAACTACTCCCCTCCGGACGGCGTTAGAGTGCTGTACGCCAAAACCTGCAGACACAGACACAGCTTCTTTCCCCAGGCTGTCGCTCTGATGAACTCTCACCACTCATAGAGACCCAGAGTCATGACTGTGCAATAACATCTTGTTCTCCTCACCAAAATATTGTTAGTTACCTGAATGTTGTCAGTCACTTAAATGTTGTACAGAGGCTGAGAACAACCAGAGTCAAATTCCCTGATTTGCATGCACAAACCCGGTCAATAAAGCTTATTTTGATTTAATTATGTCACATTTGATTTGCATGATGAACAAATTATAAACAATTGGAACAGTACAACCTGTCTTAACTTGTGCATTTAATGTCATCAAGATACTTGAATTATTCTTCACATCAAAACATTAATTTAGGAATTGTTCCACCTCAAAAAAATAGTTCACATGAAATATTTCCAGTTAACAAAGTACCTTCTTTCAGGCCCATAATCCACATGGTGTCCAGGGAATCAATGAGGGTCAAACCCAGACCAAACCACTCGCTAAACGACTTTGAGATAGGCTTGAGCTCATCGTGGCCCCAAGCGTAGTCTTTGTAGCCCTTCCATGCGTGTCTGAAGGCATCACGGACGGCCTCCAGTCTGTCCACACCTCCAGATTCACCTATAAACAAAAAGGCAGGAGGATAATAAGTCGATCCAGTCGTTGAGTCAGTTGTGCTGTATACCATGCAAGTAGCTGTGTGTGTTTTTTGGGATTAAAAAAAAAATACAGTGTGTGCGCACGGACACGCACGGACACGCACGGACACGCGCACGGACACGCGCACGGACACGCGCACGGACACGCGCGTGCACGCACAAATTTGGGGATAGGTTCTTATGTCAAAAACTTCCAGTTTCCTTAACATTAGTTTGGTCTCACGTTATCTTGTAGTAAGAATGCCAACAAAGAAAATTTGGCACTGACCAGTTGCTGGGACAGTAGCGGCTGAGATCGCTGGTACCGGGACGCCTGCAGCAACCTTCTCAATAGCGGAGGGTGGAGGCTCAGTGACCTGATCAGCTTCAATCATTGCTCCTCTCCAGCTGAATAAAAGAAAAAAAAAAACGTGTGCAGTTTTTTTAAAAGTGGGACTGTAAACTTTAAGTACCAGTAAAAATATGTTTCAATCACTGCAATGCAGCTTGCAAACACAATGGAATATAAGTAATCCTTTCATAGGCAAAAAGCCTACCTGACCAACTTTTTTTGCCTTTCTCCAATTTCCTCTTCATCTTGTACTTGTTCTTGTCTTCCCATGACAAAAGTGTGTGAAACATTTACATTTTTCTGAAGATTTGGTGGTCCTCTCTTTGGAATTCTTTTCTGTTGACATGCACAGCAAATGTTTTAATCCACTACACAAGCAGCACTTTTAAATTCGCTGTGGACATTGAAGGGGTGTAGGTTTTGCCTTTCTGTGCTCAGACCATATTAAAATATAGGGTGCAGGTTTTGTTTTTCTGTGCTCAGACCATATTAAAACATACGTACACATAAAAATGTCATTTGTACCTAATCAGTTACTTTACACACGTTCTGTGAGTGTGCATGTCCAGAAAAAGAGTTGCTATGGTTTCAAGGAACATATACATAGAAATGTTTCTCACATTTATGAGAGGTTTTTGAAAAATGACGATGTTTGGTCCTTTAGGGTCAGTCACAGAATGTGGACTCACAACTGGTTTAAGATTCAAATCAGGAAATGCACGCTTCAGCTCATCTTTATTCATTTCCAGCCAGTCTTCCTTTTTTGAAAAATCTAAAAACAGGCAAACAAACACATACATAACGTTTAGCTAAATTGGGATAGTGTGAATCAACCTTTTCTAAACCGCTAGCAAGAAATGGCAATTTTGGAGGATTAATCGTCATTAGCTATCTCAGTAAGGGCAAAATCCATCTGATTGTTTCCACTACTGCAACCGGATTACAGAGTGTGGTGTGCATTCAAAACAAGGCCACTCACCTGTTCTTGGTTTTGATATGTGGGAATAAGAGAGGAGTGCCAATACGAGAGTGAGAGCAAGGAGAAAGAGGATAAGGCTTCGCTGAAGTCGAGACAGCTGCTTCCATTTCTGTTGGCACGTAAACCAAGGTCGGGGTTCACTTATGTAACAAAACACTAAATTTTAAGATCAGCTAACATTGATTTATAATATGTACATTGTCTGCAGTAACTGCATCAAACCTGTCATTTATTGATAGTTCACACCTAACTGCATTATTCTTTTGCGATTTTCCTTATAGTTTGATGTTTATTATCATGGATTCCTTCTTCAGTCTAATCTTTAGTCAGTAGGTTGCATGTTTTGCTACCACATAAATATGCTGACATTTGATGCGGCACACTGAACAAAACGCCATTATCTTGTCTTTTGCATTTGGTGAGAGGGGAAATCCTTCTGACAGCCAAGTTGTCTGATTTGTACAAATGGTAAGGCAATGCATACTAAAATGTGTAACTCTTTCTACAATACAGTATATACATAAACAGATAAGACAAAGAATAAAATGTCAGATAAATACAGATCACAAACAAATAATTGCATTTTTTAAGCGGAAAAGGGTGCCTAAGGGCAAAGTTCTATTTGTTCAGTGAAGAACAAACAAACCAAGGTCTCTGACAGGAACCAGATTTTTTTTTTAGCTATAACTCAGCGATGCAAAATACTTGACTGACAGTCTTGTTTTAATGTCACATTTATGGGATCACATCTGCTCACACACAGTGCTATATATAGCGACGTTGTACAGATGAGTTTGTGTTAAAAATCAACATCAGCAAACAGAAAAGTGCGGTCTTGAGGCTATAGTGCAGGGTTAACTTAGCAGCGCAAATGAGAAAAATATCTAAAGTAACTAACATTTAGAAGTATAAATGGACGGAGTAACGTTTTGTTGGCACGACTATTATCTGTACCTATCCAGCTACTATCATTACCTCGTATATTTGGTCTATCTTTGCATGTCAAAATAATTTATTCCATGTCAAAATAATTTATTCCAGTCAAAAGTGTGATGATTGAAGACGCAAGTCCTAATTGAATAAATATTTTTAGTGTCCATGAAAACACGGCATCCAATCATAATAACGTTGATTGACATTGTGAAATAAACATAATATCAACCTACAATACATGAGCAGATGAGATATCTGTGTCCAGGTGAGTGTGTGTACCTACCCTCCAGTATGACTGTTTGCGGTGTTTCCCATTGTTATAAATGTGGCAGTTTGGATCAGTGAGTGTAAGCGAGATGAAGTCCTTTCTAGTTGATGGATGCATCATGTCATCAGTGAAGGGAAGATAGTGGTCATTGACACTGTATTCAGAGGACAAGAAGAAATGTTATTACCCTCAAAATTAAAAAATAAATTTCATATGTTCTGCAAAATCTTATCTGCTGGCTTAAGAGGGACGAGTACCATAACCAGCCCTAATTGAGTTATCGGCTGCCCTCTTGTGGCTGTTTGATCAGAAACAAGTAAAGATGAGAAGAATAGAAAGCTGCCATTTATCTCATGCAATTTTAAAGAAAATTGCTAGATGTTCGTATGTGTGTGTGTTTTTTTAATTATCGATCATTGTTTTTGGGAGAAAATATGTTTATCAAAAGTACTAATGGCACCACTATTTGCTATCAGCATCGGTGACGAATCAATAATTAAGATCTCGTAATGGTATTGGTTGAAAAACGTAACAAAAACAGCATGGGATCTTATTGACCCTCAGTTTGAAGTGTTAAGTGAACGCACAACAAAAACAATTGCATACTTTCAGGTGAGGAAAGTAGACACACTATTTGTTGCTATACCACAAAAGAAGTAAACTTTGTCTTGCATGAATTTATGTGGTGTGTGTGTGTGTGTGTGTGTGTGTGTGTGTGTGTGTGTGTGTGTGTGTGTGTGTGTGTGTGTGTGTGTGTATATGTGTATGTGTATATATATATATATATATATATATATATATATATATATATATAAAACCATATCAAACGCCAGTATCAACCACGAACTATCTGCTCATGCATTTTTATGCAGGATTTTACAACAATTTGTGTATTGCCTGATTTCCTTGACACATCATGTGCATTTTGCAGCATAAATGCACTGAGGTAAATCTAAAATGCCTGACACTGTGTTTCTCTTCTTTCCACGCGTCCACAAAGCCAGATAGGGTGGAATTTAAAGCCATTTACCTGAAATTCTTTTTGGCTTCTTACGTCGATATTGTTCTCTGGAAAGCTAACCAGCTACAAGATTAGCTAGCTGGCTAGCGGGGAGAGACTCCTACGACAAGAGACAGAAAAAAGAAAACTAACCGGCGAAGCTTAATCAATTAAATCCATAAATGTAACAGAAGACACTGACTTGTAAGTGAATAGTCATCACATTGAACAAAATATTTTGGGGAGAAATCCGCTATAAGGGAAACATAATGTGACGTCAAATCACGTGTCCATTTTCTTCTTCTTCTTCTTCGTTGGGGTTTAACGGCAGCTTGCATCCTATCAGTTGCATTGCCGCCCCTACTTTTTTTTTTTTTTTTTTTCACATTACAACTCTAAATTCTCCTCACCAGACCAGTGCTTTTTAAAAACTCAAAAAAACAGCGCTTACCCCTCCCACTTGACCCTACTTCCAGAATGGTTTTCACTGATACTCCCTCAAGCCCTTCTGTCTGCAGCTTCTCCACCAACACAACCCTTTGCCCATAATATTTCCTACAGGAAAGCAGCGCATGTTGCACCGTCTCCTCCTCCTGACACTCAGAGCACAGCCCATCCCGGTGCTTCCCCAGAAGGTGGAGAGTGCTGTTAAGAAAAGTATGACCTATCCTCAGTCTGGCAATAATGACTTCATCCTTCCTTTTCCACCCTCCTCTCCCACACTCATGAACTGACTCAGCCACTCTACTACACACTGAGAACAGGTGCCTCCCTCTGCTCTCCTGCTCCCACCTCTGTTGCCACTGCAGCATCACTTCCCCTCACACAATACTTTTACCCTCAGACTTAGACAGTGCTATGTTGATCTCCACTCGCTCTTTTTTCACTGCCTCTTTTGCCAGTTTGTCAGCCCTCTCATTCGCCAGGATACCCACATGTGCTGGAACCCACATCAGTGCTACCTTAACCCCCCTCGCTGCGACATCCCTAACAGCCAAAAGAATTTCCTGAATAAGGTCCTGTCGGCTCAGGGAACTGCCCCTCCCAATACTTTTAACTGCAGACACAGAGTCACTACATACCAAGAAATTACAGTTTACAAGTTACTCCGCCCATTGCACTGCCATCAGGATAGCAGCCAATTCCACAGTGAACACACTTAGATTGTCCGATGTTCTCTTACATGACTGTATATTTAATTTATTTATGTAAAATGCTGCCCCTGTAGCCCCAGTTTCCTGGTCCTTTGAACCATCCGTAAAGGCTAGTATATGGTCAGTGTAGTTCTCCACCACCCGGCATTAAAACTCACGCACCAGATTTGCCTCTTTGTCCCTTAACTTGACTTCAAGCAGCTTTAGATCAACCTCTGGGGCCCTCAGCTGCCACAGAGGAGTCACTGGCCACAATACCACTGGGCAGAAATTCATGCCGTAAACAGCCACCTCTTGCGCCACTGTCTCCCCAGTCCACCCAAAGCTTTCCCCTCTCCCTGCCCCTCTCTCCCAGCTCGCCTGAAATGCCGACTTAACTGGATGGTCATCCCCTTGGCACCTCAGGCTAACCCAGTAATTACCCTGGAGCTGCTTCCTTCTAAAACTGAGTGGCATTTCTCCTACCTCCACTTATAATGAGCACACTGGAGAAGACCTCACAGCCCCTGTGCACACCCTCAATGCTGCCGCTTGAACTACATCCAGCCTAGCTAACTGGGACTTTGACGCAGACCCATAAACCACGCTCCCATACTCTATTCTGGATCTTATCAAGGATACATATATCTGCCTCAAAGATGACTTACTTGCTCCCCACTCTGTTCCAGCCAGACATCTCATTACATTTAAAACTTTCTTAGATTTATCAATCACGTATGTAATGTGGTCCCTCCACGTGATCCGTACATCAAAAAACACTCCCAGAAACTTAAAACACTTCACCTTCTCCAGGCTCTTTCCATACAGCTGCACCTGCATACTCTCCTCAACCTTCCTTCTAGTAAAAAACATACATTTAGTCTTATCTACAGAGAATCTAAAACCCCATTTCCTTCCCCAATTCTCTACCTGCGTTACAGCTTCCTGCACTTTCTTCACAATATGTTTCATATTTTTTCACCTCTTCCACAAACCCACATCATCTGCAAACAATGACTTGCCTACTCCTGGGTGCAGGTCTGTAAAAACATCATTAATCATTACATTGAACAATAATGGGCTTATCACACTTCCCTGCGGGATCCCATTTGTGTCCATTTTCTTCTTCGCGTTCCCGCTCTTAAACTGTGCGCTCCCTACAGTCCATATATGTGTACGACATTAAAAAGAGAATGTTTTTTGTTAAGGACGTACTTAAATAATCATATTCATATATCATATATATATAAAAACATTATATATATATATATATATATATAAACATTATACATATATATGTATATATATATATATATATATATATATATATATATATATATATATATATATATATATATATATATATATATATATATATAAACATTATATATATATATATATATATATATATATATATATATATATATATATATATATATATATATATATATATATATATATATATATATATAAATATAGCACGCCCACGACACCCGAGCGGACAAACTTTATAGAAAATGGATGGACACACACATACACGCAAACTCACGCACACACACACACACGCACACACACACGCACACACACGCACACACACGACTAAGTAATGGTCTAAGCAAAACAGAATGTTCACGCTGGCTTTATTCACTGGGCAAGCAGATAGAAACACATTATTTGGCACATATTTTAATATGATCACTGATTTTTGAGGTCTGGAATAAGGCCAATCAAAAAGTATTTACTAAAACCACCAACAAAACCAAAAGAAAATAGAGAAGCTATTATGAGGAAATAAACATTTGTAAAGTTTCCCACTTATGTTTACTTAGATTTGTTCTGCGACAATGGCCACCTGAATGTCACTTCTCTCATAATAATTTGAAAACCGTCCCATTTAAGTTAAAATATGGCGTGACGTGTGAAAAAAAGTGGATTCAGCACCCAGGCGTACATAATCCCAAAACCCAACCTGAGAAATATTTAAATGAAAACTTAAAACACATGAAACAATTCATTGTATGCCTGACAAAAGACAGCACCAAACTGTTCCACATAAGGTTTTGGATGGATTAAATGCATGTGGAACTCATAAATAAACTTTTATCAGCACCATGACAAGAGACAGAAAAATTCACCAGTGACTTTTTTCCAGCAAGGCACTATGTGGAAGTTGATAATTATTATTTACACAATGTCTGTAACCAGAGCCCTATTTACATCATGTAAGCATCTGTAAACAATATAATTTTTTTGTCAGCCTGAGCACACAGCAGTCATTCAGCATCAAACAATATCCCCAAGACAAAAAAAGGGGCATCTGTGGCTGCATCCATGACCTGAAAGTCTTCAGCTGACAAGTTATTCTAACTGAAACAAATGGGTCCAACACTGAAGCCAAATTGATGTGTAAAGTTTCTACCACCCAACAGTGCCACATCTCTCACAGGAAGTAGGTGGAGGTCCTCAAACTCAAACACCGACTCCCGGGGTCCTGACACCATCTTCTCTACAGGCTGATGATATGGAAAGAAAATGAAGTAGAATTTACTTTCCTGTCATTATAAAACAAAACTCAAAATCATTTAATAGTACAAACACAACAGAAACACAACAATTAAAGACCAGACCAAACTTTAACTATGTTTCACTGCTAGGTTGAAACCAAAATGAAATCTGTAGGCTACTAAATTGGTACCATTACAGCTGGCTGCAAATTAATATTATAGAACATGGAAACATTTTACATACCACACAATCTTGAATTGCTCCAAGGAAACTTTGCGTTCTTGTGTCAGTGAGGAATTTGATGTCACTTTCAGACTGGCCCAATTCATGTCCTGGCTGGCAGAAGTAGGTCATTTTCTGCGTGGCTGTGCTACTGTGCAATCTCAAAAAACGCATCTGAACCAAGTTGGCACCTGGGTAAATAAACTTATCAAAGGAGACATATTGTTAAATCTTACAATGACAAAACCAAAGAAAAAAAAGCAGTAGCAAAACAAAGATTCTTAGGTATGACTGGCTAACCATGATATTAAATAATTAATTTAATGTAATATCTCATACAAAGCAGTCACAACATGCACATGTCAATTTAAATATTTAGGTTTTGCATACCTGAAATCCTTGGTCCAGCCTACTGAGCCACTGAAAGGAGCCATCTGCAGAAGATTCCTCCATCCAGGCTTTCATTGGCAACTGCAGCCAAAGACATACCCATTTGTATACTGTGCAGATTAGTTGTTATGTACATCTATTGCATCTTTTATTAGTCAGTAGCAAGTCTCAAATTACAGAAATGAGAACTCCCTTTGGGTAAATTGTAACACTCTATTTAGCGCCATTAACAAGGAGGGAATAATAAAACAGAAATAGAAAGGGTGTTGATCAAAAAAGCCATTTTGTGCAATGTTAACTTCCCAATATACAGTCTATTTATTATTGGGAGTTCATGGGTATGGCGACTAATGGATCAATGATTGACATAAAGATGCTCATGAACGTGACTCGATAAGGTTTATGTTCTTGAGTTTTGGACCTGAGAATCTTGAGGATGAAGGCATGTCTGTATAGCTGAGCTAGAGAAGCTGCAATAGGCTGGCAGAGCATCAGCAGAACTGCCTTGGTTTGGGTCGATGTAATATGTTCCTAAGGAGAACACACAGTAAGACTTCAATATTCAGGTCTAAGTTTGGAAACATATTCACAGATAGTTCTTTAAAACCTGTAAACTTGTTACTGTTGGAATTTGTGTAATACACCAACATCATTTAATACAGTATACAATAGAATTTTAGAGAAAAAAAAAGTTAGTAGCAGTTCAAAAGGTGTTTACAATACATCTTGGCTAACTGACCATTAGCATATTCTGGATGGCAGAGCCAAAGTTCCAGACATGTGGTGGCGGGATGTTCTTTGGTGCCATCAGGAGGATCCATCAATAGTCGAAGCTCCTGCTTTAGAGACTCCAGAAAAGCTTGGATTAAAGAGTAATTGGGCTTGTCAGAGACATACGTTAGATCCTAAACAGAAAGAGAAAAAGGTATGCATCTAATCATTTTCAAATAAACACAACTTTTGTTCGTATGTTGTACCAACCTTGAGTTCTCTCAAAGTTATGTTTATAGATGGTCCAGGAGTTCCAGGAAGGCCAGGCGGACCCTAGACATAAGGATGACAAAAACATATTAAATGTGACCATAGTCTGTCTGGAGTGTGAATTTAGTGACATCACTCGAAGTGTATCGTCTCGCATTGTAAATACAGTAATCCCTTGTTTATCGCCAATAATTGGTTCCAAGACCATCCGCGATAGGTGAAAATCCGCGATGTAGAGAAAATATACTGTTACAACATCCATTTTATACACCTTTTAATATTTTTAAACACTGCATTGTACTTTTAAATTATTTTTTGTAATTTTAGCACTTTTGTAAAACTGACTTTCAGAGACATTCTTGTTTATAAATAAATAAATAAATAAATAAATAAATAAATAAATAAATAAATAAATAAAAGTATATATATTGTTACAATATCCACACAAGACAATTCTGAACCTTTTTTGAAGTGTAAACGTGTCTGGCTCCTCTCTGCTCTTGCGTGCAGGCCGGCTGATGCTACCTCGCCGCCCAGCGCGAGGGCATCCGCTTTAGACTTTTCTAGTTTTAATTTTATACACTCTATTGTACTTTTAAATAAGTTATTGTATTTTAAACACTTTTAAAAATGTTTTCAAGAGTAAATGTTTCACAGCTCTGCACGGTCTTGGCGTGTTGACCGGCTGACGCATCCTTGCAGCCTAGCGCGAGGGCATCCGCACAAGACTTTTACAATTTTAATTTTAAACATTCTACTATACTTTTAAACACTTTATTTTATGTTTAAATACTTTTTAAATAGCTCTAAAAGGCTTGCTATGCCCTTCTGCTTCGACAAGGCACGATACGAGCTAGCTGACCGGCTCGTTACCTTGCCTCTACAGCTTGAAGCCAATCATTGGCAAGGATACAGATCAACATGATCCCATTTATCTCGTAAGAGCCAATAATGTGCTGTAAAGTCATATCGGCAGATTAAGCCCCGCAGCGACACGCAAAAGGCTGCGATGCACCAAATATATCCGCAATATTTGTTTATATAAAAATCCCCGATGTATCGAGGCCACGATAGGTGAACCACGAAGTAGCGAGGGATTACTTTATTAGATACTATTGGAATTGAGCCAGTCAGACTGTCTTCAGAAAATCAGGAAGATGAGCTGCAGTAGCGTATATTTTGAACTTACAGGGCGACCTCTTTTGCCAGACAGACCAGGCAAACCCGGGTAGCCTTTCATACCCTGCAAAGAGAAGAAAAAAATAATGATCAAAACATGCAAATAAGCACACAAACACCAAACAATGACTCAAAATAAAATATATTAATGTATTGAACTATAAGGCAATGTATCTCTCCTACCTTTAATCCAGCTGTGCCCTGTAACACCCAGAAGAACATGGACACCATTTCAAACATTCATAAAATCATTGCATAATCTCTCTGCTATTAAGCACTTAATATAGTACAACAATATGACAGATGGCTCAAACGGTAAATAGTTATTTCATGTAATAATGATTAGAAAATCACTGGAGAATACAACTAGCACAAACAAAATACAGCCATGATGAAATATATCAAAAGAGTAAATTAACAACATAACTTACAGGCAAACCAGGCAAGCCTGATCTTCCTCTTGGTCCTGGTGAACCAATAATTCCCTGTGGAAGACAGAGCAGGGAGAAACTAACATTAAATTAATGTGAATCATTTTTTGCCAAAACATGTGAATACACAGACCCTAACCAGACCAACATGGACATTTATCAGTGGATAATGGAAAATAATCACTATTTTTAAATAATCACAAACAACAAATGTAAGTTGCTTTTCCTTCAGCTTTACCTTTTCTCCCTCTCGACCAACTCCACCCGGCAACCCAACAGGTCCACGGATCCCCTGCACAAAAAATGACAGTTTTGGCCACTTGTAAGCCCCCCAAAATAAATAATCATCCAAAGCTTACCTTAGTGCCATCAAGTCCAGCTATTCCCGATAGCCCCATGTCACCTTTTTCACCCTTTCCTCCCGTAACACCTCGATCACCCTTTTCTCCACGTAAACCAGGGTTACCCTTGGACATATGAAAAAGCACGACAGGTGATTATTACATTTTTTCATAATTCGATGATGAAGGTTACAGTATACTTACTTCCTAATCATCCTGTAATTCACCGTACTCAAGCAAAATCACTTCTTTTTGGTGCTCAGCACCACAACACAAAAACAAACAAACAAACAAACAAACAAACAAACAAACAAACAAACAAACAAACAAACAAACAAACAAACAAACAAACAAACACAAAAGCCACTCACGATGGTTCCAGGCCAGCCAAGTTGCCCTGCTAGTCCCATTTCCCCTTTATCACCCTGAGACATGAAACAAAATTTAGTCTAAGAGCGTGGTTGAAGTTTTAATAAAATATGCAGAGAATATGTGGTGCTGTTTGCAGATAACCTACTTTTGGACCTCTGATGCCTCTGGTTCCACGGATTCCAGCTTTTCCTCGTTTTCCCTGCAGCCATGTTTGTCATGTTTTGAAATAAAGAAAGTAAAGAGGTGAAAACTATTTTGATGACAAAGGGGCAGTCAAACTGTATTTTGCACAAATAATAAACAAAACACATGTTCACATTTATCTTCTTGCTCTTTGAAATGTAGCTGTACTGCAGAAATAGATCCCTGAAGTATTTAGTCTCATTACATGGCAACAAAGACAAAAATCAAGATAAGGTTTTACCCTCCGCCCAATACGACCGATCTTTCCTGGTGAACCACGCTTGCCGTCCTCTCCCTGTAAGGGTAAAATAGCAATGACTAGGACTTAAGCACATTGCAGGGGAACATGGAAATTTGTTATCATTTTTTGATACACCAAAATCAGAACAACTGCATATCAAGTTGTAGGGACAGCTGTTCTGATTAATTTTGTGAATATTTAGTCTGCAGGAGCCGTATTGTGGTGGCTCCTCGCATTATCATGTCACAGAGTGAGGACTCGTCGTTTTCTTGGATCGGGTGGGGCTAGTGCTTAGGGAGGAGGGATAGCAGGAATGCTCCAAGTTGAGTGAATGGAGAAAAATGACAATGGGGGAGTTTTGGTGAAGAATTTCAAAAGGTTTAATTAGTACAATATCGGGCCAGCAAATACCGAAATAACATCAAATTTGGATTACAATACAACCTATATATTTTTTAGATCACTAGTCTGTGGCAGGTGGCTCACTGGGTAGCACGTCCGCCTCACAGTTAGGAGGGTGTGGGTTCGATTCCACCTCCGGCCCTCCCTGTGTGGAGTTTGCATGTTCTACCCGGGCCCGCGTGGGTTTTCTTCGGGTGCTCCGGTTTCCTCCCACTTCCCAAAAACATGCTTGGTAGGCCAATTGAGCACTCCAAATTGTCCCTAGGTGTAAGTGCAAGTGCTTGTTTGTCTCTGTGTGCCCGGCGATTGGCTGGCAACCGGTTCAGGGTGTCCCCCGCCTACTGCCCGATGACGGATGGGATAGGCTCCAGCACGCCCACGACCCCTGTGGGGACTAAGTGGTTCAGAAAATGGATGGATGGATGGACAGTCTGTGGCTTCCTCTCAATAGCTAATGGGAACACAAATTGTTGGGTCATGGAAAAGTCCTATCCCAGCTGCTTGAGTGAACCCGGACAGATCGCTGGTCATCATAATTCTTTGGCTACATGGACAAAATTTGAACAGAATACAAATATGCAGCATTGGTTACGATTATTTACTCATCTATTTATTTGTTTATTCTTAATTATATTCTTAATGACTTAATACTTAATTATTTTTTTGCACGCTGATGCAAATATTCAGAATGTATTTTGATGTGAAAGGACACTTTTATACTCCAAAAGAAATACATAAGGGTAAATACAAAGACCATATTAGTATTACCTTTTCACCTTTCATGCCCTGTTTGCCCTCAGGTCCTTGTCTTCCTTGCCCTCCCTGCAAAGTAATGTTTACTGCTTGTAAAATTAGAACAACGTAACAACAATCTTAAAGACACTGAAAATCGTACAGTTTTTCCAATGCGACCGGGAGGGCCCTGTGGTCCCATCTCTCCAGGAGCTCCCTATTGGATATAAAAAAACCAAAATCCAAACTGAAAGTGGTCATGGAAAAACAACCAATCTGTGTGCCCACTGAATGTAAACCTTTGTAAAATATTTGGCAAATTTGCATTTACCTCTAAGCCAGGAAGAGCAGAAGGACCTTGTATTCCTGGTAAGCCTTCTTCTCCCTGCAAAATCAATCAAAACCGATTTGGTCAAATGTATTCATTTTGGTGAAGAACATCATGTAGTTGATTCAGAATTAATTAGGAATATTGCAGCTCCATATGACACGGACTGGGTAAATGTAGACATTGTTTTATTTGCATAATAACCTGCTGCCCTGGCGGGCCTGGGGCTCCAGGTTCTCCTTTCGTTCCCCGTTGCCCCGGTTCCCCTTTAGTTCCTGGGTCACCTTTAGGGCCATCCTTTCCTTGTTGACCCTGTTTATGTTACAGAAGAGAATCTTGAAAGATTGATGTAATAATATAGGATGGTGTCTTGTATGTTGGTGTTATTTTTATTTATTTTTGGTAAATCTACACAGACATTTGGTAACAAATCTATTTAAAATATATATATTTTTTCATTTTTGACTTACATATGGTCCCAGTTTTCCAGTGACTCCTCTGATGCCCCGCACTCCAGTTTTTCCCTTCAAATAAGATATAACACAAGCACAGCAAACACATTCACAAATATATCCTGTGGATGTGGAAAAAAAATGTTTGATATGAATAAACCTTTACCAAAGGGCCTCTTGAGCCTTCAGGTCCTGGTGTTCCAGTATTACCACACTCTCCCTGAGAAGGTAAATAAAAGTCATTTAAAGTTCTGCAACTGGGTGGTGCATTGGATACATTCCAGAATTGAGGGACAAATTAGGATCAAACCTTTTTGAAAAAATTGACCATTATTTTCTAATGTTTCTATGTTTTCAAGAAAAAAAAAATCTAAACACATTTTGTCATGTCATATTCTAGAAAATGTTGTCCAATTCTGGAGTGACCGACCATAAAATATCACCTTTTGTCCTTGAAGTCCCTTTGGCCCGGGGGATCCAGGAGTTCCTGCACTTCCCTTAAAGTCAAACAAACACACCAGAGAAGTATTGAAAAATTCAAACTTTGAAAATTGAAAAGGAAGACATTTACTATATTGATTGAATACATTTTACTTTTGGCATGATTAATTCATAGCCATGGTGAGCAACAACCATGGACTCACCTGTAACCCTAAAAGACCTGCAGGGCCCACTTCTCCAACTAGACCTGGTTCACCCTAGTCATTACAAAACAGAGACATCAAACCAAGCATTTGTTCCCAATGCACAACAGTAAATCTTCAAAGACTCAAGGTGAGATGCAAGGACCGCACCCTACCATTAAAAATGTTTTCTTAGATTGAACTAAAATTCTGAAAACAAGTTTAATTATTTATCGGAAAGGCTCTATTCATTGTCGATTGCCACCATGCATCCCAATTTGAATCATGCCATTGTTCATGGTACTGTAAATGCATATCCAGTAAACCATAAAATGGGTGCTACAAAACTACTCTTCCAATAGCTCTCTTTATCACTCTAGTAACCCAAAAATCAAACCAAACATACACCTTTTTGCCAACGTTGAAATTTAAGTACCGTATTTTACGGACTATAAGGCGCACCTAAAAACCTAAAATTTTCTCAAAAGCAGTCAGTGCGCCTTATACTCCGCTGCACCTTATATATGCACCAAATTCCTAAATTTAAACTGGCCCGAAGCATTGTGTTATGAAATCAATCAGAAGTGCCCCCAGAAGACTGTGAATCATGAATCAAAAAGACTACGGATCATTATTTTGTGATTTCAAAGTAATTTGTTGCATCTGAAGTTGAAATAAAAAAGATAAAATGGAGAATGATTTGGATAAAAAATCTGACATGATGCATTAATAGTGCGCCTTATAGTCCAGTGCGCCTTATATAAGGACAAAGTTTTAAAATGGGCCATTCATTGAAGCCTTATAGTCCGGTGCGCCTTATAGTCTGGAAAATACGGTACACAAAACACGAGTTGTATAAAACTACTTTATGTGTTGCAGTGGCTGACAATTACTCATTTTACCCAAAAATACATGCTAAAAAAAATAATGGCTCACCCTTAAGCCTACATTGCCCTTCTCCCCCTTTGGGCCTCTTTCACCATTTTCTCCAAGTTCTCCCCTAGTGCCCTCAGGACCAGAAAAGCCTTGAGGTCCCACCTCACCCTGCCGTCAACAATCAGTTTCAACAATTGGAAGCATATAATCGAGTGCCATTTATCTTTGTCACATATTTTAAGGCTATTAGAAAAGGTGACCTTCTCTCCTTTGAATCCAGGATCTCCTGCTTCACCAGGATGGCCGACATCTCCCTACCAGGAAGGAGTGAACATAACTCTTCAATAGGCATTTGTATGAGTCTTCAGAACTTGAAAGTAGGATGATCTTCATTCAAACAGAAAATCAATGCACCGACCTCTTTTCCGATGGGTCCAGGTGGACCTTGTAGTCCCTTTGGGCCCTCAAGTCCTCTCTCTCCCGCTAGTCCTAGAGGACCAGGTTTCCCTCGAGGCCCAGGGTCCCCCTGTCAGAAATAAGCAACAATAGGTGGAATTATGTTCACTTTGCTTTTTTTCCAGCAGTATAGCAAGGCAACATATGGATTAGGCCATTTTTTTTCACCATACAGCAAAGCGCAGAATAAGTGTTTTTCTTTTTCTTTCATCTTTCCATTGGATGCAGCAGTATTGACAATGACAAGGATAGAAATACAATATTATTCAGAAATCCATTTAAATGGTTACATATGATGTTTTTGATCAAACAATGACAAAAGGCTTTGCAATGAATCTTCAACTGACTGACCGGGTCTCCTTTCCATCCAGGTGGTCCTTCATCTCCTGTATTACCTGGTCGACCCTGATAAGTGAAAAAATAATAGTTCAAAGTATACAAACAAGTGATGTATACACCAACACATGATTCTGAACATGATGCAGTGTAGTTTTAAACGATTGTGCATTACAAACACAATAGAAAATATAACAATCACAATATTATATCTATAGAAGTGAAACAAAAACAAAAAATAAGTAAATAGTATAGTACAAAATGGTTCTCAGTCTTTGCATATTATCAGCACTTATTTTCATATTTAATATATTTAGCAACAGATTACAAAATTAATTGACAGGGTCAAAATTCAGAATGACAAAAAAAAAAAAACCTAAAATATGTAAAAGGAGGATAAATGTCCAATTGATTAATTTAAAATATTTATGAACTTATATTTGGGTATATAAAACCAACCTGTTGTCCATCAAGTCCAGTAGGGCCGGCATCACCGGCTAAACCAGGTAAACCCTAAAGGTAACATAGACCAACTTTTAATAGTCCAACACTAGCATGCAAATACTATAAATCCTTAACTAGCAAGAATACAGATGTTTTTTTTTTTTTTAATGAAAACACCATAACTGTAGATGACCTTGGCTCCCCTTTCTCCTGCCGCTCCGATTAATCCAGCTGCACCTTGGAGGCCCTAGGATGATCCAATAAAATGTTTTTGTTTTTTACAGATTCAAATCTTCTCACTAAAGATTGAATATATTTTTATGAAAAGAGGAGTAACATGTACAGGATACTGTACATTAAAATGGCTGTTGACCGACTCACAAGGATTCCTGTAGGCCCAGGTGACCCCTGAGGTCCAGGAGACCCATTACTTCCCCGTGGCCCTGGTTTTCCAATGGCTCCAGCATCACCTGGGAGACCTGGAGCTCCCTGGAAATAAGAAAGCTCTGTAAGCCTACATCTCACTGTGCAGCAAGGTTTGCAAGAGTTTGTGCATGCAGCAATTCTTTTAGAGTTGTTCAATGATGCAAACATCCCTGCTCCAGCCAAAGTGGCCTTTCTCAGGGGATAAAAAAATAAATTTAATTGGAAGAGCTGAAACTGAGGTGCTTTAAGTTGTAGCAGGGGTGTTACTATGTGTATACCAGTGGCACAATGTGTCACTGGTATACACATAGTAATTTACACACACAATTTACTGAGGTAAATTCAGTAAACATTTGAAAACTGTGACTTACTGGTGTACCCTGAATCCCTTTGGGTCCTTCATCTCCAGGTCGACCCTATGGGGGGGGGACCCTCAAGTTACAAGGATGTAAATACAGCTTGAAATAGAAGGATGGAAATACAGCTTGAAATAGAAATAGATGACAAATTTACCTGAAGACAGTTTTAAATGCAGTGAACCAATGTGAAACAATTTGAATGTCATTGACCAACTACAGTTTTTTACTGATTCATAACATACACTGCTCAAAAAAAATTAAAGGAACAGTTCTTTTTTATCAAGGTATGGCATGAATTCAATGACACTTTTCTGATAAGGTTTTGGTTAGGCACGTGGCAGAGGGGGTTGTTAATCACTTTCAGCTGCATTGGTGTTGATGGAATTAACAACAGGTACACTAGAGGGTCAACAACGAGATGGTCCCCAAAACAGGACTGGTTTTGGAGGTGGAGGCCATTTCAAGCTCCTCCCTCTTGATCTTTTTGAACTGTTTTTCCACAAGTGTTGGCTTTAGCAAGAGTCATTATCACAACTGGAAGCATGAGGCAATTTCTTAACCCTCCTGAAGTTGCGCAGATTGTCCAACTCCTCCAGGATGACACATCCATGCGTGCTGTTGCAAGAAGATTTTATGTGTCTCCCAGTACAATCTCCAGAGCATGGAGGATATTCCAGGAGACAGGCAGTTACTCTAGGAGAGCTGCACAGGGCCATAGACGGTCCTCATCCCATCAGCAGGACCGATATCCGCTGCTTTGTGCAAGGAGGAACAGGTTGAGCAATGCCCGAGCTCTACAGAATGACCTTCAGCAGGCTACTGGTGTTAATGTTTTAGCCCAAACAGTCAGAAACAGACTTCACGAGGGTGGCCTATGCTCACTACTCAGTACCGTGGAGCTCGATTAGCATTTGCCATAGAACACCAGAATTGGCAAGTCCGCCACAGGCACCCTGTGCTTTTCACAGATGAGAGCAGGTTTACCCTGAGCACCTGTGATAGACGTGAAAGGGTCTGGAGAAACCAAGGAGAGCGCTATGCCGCCTGCAACATCATTCAGCATGACCGGTTCGGTGGTGGGTCAGTGATGGTCTGGGGAGGCATTTCCATGGAGGGACGAACAGACCTCTACAGGCTAGAGAACAGCAGTCTGACTGCCATTAGGTATCGGGATGAAATCCTTGCACCCATGGTCAGACCCTACGCTGGTGCAGTAGGTCCTGGGTTCCTCCTAATCCACGACATTCCCGGCCTCATGTGGCAAGAGTATGCAGACAGTATCTGGAGGATGAAGGAATTGACACAATTGAATGGCCCTCACAATCACCTAATCTAAACCCGATAGAACACCTTTGGGACATAATGTTTCGGTCCATCAGACGCCGCCAGGTTTCTCGTTAGACTTTGCAGGAGCTCACTGATGCCCTTAGACAGATCTGGGAGGACGTCCCACAAGACACCATCCGTCGTCTCATAAGGAGCATGCCGCGACATTGTCAAGCATGCATACAAGCATGTGGGGGCTACACAAGGTATTGAAGAGTTTTAAATTGCAGAAAT
Organism: Syngnathus leptorhynchus; assembly: GCF_054491065.1. Lineage (NCBI taxonomy): Eukaryota > Metazoa > Chordata > Actinopteri > Syngnathiformes > Syngnathidae > Syngnathus > Syngnathus leptorhynchus. The sequence goes on along the minus strand of NC_141206.1, from coordinate 3,155,848 downwards.
TGAATTTAGGCAAAATGGAGGAGCCTGACACATCTTTTTTTCACTTAGATTTTTGGGGTGTCTATTTACTGAGCCCTCTATAGGCTGAAAACTTTTATTTCCATCAAAAGGTGTGGCATCCTTTTGTTCCTGAGACATTAAACTGTCCATGTCAGTATAGATATCCAACTTTTTTTTTCACCATTGAAATCTGATGTGTTTTCAAAGTGTTACTTTTTGAGCAGTGTATATCCCTTTACCACACAGGTGTCAAACTTAAGGCCCGGGGGCCAGATACGGCCCGCCACATCATTTTATGTGGCCCGCGAAGACAAATTGTGTCATTACATGAATTGCAAATTGTCTTCACTTTTAATAATCGTTTTTTTTTTTTAATATTTGACCAGTTTTTACTCGTCTGATTTGAAAACGAGTTACATATTTGTCAGTTTGTGATGTAGCTTTTACTTTACATAATATGAGGTGCATTTATTTTGGTTAACAATCATATTGGCCCTACAAAAGAAGCTATGACTACAATGCGGCCCGAGAAAAAATATGAGTTTGACACCCCTGCTTTATCACATTACGATGTCAGTAAATGACTTGTCAGCCATTCGTTTTCTGGCTAACGCTGGTCAGGTTTATGAGTGGCTTAATGCAATATACACAATCACACATACCCTCATTCGCACCAGCTTGCAGTTATTTTGAATATTTTCAATTGATTTAAGGTTCATATTGTATTTTGTATTGATATTGTAATCCAAACATCAATTCTCACCAGAGGACCCTGGGAACCCCTTTCTCCAGGGGAACCTGGCAGACCCTAAAAACAAAAGTAGAACCGAGAATGTGGAAACATGTTATTACTTCAATTTACAATTTTGTCTATCGAGGGTGTGCATAAGACAAGAAGCCTCTATACTCTTAACTCCTCTTGATCTTGTAGTTTCCATTGAAAATAAACAAACAATTATGTAGATAATGCAATTTTCAATTATCTCAATGTCAATCCAGCATTTATGATTTAAACTTTATTATCAGCAACGTCATACTTTTCAAATGCATTCCTGCATTTGTAAGAATTACACGCTTCAATGTAGATGACAACAAGGACATCAAACAGCATACTATATGTTTTAGAAGAATATCTTGTGATGTGTCTTAATAAAGGATTTATTCTCATAGTATTGCCCAAAATGCCTCCTCTTTATATGCGTGTGCAGGTGTTCTTAGGCCAAATTCCACCTGTTCGCTTCATGTTCTCAGAAAACAAGGTAAATAGTACTCAAATAATCAAATCAAGAACAACAACAAAACACAAATCTAACATTTTTTTAATATATACTTACTGGAAGCCCTTGCTTCCCAGCAGGCCCAGGAAAACCTCGCAATCCGGTCTTACCCTGGTGCATAAAACACAGATGTGTTTTTATTTTTGCGTGCAATACTGTTTTAGTACATGAATAATTTACGTGTCATTTAAATTAATTCTGTATTAACAGTGATAAAATCGCAGGTTCACATCACAATTGCTACTGCCAATAGCAAGTCAAAATGTCCAAATTATGTGTGTTTTTAAATTATATTGTGAAAGAAGGCCGGAGGGAATAGTAAGTTACCCTCTCTCCAATGACTCCTGGAAAACCGCGCATGCCCACGGTGCCTTGGATACCCTGATGAACAGCAGCAACATAGAGAGGAATGAAAATATTAACTAATGCCACAAAATCTATTTCAATTTAATATGTTAAAGAATCACTTACATACATACCAACTGGGCCCTGTGGTCCCTCCATGCCAGGCTTCCCTGTGAAACCCTGAGACGACAGACATTCTATCATATACTCTATGCAAGCTTTGCACCATAATTGTTGCATGACTGTGGGCTAACCTTCTCGCCTGGGGCTCCAGTCATGCCCTGAGGTCCTGGAGAACCTTGAAACCCCTTAAAAGTAAAATCATCCTACATCAAAATATTGTAAGACAAACCTGTACACTCGCAGCTAATTAGTCTCTGGCCGTCCACGTGTATTTAAAAAGTTAAATGTTGCTTGAAATAAATCTCTTCAGAAATCTGCTTTGAGACATCACGTACAGTATAATGAGGCATACCATTGAACCCATCGGTCCATCAGGACCTCTTTCTCCAGAAATTCCTCGAAGACCCTAAAAAGAAGAAGAAAAATTGTGTTAGTGTACTGAGAGGCACAGTTGATTATAGTTTTTTTTAAATGACTTGGAGAGCATAAGTTTTAGTTTTTACTTTTATTTTACTGATTTGGTGTTAAATAATGCAAATTAATGGCGTCAGGCAACATCTTTGTAATGTACTTCCGAATTCATCAGTTCAGGAAACCATAAAAATGACTTATATTTTCAACTGAAATTGCATCACCAAAAAGAACTGAAATGTTATCAAGTAAACAGAGTGGTCATTAAACAAGTTACTTCTCATACCATGAGCCCTTTGTTACCCATAGGACCAGTAGCACCTGTGGGACCCTAATCAAGAAAAAAAAAGTACAAGTTTTTCCCAGGAGCAGAGGTTAATGAAAGTGCAAACACATATCATGCAATTGCTTATTTTATAAATTTGAGAGAGAGCAATATCCCCCCCGTAATCCGCTGGCTAAGGCAAAAACATATATCTTTTTTCTTTTTTTTTTTAATTGTGATTTTTAAAAAAAACTTTTCTCCATTCGTAAAGGTTAGTGATGACTATATACTGAACGTCCGTCCATCTTAGGTACAAAATTAAGGTTATGTTGCTGTCATATGAAACCTTTCTGTGACAATCAGTGATTATATTTTTGTATTATGGTAAAACAATCGTGTGTCATCAAAACTCATCCCTGGATCATAAATGTTATGATGAAATTTTAAAGAAATATCCTGACTTTACCTCATCTGCATTGACTAATGTGTAGTATCATAATAAAAATTAGCAGAAGAGAATAACAAGTAAAGCACGGAACCCACACCCAATCTGAAATTATAAGGTTCATTCCATCGCTGTGTGTAAATTAAAAACATGCCGACAGAGCAGAGGGGTGTAGATTATGCAACACAATCACACACATAATTTACAAGCAATTAAAATATGACAGAGAATGGGAACCTGTGTACCAGGCTTTCCTTCTGGTCCCTCTGGTCCAGAGTGACCCGCCAAACCCTGAAATGTGTCAATCAAATACACAGACATACATAAACCTTCATGATAGAACTTTTTTTAAGTTCTTGTTTTACTTGAAAAAAAAAAATGCGGTTTCTCATCATTAAACTGTAAGAAAATTAAAAGTTTTACAAGCACAATAATTGAATGAGAATAAAGATGAGCTTTTCCTATGACCTCTAACATTTAAAGCGAATGAACAAAAACAGATATCTGACAGACAAGATTACCGGTGGACCAGGCTGCCCGCTGGGTCCCCTTTGTCCTGACCGACCCTGGAGAAAAAAAAAAAAAAAGATGACATAGACACAAAAGGTACTAAATTAATTATTCTTCATTTTTAATTAATAGTTACAGCTGCAAATTTGCTAAAAAAATATATATTGTATTTCATATAGTGTATCAGCATTTACAACCAAATTAGTAGAAAGATCATATAAGCTATTCATTTAAAAGTCATAAATTCATTCCATTCTCCATCAATGAATTTCACTTTTAAAACAACCATAACTGCATACAAAGTGCTCCACTTAAAGTAAAATACAGACAAAAACAAAGTTTAAAAAAATTTACATTAAAACATCATAAATTCGAAATTTTAGAAAATGTTGGTGTAAACTCCATGCCTTATTGATTTTTTTTTGTGTGGTCCGGTACCAAATGATTCACAGACCGGTACCAGTCCGCGGCACGGGAGTTAGAGACCACTGTTCTAAAATGATGGTGACGTTCATGATGAGCCAAACAATAAAAAAAAGTGTTTTGAGCTGAGTTTTAAAGATGGAAAGAGAGGGGGCTTTTTTAATGTTTAAAGGGAGGGACCTGCAATGGAAAATGTAGTCCTCTGTACTTCCAGTAGCTGACTTGCGGCACTGGGCATTTGCATAAGTGTCAATTCGAAAAACATTCCTTAGTGACAGGCCTATTTTATTTATTTTTTTATCCCCGTGGAGAACGAGTTAGCGACATTTGCGAAAGCTACATGTTCTACGGAACTCAAGAGGTGGCGCACAAGGATAACCTTGTCAAACTTTGATCCAAAGGATAAGGAATATTTACTTATGATTATGGCAGTCGACTTTTATGGCGAGCTTAGATTATTAAAAAAAAAACAGTTGAATATTTCAACCACAAATATAATCAGGATTGTTTAGCTCTGTTTAGCATGGTCAGACAAAAGTATGCGCTTAAGTGACATTCTTGCATTCTTATTCCAAATGTTTTCTCCTCTTATTTTTGCATTAAGAGGGTGTTTTCATGTAAAGGCAATTATAAATTCTTGAAAAACACAAGAGATTTACCCTGTTCCCTCTGGGCCCTGTTTTGCCATTTCGTCCATCTGGTCCTCTGTTACCCTTGAAGAAAGTTGACATTTTTTTGATCGTGTCTGTTCTTGTTCAACATAAACACAAATTATTTTTGAAAATACACAAACAACCAGCAATGTTCAAATATGGCAATGAACTCCGTACTTTTGTCAACAAAAGCAAAAATAAGTAAAATATAGGAAATTTACTTATTGGTGGACAGGTACGGGGCGGGATCTTAAATCTCTCACTGCTTAACAATCTATTACGGTTTAGGCTATTAAAGAAACATTCAAAAAAAGAGTCAAAGATAGCTGTGGTAGCTAATGTGCAGGGACAAAAGTGCCACTGACCTTTAACCCACTACTCCCCTGTTGTCCCTGACTCCCCGTTTCACCATTCCCGCCCTGTATGAGGAAAGAGGAGTTAAACAAAGAAGCACAAAGAATTATGTATCGAAGCGCTTTCAGACATCAGACTCAAATCAGCATGTTATAACATCTAACGCTGGTAGTATACCTTTCAATAAAGTAATTTTCTTATAAAGCCAACTAAAATGATAATTAAATAATCTAATAAGAAATTATAGGTTTAAATCATATAGTACATTATGTATTGATTAATAAAATTCATAAATATAATTCTCAAATGATCTTACTTTTTAACATGCATTTACAGTACTCAGTTCTACTCGCATTTTCCATAAATGGATTTCTAATTATTCATTGACCTTTTTGTAGGCTCCAGCAGGCCTGATACCTCCGTGGGGACAAGAAATGGAAAATGAAAATGGATGGATAATTTGATAATAAACCTGTTCATTTAAATTGGCAAGAACCTGAAAATTCTTAACAGCATTTATGAGGTTTTGTGTTTATTCGATTAGGCAAGAATCTCCATATTATTAAGCATACATTGGGGTAATTGATACCCCAAATATTCATAATATAGACATGAGATGTTGTTCAGGACTGAAATATTCTTACCGTCAGCTAATTTCATTATTTACTAAATCTATTGTGGAAAATGCACGAGTCCGAAACTTAGTAAATGTGTTGTAGATTTTACCTCTATGCCTTTGGGACCAGGTGGACCCTTGGCCCCAATGTATCCTGGAAAACCATCGGGGCCTGTCTCTCCCTGAGAACCTCTTATCCCTGTTGCTCCTTGAAAACCCTGAAAGAAACACCAGAAACAACTTTACTCGGTAAATTGCTTTGTAACAGTGTGACCTTTGTGAGTGTTAACTCGAAGGTGCCTCTTTTGGAGGGCGCAATGCTTGTAGTAAATTGCCTTCAATTAAGGTGTTATTTGTGCAAATTGTTCATTTATACACTATATTGACTTCCCCGAAGCAATTGTCTGCTCTCTTCAACTTTTTTATGAGTGGTATTATTCAAATAAAGTCAATTTCTTTACGTGCAACCCTCTTTTGTTGTTGAATATTTGAAGGTCTGATATTTAGGGTAGTTTCATTCGAATAATACTGAGACAAATATCAAACTCTTTTCGACCTTATCTCCTTTAGGACCTGGAATCCCCTTGTCCCCATCAAATCCTCGAACGCCCTGTAAATAAAAATCAGCTTTCAGAATTATTAATCATTAACATTTATAAGGACCTGAAAAAAGTGAAAAAATTACATTAAATAATGATTTTACTTATGAGTGCTTACCGTTACGCCAGGGAAACCCGGTGGACCGGCCTCTCCTGGTGCACCCTGAACAAAAGGTCAGCACGGTGATTTCTTGTGTCAATTAATCAGCAAATAAATGACTTGGGGAAAAAAAGCTGAAAGAAAGAAAATATTTGAGACCTAGTACTTATAGACATACAGTAGATAGTTAATTCTAGAGCTCCTGGAGGCAGTCAGCCACTAGAAGGCATTGTTGTGCTGGTGACATTTTAAAACAAAACTAACAGTATAAATTTATGGGACGGTTGAGTTAAAACGTCAAGGGGCACTATTTAAAATGGAAATCAAAAATGTCAACCCCATGCAAAATATTGAGTTCAATATGTCCTCTGTTTTTGTAAATGTAATGTATACAGCAATATATAAATAACAACAGTCCCTTTCATGGACCATGTGGTGCCGGTACCTCTCCCCGCTCACACTGACTCCAACTCACCACTGGTCCTTCAAATCCAGGTTCACCCTGCATCCCCACTGTGCCCATAGGCCCCTAGGGTGAAAACAAATAGCAAACAATCACAAAACAAAAAAGGAAAAATGTAAAGTCCATTCAAGTTGAACCAATTTAACTTTAAACCAATTATGTATTTGGAGGCAGAATTGGAAATGATGAAGTTGCAAATTGAAATTGTAGAATTAAAATTCAACACCGGTTGTATTTTTTCCCCCAAGAATGACAGAAAAAAAAAATATACAAATCACTTCCTGATTATGATACTTAATTTTAATCATTTTTAATTTTTTTTTAATTTTTAATTTTCATTTTTAAATTGTATTTCATCTACAAAGTGAAATTACAATTTACACTCTACTGCATTTTTTTTTTAAAGCAAAACATATATGCCAACAAAATATTTACAGGATCTCCTTTTGGCCCTGCTACACCACTTCGTCCTGGTGTTCCCTGTAAACAAATGTGAAAATAGCTCAACATTCATGACACAGGTCACACTACGGCATTATAGTTAAACACCAAAATAGAGCAGTCAGAAAAGTTCTCTTCACTATTTTAGATACCACACATATCCTTGTTTCTTAAGACACTGAGCGAACCCTCCCCTCATGCATACCAGTGACACCAACATTAATTAAATTTTCAATCAGAACTTTAGTTTGGGGTGTTACATTAAAGTGTGCCTCGTAAGCACACACTGGTTCATTAATTCTACTTACTTGGGGCCCTCTGGGTCCTGTGGGCCCCATCTGTCCATCTAAACCCGGGGGTCCCTGGTCAGACAAAATTAAAAGGCATGAAATACAAGAAAGACGTGAAAACAACTGCTGGTAAACATTGCGTGGGAGCTTGAACACTCAAGGGTAAATATAATAATGCAAATTTAATACCTGTGGACCTTTGCGGCCAACATCGCCTGCAGGGCCAACATCTCCCTAAAAGAGCAAAAAAACATAAACAAGTCAATCAGAGTAATTAGTCAACAGAGAAGGGTCTCGGTAGAAAAACAAGTGTTTTGTTGAGTCAATATGTTAACTCTAAAAAGCTCTTGCTATTATGACAAATCTAATGTAAAATTTTATAAAAATATTTTTAAAAATTCACATTTCAAAAGTGTAATGTCATTTGTAACATGAGTGGTTCCATTTTACCCTTGAGCCATTCACTCCTTGAGCACCAACTTGTCCTGTGAGGCCTGGTGCACCCTTCAATGACAAACACACAAAATGTAAAAACACTATTAGTGTAGAAGGTGAATTTTTATTTTTCTCTTTTTCTCTCTCTGAATGTTGTCAGTTTACCGTCAGACCCAGAAAACCTGGTGGGCCGTCCAATCCATGCTCCCCCTGGACATGAGTAGATATTATGTAGTGTACCACAATATAATAGTGAACAAAAAAGACTTCATAATCATTCATCAGAAAACAACATCAAGGTATTATTTTTGTTTTACATTTATTACATTGATTGATCGTATCTGGGGGCCCCTTTGTGGAATTACAATCATTTAATGGTATTTATTGGTCACACCAACAGTACGGCAACAAAAAATACAGATGTAGCTTCAGAACACATGAAGGAGCACAAAAAGCATGATGAACAATAAATGCGCAACAATGAAATTTGAACACAGAGGAGATGGATTTGATATAAATAAAAGCTCAAAGGGCATATCACTCACGTCGGGTCCACGTGGGCCCTCTGGACCATATCCACCTCGGACCCCAGGAGGCCCCTGCAAAATTTATTCAGATTCAGAATCTTTACAAAGTGTGTAATTTTCTACAACGAAGCAGCATGAGTGTTCATCTCATCCATGACTAACCTTGTGATATGTTTTTATATATATATATACACATATATACCGTAATTTTCGGACTAAAAATAAAGTGATTAGATAGAAATAGAAATAAAGTGAAAAAGTGAAAAAAACGTATATGTCACACCGGAGTATATATATATATATATATATATATATATATATATATATATATATATATATATATATATATATATTTATTTATATATTGATATATATATATATATATAAATCTCTCTCTCTCTCTCTCTCTCTCTCTCTCTCTATATATATATATATATATATATATATATATATATATATATATATATATATATATAGAGAGAGAGAGAGAGAGAGAGAGAGAGATTGATATAGATATTCAATATTATTCTATTCTGACACAAAAATTACAATGACAAATATTTGCAATAGGTGAAGGTCACTCACCCTGGGCCCAACAGGACCCGGTAGCCCTGGTAAACCAGCCGAACCCTAGAAAGTAATGAAAGCAGTAAGAAATCAACAGTTAAATGTGCCCTTTATAAATAAACAAAGCAGTATTTCATTTAATGAAGATACATAGAGCATTCCAATAACACAGTTTTTGTACAGATTTTGCATATTCATATAAAAGTCCAGATAATATCCATCCATCCATCCATCCATCCATCCGTCCGTCCGTCCGTCCGTCCATCCATCCATCTTCTTCCGCTTATCCGGGGTCGGGTCACGGGGGCAGCAGCTTTAGGAGGGACTCCCAGACCTCCCTCTCCCCACCCACTTCATCCAGCTCATCCTGGGGGATCCCAAGGCGTTCCAAGGCCAGCCGAGAGACATAGTCTCTCAAGCGCGTCCTGGGTCGTCCCCGGGGTCTCTTACCGGTGGGACATGCCCGGAACACCTCCCTAGGGAGGCGTCCAGGAGGCATCCTGATGAGATGCCCGAGCCACCTCATCTGGCTCCTCTCAACGTGGAGGAGCAGCGGCTCTTTACTCCGAGTCTCTCCCGGATGACCGAGCTTCTCACCCTATCTCTAAGGGAGAGCCCGGACACCCTGCGGAGGAAACTCATTCCGGCCGCTTGTATCCTGGATCTCGTTCTTTCGGTCACGACCCATAGCTCGTGACCATAGGTGAGGGTAGGAGCGTAGATCGACCGGTAAATCGAGAGCTTTGCCATTTGGCTCAACTCTCTCTTCACCACGACGGACCGGTACAGAGTCCGCATTACTGCCGACGCTCCAACGATCCGCCTGTCGATCTCGCGCTCCATCCTACCCTCACTCGTGAACAAGACCCCAAGATACTTGAACTCCTCCACTTGGGGCAGGATCTCATCCCCGATCCGGAGAGGGCATTCCACCCTTTTCCGACCGAGGACCATGGACTCGGATTTGGAGGTGCTGACCCTCATCCCGACCGCTTCACACTCGGCTGCGAACCGCTCCAGTGAGAGCTGGAGATCACGGCCTGAAGGAGCCAACATCACCACGTCATCTGCAAAAAGCAGTGACGCGATGCTGAGGTCCCCAAATCGGACCCCCTCAATGCCTCGGCTGCGCCTAGAAATTCTGTCCATAAAAATTATGAACAGAATCGGTGACAGAGGGCAGCCTTGTCCTTACTGCCGGAAATGCGAACCAAACTCTGGCATCGGAGATACAGGGATCGAACCGCCCTTATCAGATGGCTCGGCACCCCGTACTCCCGACTGGTTGGGCGAACTCCCATGCACCCTCGAGGATCCTGCCGAGGGTGTAGAGCTGGTCAACTGTTCCACGGCCAGGACGAAAGCCACACTGCTCCTCCTGAATCCGAGGCTCGACCTCCCCACGGATCCTCCTCTCCAGCACCCCTGAATAGACCTTACCAGGGAGGCTGAGGAGTGTGATTCCCCTGTAATTGGAACACACCCTCTGGTCCCCCTTCTTAAAGAGGGGAACCACCACCCCAGTCTGCCAATCCAGAGGCACCGTCCCCGATGTCCACGCAATGCTGTAGAGGCGTGTCAGCCATGACAGCCCCACAACATCCAGAGCCTTTAAGAACTCCGGACGGATCTCATCCACCCCCGGGGCCCTGCCACCGAGGAGTTTTTTAACTATCTCAGTGACTTCTACCTCCGAGATTGGAGAGTCCGCCTCAGAGTATTCAGGCCCTGCTTCCACAATGGAAGGCGTGTCGGTGGAATTGAGGAGGTCTTTGAAGTATTCCCCCCACCGACTCACGACATCCCGAGTTGAGGTCAGCAGCACACCATCTCCACTGTAACAGTGTTGACCGTGCACTGCTTCCCCCTCCTGAGACGCCGGATGGTGGACCAGAATTTCCTGTCCGGAAGTCATTCTCTATGGCCTCGCCAAACTCCTCCCACGCCCGGGTTTTTGCCTCAGCAACCGCCGAAGCTGCGTTCCGCTTGGCCATCCGGTACCTGTCAGCTGCCTCCGGAGTCCCGCAGGCCAAAACGGCCCAATAGGACTCCTTCTTCAGCTTGACGGCATCCATTACCGCCGGTGTCCACCAGCAGGTTCGGGGATTGCCGCCACGACAGGCACCAACAACCTTACGGCCACAGCTCCGGTCGGCTGCCTCAACAATGGAGGCGCGGGACATGGTCCACTCGGACTCAATGTCCACCGCCTCCCCAGGGACGTGGGAAAAGCCCTGCCGGTGGTGGGAGTTGAAGCTCTTCCTGACAGGGGATTCTGCCAGACGTTCCCAGGAGACACTCACAGAGCATTTGGGTCTGCCAGGTCGGACCGGCATCTTCCCCCACCATCGGAGCCAATCCACCACCAGGTGGTGATCAGTTGACAGCTCCGCCCCTCTCTTCACCTGAGTGTCCAAAACATGCGGCTGCAAATCCAATGACACGACTACAAAGTCAATCAACGAACTGCGGCCTAGGGTGTCCTGGTGCCAAGTGCACACATGGACACCCTTATGCTTGAACATGGTGTTCATTATAGAAAATCCGTATCGAGCACAGAAGTCCAATAATAGAACACCGCTCGAGTTCAGATCGGGGGGGGGGGCCGTTCCTCCCAATCACGCCCTTCCAGGTATCACTGTCATTGCCCACGTGAGCATTGAAGTCACCCAGTAGAACGATGGAGTCCCCAGAAGAAGCGCTCTACAGCACTTCCTCCAGGGACTCCAAAAAGGGTGGGTACTCTGAGCTGCTGTTCGGTGCATAGACACAAACAACAGTCAGGACCCGTCCCCCAACCCGAAGGCGGAGGGAGGCTACCCTCTCGCTCACCGGGGTGAACCCCAATGTGCAGCCGGGGGGCAATAAGTATGCCAACACCTGCTCAACGCCGCTCACCGTGGGTAACTCCAGAGTGGAAGAGAGTCCAGCCCCTCTCGAGAGGGCTTGTACCATAGCCCAAACTATGTGTGGAGGCAAGTCCGACTATGTCTAGTCGGAACTTTTCTGCCTCACACACCAGCTCGGACTCCTTTCCAGCCAGAGAGGTGACATTCCATGTCCCTAGAGCCAGCCTCTGCAGCCGGGGATCGGACCACCAAGGTCCCGCCTTTGGCCGCCGCCCAGCACACCATAACCAGATAATAGTTTACTCAAAATTTTGCGTCGCCACCAAGAGGTGTACCTTCTCGCCAGGTTCCCCATTTTGCCCTCTTGGACCTTTTCTACCGATGAGGCCCTATTGGGTAGGAAGAGAAAAAAATAGCCAACAACTATAACATTAGTTCTTTGTATGAATCAAAGTGTGCATATTTCTCCCAAGGACAGAAAGGCATTTGCAGGTTAGCATTATTTATTCCAGTGGGCTACAAAAAACTGAATGACTCAAATTTGTGGAGTTCAACCAGCAATAGTGTAAAAAAAAAAATATATATGACTCAAATGTTGGGGAAAACTGTCAGTAGATCTCATCATGAGAGTTGAAATCAGTGAGCAGCCAGAGGCTTCTCCAAAAGTGTGTTTTACTTGTTCAACAGCGTTTGTCTAAAGGTCCTAAATGAATCGATGAATTGACAACTAATCAATGGATTAATTATTATATAATTGAGAATGATTCTCTTCTCTATTAACTGTTTAGATACCTTGTTTAATTTAACTCCTTAATCGATGCATCAATTAATCAATAAAGTACTAAACAGTTAAATTGATGATTAAAATAATTGTAAATCGTAGCCCAATAGGGCAAAAATGAAAATGAGTCTACATTAAAACTAAATGAAGAATGGATGGAATACATGCCACAAAGTCAGGCACAGCCAAAAATCTGGATAATGACAAAAAACATCTGTAATCACTCACCTCATCACCCTTTTCCCCTTTGGAACCTCGCTCACCACGGTAGCCCCATGGACCCTGGAGTCAATTGACAATGGGACTTTAATTCCATTTTAGATAAACACACCTGACATGTTGCGTACATTACCTTTGTATTTATTTCTGTGTCACTCTCTAGCTTTAAAACAGAACTTCACATAAAATACCAACCTGTGAACCAGCAACTCCTTTTGACCCCTGCTGACCATCTTCTCCATTTTGCCCATCTTTGCCTGGAGCCCCTGCTCTTCCAGGAAGACCTCTGGGGCCGCGTTCACCCTTTCATACAACATAGTAAATTATAGTATTATATGATACTTCAGACAACTGGAACATTTAATTCATGAAGAGCATGTTCAAACAAAGATCTTGAATGGACTAGGGATGTAAAGGAAACATATGTTAATACAGCTATGAGTTACCATCGTAAGACTCAACTGTAAATTATGTTAGCCTTGAAGATTTATTGGAGCCGTTCATCACACAGACAAGGCATCAACTGGCTCAACACATCTTGACATGAAGATTGTGAGTAGCAATAACTCAATTTGAAGACAGTTGGAGAACAAGGAATGATACATGGATTGAGAAAAAAAAAAAAAAAAACACTTACTCACACCCAGTACATTATATTACACACAGTGGTGGATGATTGATGTCATCCTTTTATGCAGAGGGTAGCATAATAGAGGGATTGGAATTTGTTTCTGTAGCGATATTTCACTTGACAATACTGTATTCAGCATACAGAAATATTCATGTTCATACACCGATACATTGTATTTGGATGAGATCCAGCAGATGGCACTGTTCGCCATTTTTTATAATTTACGTTTCTGTACAATATTCTATGCGGCATAATGTATTGGATTCACCTTACTGTTTAGCTTGTTTTACATATTACATGCCTAAAATCCGTCCGTCCGTCTGTCCAGCTATCAATTAATTCCGTGCCGTCCCGGGCAATTGTACCCAGGGCCACGACAACTGACATTGTATCATTTTAATGACAGGTTTTTGGCTCTCTAGATGGAGCTCTGTTCAACAAAGTACACTGACTTGCCATTTCTTGAACCCCTTTATAAAACAACACTGCTACCTAAAAGAGGATAAAAATAAAACTGGATCATGAATCAAATTTGAAGCGTCATTTTCACATCACTTCTGGTGTCTAGTACTGGATTCTGAGAAATGATAGATATTTGTCCATATCAACGACACAACTGAAACCAGGTTCACAAAATAAGACATTTGCAGTTATTTAGACTTCCTTTCTCATGATATGGATGACAACCATAGACATGGAAGTCTGCTACCTAGATAATGCTTTATTTCCACTGTGTGTTTCTAATGATCCCAAACTTCAATGTTTGGTCCAGTGCACTGTCTGGCAATCAGGTTGTGATTTCTCAAGATACAAAACACAAGCTTGTTTCCATTAGATCACACTAGACTTCCAGGAGACTTGTTTTTAATTACCTTTAATTGTGTTGCGCAATACTTAGCTTAAATGTTGTGTTCAACAACAGTTTTAACAATCTCAAATATCTTCAGCAATTTATGCTTACCATTTCTCCTGGCACCCCTGGTCGCCCACGTTCCCCAGGTTCGCCAGGGGCCCCCTGAGAGGAAAGATTAGAAAGAACATTCAAGCATGAGCCTTGATCATGGATAGTGCAAATTCCTAACCTGCATGCCAGTCTTGCCCATCTCTCCAGGTGGTCCTTCAGGACCGTCTTTAATCTGAAAGCTCACAATAAATCAACATTGTGAGTGAGGATAAAATAAAATCTGTTGTATGCCTTTTAATGTGTTATTAATCATCACTTCCTACTTACAGGCCAACCAGCACGGAGCATCTGGTAGAAACTGGTTTGCTACAATAATTAAACACAGACAAGATTCACAAAATGAGCAAACAACATTTCTTATTCATTCATCTATTACTGTAACTTTTCTGTAGTTCATTTGCTTACTTTGTCATTAAAAGGCCTCATGGGAGTTACTGCACATAAGTTCAAAGTTTGTAGAAGAAACCACAAACCACAAACAGATTCATTCTCTCATCTTTTCGTCTAATAAAGGGCTCTTCATCATTCCGACATATCTGGGGGTGCATTCCGCAACACTAGGCTGAAGTCATTGTTCAAAGAATAAGCAGACGAGCGCAGATGTTCTTGCACACACTGACTTCACGTTCTGTCTTTTTTTTTCAGTTTAATTCAAGGGAATTAAGCATGATACACATATTAAGATAATCTTGAAGATTTTGGGACTTACTATGGTCAACCTTGACCTAAAGTCTGCTTTGTTTTGATTATCATTTAAAAGAAAAATCATCCTGGCAACATTTAAAATGACAAAATCCTGCCATCATGACAAAACGTAGGTGAGATGGACTTCCGAATTAGAGAATGAACACATTGAGTTGAGTGTTTATATAATGTTCCCTCCAAGTGTTTAAGTGTACCCCTGCTTTAGCCAAAAGCGTTTCTATCAGCCAGGCGTGTACCTGGAAGGCAGCCCATTCCTCAGCAGTATTTCTCCACAGGTACAGGATTGGTAAACCTGGTGGTCCTGGAGGTCCACGGTCACCCTTATTTCCTGGACTCCCTTCAGGGCCGATTTTACCCTTTGAGAATCACAATTCAGTTCATGGAAATAGTGTAAAAGGCACATTCAGAGCTGAGGAGAGAAACATTACTATGAGTAAAAATATACATTGAACATTGATTTAATGGTGTGGGTGATCAGAATTGTGAGTGAAATGATTAAATGTGTCAACACAAAATAGCTAATTACGTCTAAAACAGGTTTTCCTCACCTTATCCCCTTTAAATCCAGGCCACCCAGGTTCTCCAACACAGCCCTAAAGTTGAAATAACAACGTGAATACTCAATAAACCGCAAAATTCATAAAATACAACTCCTACAATACACATTTTCTTGGATGCGTATAATTGGTTATATGTATAAAAGAAAAAAAAAAAGAAATCTGACGTGCACACACTTAATTGACACCACCACCTTGTCTCGGAAACCATCCAGCATCATGAAGTGCTTTCATATTTATTATTTCAATTTCAGTGAGGTCTATAAATTTTATTATTTTGAACAAGAATGACAAATTGGATACGGAATTATCTTTTTATAACTACATTGGAAACATCTTACGTATCGACCCATAAAATATATTGTTTTGTGGTCTAATAATTTTGTTAATGGCTAAATATTACAGTCACTGAATTATGTCTTAAGCTTTTCTCAATTTCAAGACATACATGTGCCCACACACATATATATATATATATATATATATATATATATATATATATATATATATATATATATATATATATATATAGATAGATAGATAGATAGATAGATAGATAGATAGATAGATAGATAGATAGATAGATAGATAGATAGATAGATAGATAGATAGATAGATAGATAGATAGATAGATAGATAGATAGATAGATAGATATACAGTACCTTACATATATGTCAACCCACCCTTTCTCCGTCCTACTTTTCCTCACGAGATTCACAGATGTGCTGGAGCCTATCCCAGCTGACTTTGGGCAAGAGTCAGGGAAATACCCTGACCCGGGTAATCAGCCAATCAATCACAGGGCAGTAGACAACATAGTCTTCAACAAAGTACTAGGAGGAAACCCATGCAGACACGGATAAAAGATGCAAACCTAACACAGGAAAACTAGAGCCCAGATTTGAACCCATGGCCTCAAAACTGAGACGGCTAAACATCTGCTCACCGTGCCGACATACTGTTCATAAATATCAAACTAAGCAGACTACAAATGGAATATTTTTATATCAAAATAAGCAGGCCAGAAACAGAATATTTTGAGGTATACGGTTGCAATAATGCTCGTGATGAATCTTGGTCATTTTAATTTAAAACTACTACAGAATTAGTTAGTCGTAACGTCAAGGTCTGGTTCACCTATATTAAATGACACCATCACAGACTCTTCTAGCGGGTAAAGAAATAAATAAATACTGATCCTGCATTTAGATCAGAGACGTGTTTCAACATGTTTGTGTGGTGTAACATCCGCTATAATCAAGCTCAGATGGTGGCTAATAGAAAACATTTCTTGTCAACTGCAAAGCCAAACATCCTCGGCTCAAAGGTTTATCATTCAATTTCGCCATTGAGTGATATGTACTATAAGCAAATTTATCAATATGACAGGCTCAGTCAACATGTATACAGGTATCTTTAAAACATATCTTCATCACGCTGGAGCAATGGTGTCAAACTGTGGGCGGTGGGCCAGATTTGGCTCATAGTGTAATTATATTTGGCCCACGAAGACAAATTGTGCATTGACTATGTGTCAATACTCAAATTGCGAATTTTCTTTACTTTTACAAAATAGAGATGTTGCTAAGAATTGATATTACCATTGATCTTTTTTAAAAATTGAAAAGTTTACATTAGTTTCAGATTCCAAAATGAGTTATTTAGCAGTTTGTTGTGTAGCCTGTACCTGTACTGTATATAATATGAGACATTTATTTTTGTTGACAGTCATAATGGCCCTCAAAAGGAAACTATCACTACGGTGCGGCCCGTGACAAAAATCAGTTCCCTGCGCTTGAGTTAAGAAAATAAAGTCCGATCACACACAACCATTTCCGGTTTTACCCTACGAAACCAATATTAACCGATCTACAATTATGGCTTTTCGAGGCTCATCCAAGAATCCAAGGCATTATTATTACAAGTTGAGTAACACTTACCTCTTGTCCAGGAGGGCCCATCCTGCCTGGTGCTCCAGGTTTGAGACGATACAGATTGCCATCTGAACCCAAGATCAGGTCTCCGTCTTTAGATACAATGGTTATGGTTCCAGATTTGCTCTTATTTGGAAGTTTAACTTGTAGTTTAGCTGGATGGTGAGTGTATGTAATGTTTTGTGTGTAGCTGGTCAATTTATCAATGTCTTCCCTTTGTCCAGTCGAGTCAAAACGTGGTCTGGGATCTAAGAGAAGCTTAGGAGGAGCAGTAAATGCCACAACAGGGTCTTTGCGAGGATTTCTATTGTCAAGATTAATGATGTCATTGCTTGGTTTTCCTGGGAACGATGATGACGTTCTCCCACCAGGGTCAACCTTTTCATTTGAAGTGATATTGTCCTCAAAATGCTTTGAGGCCACTCCAGGCTTCCTGTTTTGTTTTCCCTTGAGTCTACTTTTGAAAGGCTTCCACTGAGGGTTGATTTGCCCGCCAATTTGCGAAGCCAGATCTAATAATTCAGTGTCTTCATCCACAACAAGGACCTCTCGTTGTCCTACAGCACCTTTACGATTTGTTCCTGAAGGCAGAGTCCCATCTCCTCGAGAAGCGCCTCGTCGCCACATCGCATTTTGCTAAGAGATACAGAAGAGAAAGCAAGCGTTGATCGTAAGATACATGCAGGAGAAACAGAATTAATGCATTAATCAAAATTCAATTACGAATATTACATTCCACAATTACAAAATTCGGCAAAATCATAAAAACGATTTATTAATATGCATTAATATCAATGCACTGCGTGTTTATATAAGGAAATCATACTTGAATATGCACATATGCCCAATTTTAAAGTAAGTATACTTTTAACAAGTTTGTTAAAACAATTTTTGTTTTTGTCATGATGTGATATTAAATGCATTTTGATGCTATCAGATAATAATTTAGAGTTATAAAAAAAATATCCAAAAATGAATTTAGTCACACTTTTAGTCATCAATGAGAAATTTAGCTTCACAGCTTCATTGCATTTCTGTCTTTATAGGCCAATGAGAGTTTTGATGATAGTCTTGTAATCCAAGATGTTTCTTTTCTTTGGACCTGGTTTATAAATTATCGCTATAGAATTCATAATAACCCTGTCTTAATACCTCTACACAGATATTTGCTTCATTATTGTTGGATCACTTTTTCTCCTCTCGGGAACACAAATTTATGTTGGCTCAAGGCGCATCTTTTCTTTCAATCTATTTTATTGTGTTGAAATATTTTACTTATAAATGTTATCTGTACTTCCCAGTGGTATTCTTATTTCTGTATTCATTGCTTTGTAATAATATGGTATATTCCAACCCCTTGTAGCACCATACAAATCTTCAAACTCTGCATGAAGTTTCTTTATCCATCAGGTTGAGTCGCAATTCACCACATTTAATGTTGTTAATTTTCAACCAGAAACATTTACATAGTCAGTGCCTCTTAAATCACCAATTAAAAAAAATCACACTGTGATTCAAGTGCAGCTTTTGCACAACAATGTATGAGGTTATACAAGAATGCGGCATTGGGAGAAGAAATGTTCATGCAGGCAAATCTCAATAGCAAATTTTGACCTGAAAATAGTGAAGAGAACATACAAGACCCAACGCTATATACTATAATGATATCGGAATCTTTTTTAATGCCAGGATGTTTTATTCACACTTGTGCATTGTGTCCAAAAATTCTATTGCCCTTAATTCAGAAAGTGAACTATCCTGCAGAACTTTTCTGCATCACACAGAGGACAATAACGGTAAAAACAAGAGCCACTATTGTAGTGTGTTCTATTTTGTTGGAAGTAATTTCTGGACTATAAACCGCACCAGAATATAAACCGCATCCACTAGAATTCTGGGAAAGTCCTGTTTTGTTCAAGATGCACTGGACTAGCCGCAGGTGTTTTATTGTTTAATTTCCAAATGTAAGAGAATATGCACAAATTATACATTATAATCAAAATCATGAAAAGTCCATAGATAAGACGCACAAACCTACACTCAACTTGCTGCAGGCCTGGTAAAACCAAAGAATAGCGGTCTGACAAAATCCTTGTGCTCAAGGATGTTGTTTAGTGTCCCTTATAATAGACATAAAAAAGGCAGATTTTTGTCAGCTTACGAGCTGACAAAAACTATATAATAATAATGATAATAATATATTTTCATATTTCTCCCAATAGAGCATCGAGATGCTAGATATTTAGGATGCTCTCTTCCATCTTTCCAAACGTTATGGGTCTGGTTTAAGATAAAGATAAACATGTGGCGAATTCTGTTAGCTCATAATGGTTTGAGAAGGGAAGCACATATGGAAAGTACAACAGCCACAGGAGACAAAAGTGTGGCAGGAGCTCACCCTGAGAGGTTCTAGGGAAGAACATACGCAACATACTATGGAGAACATACAGTAGTAGCTCATACAACCCCATCATATTACTCCTGACCCATTGCATGCTGCCAGAACATTTACAACAAATTCACTTTGAAGGCCAGGTGGGACAAAAACGTACAGGGGATCATTTAAAGAAAGTGAAGAAAGAACAGCTGCAACGGTGAGTCAAATTCAATGTTAAGGTGGGAGCTGTGTCAGCAAAAACTAGGATGATTTATTGATGGCTTGGAATGTTTTTTTAATTTTTTTTATTTCCTTGACGACAGAAGCTGTTTTGATAAAGCACTATAGTAACTGCGATAACACACAACAAATACATAACAACAAATCAAAAAATATTTAGAGCTATAAATATATTAAAATTGTGGAAATTATTATTCTAGCGATTCATCAAAAAAATGAATTTTGCATAAAAGTCTATTTCAAAACCTCTTTTTGTTTATGAACTAATTACTGCGGTATATTTGGTTTTGTTAAGTGATAAAAAAAATAAAAATAAACCAGACCACACGAAAGGAATTAATGTTGTACTCACTAAACCTTTTGAAACTGGTTGTTACCGATGCAGTGGATTGTTTTCCAGCGAAAAAGCAGATGTTTGAAAATATACTGTATGAAGGACTACATAAATGAATGAATAATTACCATTGAGAGGTTGACATTAGAGAATTTGGACAATTTTAAATAAATATGAATAAAGTTGAGTCTAAGTCTAGTAAAAGTACTATAAAAGGGAGGGAACTGTTTACTAAGAAAACAAATACTGCACAATCAGTTATTGAACCCTGATGCATGCTCACACAATAATTACTACAAGAATAACTAACTGAAAGAAAACAACTTCATGTGGCGTAAGTCGGTAGGGCAATGTGAGGCGAATGAAGGGCAGAGGCAGCCAAGAGGCCTGACAAGGTACCCCAAGAGAAAACAAAGCCCCTTTCATGCTTTCTTATCCTGATCCACAAAGTCAGGCAAACTGGGCTGCTTGTCAAACTGACACTGGATCACCCTTAGCTTATCTTCTTCCAGTCTGTAAGACTATCCTATAGGTTTTCAAGAAAGGAAGGCTTCAAATATACCTTATGAGGTCAGTCTAGTGCAAAGTGTGGTCTAATTGTGCACATAGTGTGGCTTTTTCTTTCTTTGGTATTTTCATAGACGCAATCAGATAGAAATGGGTTTTTGCTCCAACGTCCCGACCAATTGTAGCTCCTCTCATTCCCTTACAGCAGGTGAGGCGCAGTCTATGTAAATAGAAGAACCAGAACAGATTTGCTTGCTGGAGTCCATGCAGGAGATCAGCACATATAAAGTATGTTTATAAGGAAGTGCAAGATCTCCACTTGCGGATGATTTAAAGTTGGCCGCTGTAAAATGAAGACTCGAGACATATCTGCACCTTCGACTGGATTCCCCAAACACCCACCGGTTGTGCCGTGGTGAGGAGCGGGACTTGATAATGATGTGATATGATAATGAGAATAATTATGCTGAATTTGAAAAGCCTACAAAATGATTACAGATTCGCAACATATCACAAACTGCATATATGTTTAAAAAAAAGGTCTATGGAGACCTCCAGTTCAATTACACCAAATCTCTTTTGTTTTTGCTCTTGCCGAGCTAACAATCAGACCTAAAATGCAAAATGCTCTCAAATGCGGTGGTCTCCACCTCATTTACTACACTTGTTGCCAACAGTGCACGCAATCTGTGAGTAGATGGACAATTTGGCATCTGCATTTGGGAATCTCAGTAAAATATCAAAGTCTTATAAGATCATGCACAACATGACCACCAGCCGTGCATTCAATCTGTTAGTGAACATGCAATTTAGGCCCCTCTCTATGAGATGTGGGATCTAAGTCAGTACCTTTTCTGACCAGGTTAAAAGATAGAATTCCTTTGAGAATGACATAAATCGTGTTGTATAACAAAATATTTTCATGCATAATCACAGCATGAGATCACACACTGAGTTTGGTAGGTGAAAGTACTTCAACATGTAGCGACACATAGCGACTCCACATAATGGCTAGCTCATGTTCAACTGAGTGACTATGAAAGCATACACACAAATATTAATCACAACTTCAATAAAAAAAAAAAAAAACATGTTTGGGCTTGCGTTGCAAAAGTTGTATTAAAGTTTGGACCATGAAATCATTTAAAGGTGCAATTATCACACTTAGGGGCAATTTGGAGTGCTCAATCATTCTACCAAGCGTATTTTTGGGATATGGGAGGAAACCTGAGTGCCCGGAAAAAACCCACGTGGGCACAGGGAGAACATGCAAACTCCACAGAGGGAGGGCCGGAGGTGGAATCGAACCTGCACCTTCCTAACTGTGAGATGGATGTCCTAACCAGTGCTGCACAGTGCCACCCTCGTGTTCCCTTGTGTTAAATCATTTGCTTTGTATTGGGAGTTCAACTATTTGATGTAACCTTTTTTTGCCAATTGTCTGACATGTTACAAACCAAATCGGTAAGCAAATCATTAATTCATGTTTGCGCATTTTTGCAGTCAATTTGAGATGTCATGGTTTTTAAAAAAAAAAAATGTACTTGTTTTTTTAGCCAATTCAGCAATTAATCAACAAAACAATCAACCGATTAATCGATCTTACAATAATTGTTAGTTGCAAGCCTAGTGATTATTTCATATTTGACAAGACCACAGTATTTTTGTTCACTTTACCATCAATCAAAGTCACCAGTTTAATTTTCACAAACTTCAAACCCAAGTCCAATTTTGCAAATACCATATTTTCCGGACTATAATCCCGGCGGTTTGTAGTCCAATGTGATTTATCTATGAATTTTGATGATTTTTATATTATATGATTTTTGCATACCCTCTTATACATGGAAATTAAACATTAACATATAGTCCATACATATACATATATAAATATATATATAAAAATATATAAAATATAGTTTATAGTCCAGTGCGTCTTATATATCAACGAAACAGGATTGGGAATGCATTTACCGTATTTTCCGTACAATAAAGCATTTTGGTTTAAAAGGGCACAGACTCAATTGCAGGGTCTATTATATTACACATTGGGCACACCGCATTATAGGGCACATGTATGCCATGACTTACGGTAAACAAAAACTGTCATGGGAGCAAGACAGTGATTTTGGTTGTACTTTATGCTACTATTTAACCATGCACTCTACTCTACTGTTATTAATCGGTATTCATACGCAAATACATCCAAGTCATCATCTTCTATATCTGAATTAAACAGTTGGGCAAATTCGCCATTAAACATGCCAACTACCCTCTCGTCATTGTCTCATGGTTGTCACATTGCTCCTTAGCAATGATTCCGGCTTTCCAGAAAGCCTTGTAAGCATGTCTTTGTTGATGCCATTTTAGTGGGTCCTAATGCTGTTTGCTTTGCACATTTGTCAATGGCGGCGGAGGTACGCAATCTACATATTACGTACAGTCCTCTGATTGGTTTTTACTACGTTCAACATAATATTCTCTGATTGGTCAATTGGGTCTATATATTACGTGGCGGTAGAAAAAGATGGCTTCAGAGCAACTTATTACAGGGCACTTGCATGTGATCATACATTGCAGGATCATCATTACACAGCGTCTGTGCAAATCTCAACAGGCCTTCAGAATGAGGGCAGATGTTGGCAGGCTACACCTAGACTGCATTAATGGTTATCACTGTACCCTCTGTCAGCCTGCTTAGGAGCCTGTCTGGATAGAGCTGACAGATCGACTCTTATGAGCGTTCTAGGTCATGAGAACTTGATGGCGGCCCCATTGAATGGCAAAGTGCTGTAGGCAAGAACGCTAACAACGCACGCGCATGCACAGTGATACACAAACACACACTTGCAAGTACAATGAAAACTTGCTCCTACAAAGGCCTAATCAAATGGCAAGGTCCGTAAATCTAGCCAAGACACAGGTATGCAAACATTTTCAGACTGGCTCGGTCTTGCAAAGCAGCAGTTGGCTGATCTGAATAATGAGAGCAAAGGCCTGATGATTAAGGACAGTGTTTATTGGGCCATTTTAAATTGGTAAAAACACAGGACTCAATACAAATATTCCCAAAATAGTATGGCTTCAGGAAAAAATGAGGATCTCTCATCTTAATTCACTCACAATAAGAGTTAATTTGTGTGAAAACTAACGTTTTAATTGAATACAAAACTATTACACTTGCAGTAATCCATGCTCTACAGCGCTCTTGTCAAACTCAAGGCCTGGGGCCCAGATCTGGCTCGCGGCATCGTTTTATGTAGCCCTTATAAGGAAATCATGTCCTTCATGACCCTCGCTATAATCTTTTAAAAAATTATTGTCATGTGCAATGAGTAACTGAGATTTACTACTAACTTGGACAATTACCAGCGGTAAGGGATGCCGTCAAGCTGAAGAAGGAGTCCTATAGGGCCGTTTTGGCCTGCGGGACTCCGGAGGCAGCTGACAGGTACGAGATGGCCAAGCGGAACAAATTGAAGACACTGCTATCATTGCCAACTGATTTGAAAACAAGAATTTTTTGTGTAATATATGACAATTTGATGAGATGATTCCACATTTATTTGATTTCATCGTTATAACAGCCCTTTTAGGGAAGCCGCATGTATAAATTGGCTCTGGACAAAACTAAGTTTGACACCCCTGCTCTACAGTATTCTGTATTCTGCGCTTCATTGTTCTTCCAAGCACTACACATTGCTGGTATATATCAATAAACAAATGTAATTAATAAATCATAAATATCTTGTGGTATTCCAGATAATCGCTCAGAGCATCCTGGTAAGGAACCAGTGATTTCTAAAAATAAAAAATACTTAAAAATTTGATGAAGTGTTAGGAATACAGTCAGATGAATCAAAACTAAATTTGTTCATTGTTAAAAAGCATCCCGTTTCCAGAATACTTTGACCAGAAACTTAACTACATCCATGCACAAACGTTTGCGTGTGACTTCTGTTGTGACTTTGCTAAGCCTGGCATTAATGCTGTCATGTTTTTTTTTTTTTTTCTTATTTTACTCTGCAGGACCACCCATGTTACAAATCCCACTGTTAGTTGGGATCAAAGTGTGAAGCCAAATCCTCAGTGGTGGTCTGGGAATATAAGATTCTGAAGCATGCATGCCTGAGAGGTGCAGGGAACCTCAAAAGACATTGAAATATTTGTATACATAAGTTTAGTTAGCTTCCACCTCAGGCCAATAGCCTTATACAAAGACAAAGCCAAACAGTAGCAACTGACTGCAGATCACTAAGCTTCAATACAGATGATGTCATACCAGTAACTGTGTCTACATTTCAATGGTATCCTTATATTCTCCACTAAAGGAACACAATACTCCCCAAAAGAAGGCCACAATTTGCTTTGTTGTTTATGATTCCTTTTGACACTTTGGCCTGTAGTTCCATAAACAGCGGGAAATTATGATGATTTGAAATGATTTGTACAACCTTTTTTAAATTTAAAGATGTTTACGTTAGAAGAAGGCATGTGTTAACATGCAGAAGAAACAATATTATCCACAGACAATACGTTTATTAGGTTGTATCACTTACAAAATTACTAGTAATGGAATACAAGCATTGTTCTGCTTTTACAAGGAGCATGACGCTCACCTTAATTGACAATTCCTACTAAACAATGTTAAAAAAATCATTGTGTGCTATGTTGTTTGATTGCATGGCATCACACTGGTTGGTGGTGGTACTGCAGGATTAAAAAAATAAAATAAAATAAAATACTACTGTGATATTAGGACTACAGTTAAAGTCAGCCATAAAAAAATATGCCCGCTTAGCTTTATTTGCCTAATAACATGCGATATTTGCAAAAAGAAAGTCTTTAAAAACATTGAATTATCTGAAACAAAAATTAAAAAAAATAAATAAATACAACAATGCAATGTGCTCCCGAGCTCATGTGTGATGGGAGACCTTGTTGTAAACTACTTGTAACTTTTTTTTTTTTTTTTATCAAACTATTACTTCAATAAAAGTGTTGAAACAATCACAACCACTTTGCTCATTTTGTAAATGAATTTCTTCTTGATAGATTACGTGACGTTTACATTGATCTTCACATGTCACATGGCTGAAAAAGAAGTGTTCAGATTAATGTAGTGAAATAGAAACGGCAGATCGGAATAGATCGCATGACATCTAAACAGAATTTTCATTCCGTTTGGTTGGTCTGCTTCATTTGAGTCTGAAAACAAGGCTTCATGTAAACCATCACTGGCAGGGTGATATTTAGTAGGATGTGACCTCAGTTTCCTTAGTCTATTGTAATTTCATTGGTCAGCCTATTGGTTAAAGTAATGGCAGCAGAAAGCTCATTAGTAAAAAATATATATAAATTAACAGGGTCACTTGAGGCCACGGGGTTCGAAACATGGGGATAAAAGTAGTTGCTTCTTTTCAGAAAATGAAGGTCCTAATGTTTCTAATAATTTGACTCTTGAGTAGCTATAGTTGCACAATGGAATAGTACGGCAGCTAATATTCCATACAGATTTTGAGCTTGATGAGACATTAGGAAAAAAAATTAAATTAGAATGGAGGCTCAAATATTTTGAGTACAGCCTTGTTAAGCAATTAGTATGCCGTATAAAAATGTTCTGTGCCTAATTGACTAATCTCAAAATGCATTTATTAGCCTAAAAGAAAAAACTTGCTCAATGTGCATCAAATTTGTTTGAAATGTAAAAAAAAGCAAATAAAAGACAGTTTTAACAATGTAATTACTCAGGTTCAATTTTACTTTGTTAGTAAACACTAGAATTGCACATACTAAATCCGGAGAACATTCAGAACAGTTTATCTCCTATTATCTCAGTTAAGAGCATCCAAAAAAGGTTTTCACCATCAGAATGCAATCAACTATAAATGCAGTACCTTTTGATTTTGTTGTCTATGACTCTGCGCATACTGCACATCTAAATCCAACAGCAAGCATCCAAGCAACAGGCACCATCCAAGAGGAAAGAACATGACTGTAGAGGAGACACTGCCGATCTGTTTGCACTTCAGCTGTGTTTCATTCATAGGCACATGCAAACCTCAGCAAAAGAGGTTGATCCAGTGCTCAGCTACACACCCACACAGGGTGCACACCCCTCTTCACTGGTATACCTTTCATACATAATCTGCATTGAAAAAATATATATTCACAAGGGTGGATATTTTATGTAACTGAACAGATTTTTATGCAGTTCCAATATTTTTCACTGGATTTTTTTTAAGAACAGAAACCCACTTGAAAGAAATATCAATACACAAAAAAAAAAAAACCCAACGTTATAATTAAATTATCTGAAAGGATTTTAAGAACCTCTGGGAAAACTGGAATTGAAACTCACATCTGTAACAATTTAAAATTCATTAAAAACCTAAAAGAGTGAATAACAGCTTGCATTTTGTTATAATTACTCAACATTGTAATCAAGCAACCACACTACCAAGATTTATTGGTGTCATGAAAAAATAAGACTAAATACATTATGAGACTTTTCAACAAACAATAAAAAAGAAAGTAAGCCAATGATGAGATAATGTGGGGTTCTCCTTACTCGCTGGGATTCGATTACAAGCAGCTTGCGCACAAGCAAAAGCATGAACAATCTCTGAGGACAGATAAGGAGAGAGGGATTTCATGATATCCAGATTCCAAGGATAAACCACATTAGAGGTAAATATCGCTTTGCATTCTCGAATTACATCTTCATTGACCAAACTGGCTCCAAAAGAAGAGAACCTCCAACGATAAAGTGAACTGGTAAATGGCAAGTATCACTTCAAGTGTAGTAAAAGTGGTGTCCAAGTAGGAATAAAAGGTCAATGAGCCAGAGCTGTTGATTCAGGGTGAAAAGCTCATCCATGCATTTTTTTTGGCAGAGGCAAAGCAGACAAGCAAGACAAATGAGTGCTCTCCGTTGAGTTCTCTACACCTTCCCAGCGCAACATCTTCCTTAAGCTCTCCATTAAATGACTTCCAGAGCTGTCTGGCACCAGCAATAAAAGTCCTCGTTTATGTTTTCAAGGCAGATGCAGCCTGCAGTGAGGTGATGTCTGTCCTTATGGATTGCAAGTTGTTGATGTAGCAGAATGTGGATGTTCACATACTTCATGCCAAAAGCTCTTGAATTAGTACCACTGGAATCATTTTGATGGTACACTGACTAGTAATGAGGTAAAATTCTACAATTGCCATGGTGTCCAACTTCTATAACAGCGGTTAACATTTTATTATTGCGCCTTAACATTGTGGCCAACTTTTATAGTAGAGAAGAACAATAAATAAAATATACTCTTTAAAATCTTCTTGGGAAATATATGTTCTATATGACCAATTGTAACTACAATACACAAGCATAGCTGTTCAATGTGTCAATGTGCCGAAGGACTTGTGCCACCTGATCATTTACTGGATTCTTAAAATGGTGCAAAAACTAGTTCATGAGCAGATGTTTATAATCTAAAAAAGTGGTATGTTGGTTGTTAGGGTTGATAGATTAGTTTGAACATCTCAAACATTGGTCCCATCGGAAAGAGACACGCCTGTAGTTTTTTCCCAACTGTCCATGATCCATCTACAATGTGTCCCGAGCCAATAGTTGAATAATGATTCTGTCAAGTCCTCTCATTTTCTACAAAGTGGCTCTCAGCATGTTACTACGTGCTAAAATCATGCGATTTTTTTTTTCAAATGGTCATGCTGTAACAAATTTTCTTCAGGAATTCACTACTAAGCAAGTTTTTGATGAGTCACACATAAGGCATTACAGTAGCAGAGTTTTTAACATGTCTTGCCTCACAATTGAATTGACAGTGGGACTCAATCAGTTATGCTCAATGACACAAACTATTCTGTTTTTAAATTGATCTATTCCTCCAGAAATGCTTCCTTGTTTTCCCATTATCCAGGCTCTAGCTTCTGTCAACAAACAACTTCTTGTCCTAACTCGATCATTCGAGCGCTTTGTGTGTGTAATTATTTCACAATGGACGTAGTTAGTTTCGGGGGAAGTCAAGAGTTACTTCTGAATGGATGGCAACGGGCTCCACAAAGAAAAGCCTGACAGTGTACTGAACATTCATAAGAGAACATAAACTTGACATTTTGAGGCTCTTGATATAATCCATGCGTCCGCTTTGTAATATTTAACAAATGTTTCTTTCAAGGAATTATGGTGGTTTCTAACAATAGCTGTCTGACTATAGCTCCAGAATGTAAGAATTCCTTTCATTTTTTTTTTTTAAGACACTGTAGTTCATCTGTGCCTCTAGACCAGAACTGGAAACAATATGACCAAATCAGTCCTCTCTACGTCTTCATGAATTCAAAATAGAATGGAAAGTAATCATAGTCATTTTATGTTACAAGCGTATCTTTCATTTTGAAAGTATTTTTTCCGAAAGTTGTTTTGTGTAATTTGGCAGAAAAAAAAGCAGACTACTATTTAGTTAGAGAAATAATTAATTCCATGTTAATTTTAAACCACTACATGACAAGTGACACTGTCTCTTGCATTTTTGGAAAATTGTTGGAAATTGACCATGTTGACAAAAGAGCTGCAAATAAAAACTTGGAACTTGTAATTCTCGTCAGGTTATTGGAGTACATGTGCACATCTGTATTATAATTGATTTTTAATATTCTATAAAGCAAATATTTGGGTTGAGAGTGAAACTACAGGCAAAGCTTATTATCTTGAGCGGTATACATGCCACATTATAACACACAGATAAACACACACACACACACACACACACACACACACACACACACACACACACACACACACACACACACACACACACACACACACACACACACACATGCACACACATACATATATGGCATGGTAAATATGTCAGACTTTTACTCTAAACACCAGTAAAAGGTTTCTACCCAAAATGCCAAACACAGTAGCCTCTCAGAAAAGTCATTGATTGCTATCTTCATCTTTCTCCTCCCACGCACTCGATCAACAAAAGCTCTTTCTTCAGTGTCACAAAGGAACAGCCACAAAACTACTCAGTTATCACTTATCACTGTCAGAGTCTGAGGAAAATTTGTCGATGAGGATTTGCTGTGTTGCTCTTCGCATGCATACAGTTTTGGTAGTAATAATTTTTTTGCCTCTTGCCATCCAAGCCTTAGAGAACAAATTTAAATGTACGAATGCACCAGATATTAGGGAAAAAAGAGCTTTTTTACAAAATTACGATAAACCACCTGCTACTGTCATGTAATAGTGAAAGAAGGTGTGCCAGCACATCTGCAGTACCTCAGATTTTTGTGGTCAAGAAACTCTTGGTTTTCTCAAACATGAGCAATAAATGACATGAGAGAATAAAAATAATGATTGATGCAAATCTATTTTTAGAAAATACTTATGAGAGTGAGGGAGTCAGGCTCAAAGTGCACAGTCAGCGCCAACTTGACACGACATGTCTGATAACCAGATTGCACTGATGACATCTGGTATAATGTTGATTTGTAGGCTGCCAAGAGATGACCACAGGCTAACCACTCTATTGCACTCTCCTATATAACGATGACCTGGCACTGACCTCATCTTACAGAACAAGCCCCCCTCAAGCAGCCTAACCAGTTAGGTGAAAGTAAGAGGAATGAAAAGAAAATACCAATGAAATCAGCTGTTTAATTGTTGGTGACTCAGTTCATACATAGAAACAGTCATGGACAATAAAAAAAATACTCTTTTGTAAAAAAAATCAAAAAAAAAATCTGAAGGCAGTGCTGTCCATCAAAGCATGGCTGTTAATTTGGTCACTGTATTCTTGGAGGGGCAATTCAAGTAATCAATAGAAAGAAATTGGCAGAGGTGGGCATCATCCAAGAATGGCAACTTTATTCAGAAGTCGTTGAATTTAGGTCTGCTATCTACAGTACATGTAGACACAGATATTTGTGTCTTTGAGCATAACATGTCAGTGTCCAAATTAAGTCCTATGCAACTTCACTTTGACCTTTAAGTACGTTGGTGTTGTACGTTTATGTACAAACCATTCAGCTGGTAATAAGTCAACGTTTATACAAATCCACATTACAAATGTTCAGCACCATAAAGTTAATAAAGTTCATAGCCCTAATTATAGAGGTATTCATTAATAGAGCCCCCTGACCTCAGGGAGTGTTTAACATCTGGAGGAGTGTGGATTAGTTGCTCAAGTCTCACGTCCCTACAGAGAGCACCTGTCTGGCGGCCTCACACAATCATATGCATCAAAGCCAGGAAACCCTGGGAATGTGGCTGCGTGTCAGAAATGTGACGCAGCAAAGACAAAAACAACAGACAATAATGGAGGGGAAATACTTCTTGTTAATATATAGTGGTTGTATTTTTTTTTCCCCCCAAGAGTGTGCAGAGACTGAGGTGAGGCAGAGACTCAATGGTTGCACCGCCATAGGTCACATGCATGGATTTAATGAGAAGCAGGCTGCGTAGGGAAAGAAATCCCAACAACACTTTTCAATTGAAAATTATTTGAAATGCACATTTGATTACTTTTGTGGTCATCAAAATGTTTTTAAAATGTTTTATTTGGCAATATTGAATGTTTGTTAATTGCTTTATTGAATACTTTGTTTCAACTTTTCACTCATCTGTAAGTATGTTTTGTTGCACATCTCAGACATGTACAAAGAAATAGCAATAATACGGGACTTTTTTTTCTTCTTTTTTTTTTTCATCCCGTAATGCTTGAGCCCTGATTATTGTCCTTTATAAATTTAGCATGCATACTGGTTATGTATGAATTGGGGAAAAACAATTTAAAAGGGTAAAGCAGAAAAACTAAAAACAATTAAGCAATTTGATTAAATATTTCTGAGAGGTGAGAAATTAGCATATTTACAAACTATCTTTGATAGACAGTAGTTTGAAGACAACGCCTGGTCCTAATCTGAACAAACAACAGCCAATTGGAAAAAAATGTTGACAGTTGATGGGTCTTATTAACTTTAATTGTAAACAGCAGTAATTTAGCAAAGAATAAACAAGTTTATCAACTGCTAATGGTAGAAGAAAAATGCATCTTGTTCCAAGCTAGTATTGAGATGCTTATTTCTGAATAATTCAACATACATGTGGTTAAAATGTAATCTATAAATCCACAGAACATTTGCCAGAATCCAAATCCTTTGTGGTGTCTGAACTAAAGCACAAGAACAGTACATAGCAGCTTATGCTTTAAAAACATTCAACATATGGTGTTGATACCTTCAAAGCTGTACAAAGAAGAACCAAATGGTTACATTTATTTTGACAGTCTAACCACCTTAAAAAAGTGAGTACAAAGCAGAATATGAGCAAACATCTGAACTCTGTCTTTCAAACACTGTATGGAAATGTCAACTTTAACGAGACTGGAGGACCGGCATAGAACAGCACTCAAAAATGTAGAGAAATAACAAGATTTCTCAGAGTATAGCACACAAACAAACAGGGAGGGAAGACGATGAGATTCACACAGACTGAAGAGGCAGAGCCAGCAGACACAGTCACAATAAAAATGGAAAAATGGAAATACAAGAACAGAAAATAATAAGAGAAGGTCAGCCAATGCGGATTTCAATAAATTGAGCATATGGTGTTTGTTCCTTGTTCCCTCTTTTTTTTTTACAATACAAAACAGGCAACTACATCATCGAAAAAACTTCTCAATACCATTTGAATGGATAAACCGTTCCTGATGATATATATCACATTCACAACACTCTATACAGGAAACAAAATCCCATTATTTATAATTTTAATGTGCATGACCCTGAAAATTGCTGTATTCGTACCACTTTTGCTTTCTATTTGGTCTATAAAGTTGATCCTCATGTATTCATAAAACATCGGTAATGAGCCAGAGTAAACAAACGTTTAAAAAAAGAACTACTTTATATATTTATTTGGTCTGGAGAGTGATTTCTACATTGTATTGTATAGATTTACAAACCACATCATTATGACCATATGCTTGGCGCTTTGTTTTTTTATGCTTATCCAGGTTTTTACCATAGTTTGTTGCCTTGTTGGTTTACTACCCTCAGGCGTCCATTTTTAGCAGGAAAATACATGAACTACAGAATTTGGAGAGTGGTTGACTTGGCCAGTTTAAAATTTGCAACTAAATCTGTAAATAGTGCAAAGCAGCAAATGATATTGTGATTGTGATTTCTTGGATAAAAAAAAAAAAATTCTGTCTGACAAAAATGTTTTTTTTTTTTTAGATTTGGGTGGATGCTTTTCACATTTCTACATGGGTTTTCTCTGGGTACGCTGGTTTCCTCCAAAAACATGCATGTTAGGTTAATTGAGGACTAATATTTCCATATAATTTAAGAGGAATTGGTGATTCCTTGTAACCTGCGAGCGAGAATCAACGCTAGCTCACTTGTGACCCTGAACATGATAAGCCGCAAAAATGAATGGATGGATAAACTGTATGTGCAGAGGAAAACAATTCAAACAACCCAAAACATGTACGTAATTTTTTTTTTTTTTTTAACCATAAACCACTGGTCGAAAGTTTTTCCTGACTAAATTCTTTCGCAATCATACAATGAGCTAGTCGGTCATAAGAGACAAAGTGGCTGGTTGGGCCCAATGACCAGCGGCTCCATATTGCATTAATGAGACAAGTATGCCCATTGGGTTTGTTGAGACAAGTTGATGAAAGGGCAAAACCACTGAAACAAGGAAAATTGTACAGAATAGACTGCTTATAAACAGCTGGAAACCATCACCATGACGGCAGTGTGGTCAGCTTGCCCACATAATCAGTGGAGACAACAGAGTCATTTTCAACCCAGCCAACTCAACTTATTTGCTTGTTTGTTTGTTAAGTTTTTATTCCAATAGCGTCAAGTGTGAATTTGGCATGCGCTAGATTTTCTTGAGTCAAATGGCCGAGATATAGACTTACGGTGCCGTGAAGGATAAGACTCAATTCATCCTCTGAAAGCCCCATCAGGTTGTTGAGGTCATCTGAGTGCAATTGTAGAATTGAAAGAAAACAGACTCGATTCAAAACCCACACAGAGTTGGATATTAAACAGCGGAGATAGGTATGCTGAAGAACAGAAAAAAGTTGTTTTTGATTCTTGTATGAAATAATAAATAATGTACCTTGACTTACTTTTCTATAGTTATGACCTGTTGCTTGGTTGTTTTTCAGCTTTATGTTGCTTGAGTGAGGTTGAAAAAAAATAGCGGTGGAGTTGCCAATACATTTTCAGATGTTAATCGAATGGTACAAACAGTCAAATAAACATGAGCACACTAGCAACCAGCTTGGGTAAGATAAAAACTCACACATAGATTAAGGCTTTTTAAATGTGTGATAGACCCTTCACAAAAAGGTTGTGTGTGTGGTCTACTTCTTTTATCTCAACACAGAACACCATACTGCATCAGATTCTGTCCCACCATGTATCTCCTAATGAAGTCCTTGCAGTCCAAAATGTTGTATGATCACGTGATCTTACAAGAACGAATAAGACCAGACCCCTTCGGTATGTTCCAATGTTTCCCAAGTGTTTCTGAAGAGAACCAGAGGCAGGAGCAGTGTAAGATAGCGATGCAGCAAAGGAAACACTTCCTTCCATCCATCCGTCCATCCATCCATCCATCCATCCATCCATCCATCCATCCATCCATCCATCCATCCATCCATCCATCCATCCATCCATCCATCCATCCATCCATCCATCCATCCATCCATCCATCCATCCATCCATCCATCCATCCATCCATCCAATGCTTATCCGAAGTCAGCTCGTGGGGGCAGCAGCTTCAGTACGAAAGCCCAAACTTTCCCCTCCCAAACTTCATCCAACTCATTCTGGGGGATCCCAAGGCCTTTCCAGACCAGCCAACGTACGGAGTGACAAACTCATTGATCAGGGTGCTCCGGTCCACGTCTCAACTCTAAAATTGTGATTCCCACCGATAATATTGGGACAAGTCCAATCTCAACATCCATTCATTTTCTGTACCGCTTTATCCCCACGGGGGTCGCGGGCGTGCTGGAGCCTATCCTAGCTGTCAACGAGCAGTAGGCGGGGGACACCCTGAGCCGGTTGCCAGCCAATCGCAGGGCACACAGAAACGAACAACTATTCGCACTCGCAGTCACACCTAGAGGCAATTTGGAGCGCTTAATCGGCCTACCAAGCATGTTTTTTGTGGATGTGGGAGGAAACCGGAGTGCCCGGAGAACACCCACGCTGACACGGGGAGAACATGCAAACTCCACACAGGGAGGGCCAAAGGTGGAATCGAACCCGCACCATCCTAACTGTGAGGCGGACGTGCTAGCCAGTGCCCCACCGAGCCGCCCCCATTCTCAACATGTCAGAATAAAAGTTAATCTTGAAGGAAAATTATTATGAGAGTTGATGATGGGCATTTGATGTCCTTGGTCGGGAGTGGATGATATCTGGATAAAATCAGCCCCATTGTCTTGTGCATGTACCCTGGCAATTGGCCACATTCTTGAAATCACTTACTAGGCCACACCACCTTACAGGAACAGACTGGATGAATGGCTGCTGTAGTTTCCAGCTTGTCCCAATGTACAGCAGTCATTTTTTTACATTTAGTTTTATTGTGTCAAGATAAGATATTCCTTTTATTTCTCCCAAACAATACATGTGGTTTTATTTGTTTGGTTTTTGGAATAGATTAATGGAGTTCCAATTATTATTATTTTTTACCATTCTCCATGGGTGTACAATATTTGTGATCCTTTTCTAACCTCCAAAGCAGTGTTGTGTTGGGAGCGTAGAACTTTGAAGATGTCCCCACCACAACCTGGTGGGTGGTAGGTGCAGTGTTGCCGAGCAGCATCCGGGTTGTTCATCAGGAAGTTGAGCTGTCGTAGATGACCCTACAACAACACACACACATTGTCATTTTGAGTGTGTCAATCAAAATGTACCTTTTTTGTTGTAGATGTTCCCACTCTAACCTATTTTGCAAGAACCACACGAGAGACAGTATGCCCTTTGAGCACTTGCAAGTGGAGAATTTGTTCGTTACTGTAGGTACAGCAATGTTCGAACAAAGTCTGCCGTTAGTCTCTTACAAGAGCATATTTATTGAGAACAAGTAGGGTGGGGGTGACATTGGACATGTTTGGTGGTCAATTCAGCAACTGGTTAATCAGTGCGGAGGGTCCCAGCTCATTGTTTTACAAGGTCGTGGAAATAGAAACTAGTGGAGCATTTTAGATGATTAACTAAGCAAGAATGTTTCCACACCATTTGGAAAGTTTCAACAACTTTTCAGAGTCAAGGAAAGGTAAAAGGTTTAAACAAAGTTAATAATTCTAGTCTACATTCCAACATAATCATATGATCAAGATAATTTGTAAACCTTAACATTTTTTATCTTTGTAAAAGCAGAATTTTTGACACAGCTCTCATTTTGGATTTCAATAGATTATACAAGTTTCTACAGTCATGTGGGCAGTGACTATACAGTTCTAACCCTGTGTGAGTATCATGGCTTTGCCAACCTCAGGCATGCTAGTGCATGCTAATAAGTCTACAATACAACTTTAATCCAAAAATAAATGCATCTGTCAAGGGGAAAACACGAATCATGATGAATGTCTTCCTGCTGCTTCACCTTTAAACATACCTGTAATGGAAAGTCCTTCAAAATGCTTTATGTTTTCTGGCAAGGGAAATATAATGAGCCAAAAAAGTCCCATATCTTACAAAACAAAGAATGTGTCTGTTCCATAGGAAAAATATGTCCACCATTTGTTGGTGGTGTTATATGTTGGAAAAGAAAATGCAAACACAAATGCAACTGAACTAGCAATAAAACAATGTGTGTGGCAACACAATGAACATGATGCAGCAATTAACACAACCACAATATAGAGTGGTTGTTTAGTTCACGGCCCATGATGCATCACATTAAATCTAATCTCAACACATTTTACAATGACCTCATCTACACATTTTATGTTTATAAACAGCACTGGGCAACAGTCTTCAGAAAGCAGTGCTTTAGCAACACTCTAATTATCATGAATAGAATCGTACAGTGCAGACCTCACCAAAAGCCGAAATAAAATTGTATTGTTTCCAAAAAGTGATGTTGGCTAAAACATGAAAGTTCAATGTAACCACATTGATCCCTAACATTGATCAATGTTATCTATCTATCTATCTATCTATCTATCTATCTATCTATCTATCTATCTATCTATCTATCTATCTATCTATCTATCTATCTATCTATCTATCTATCTATCTATCTATCTATCTATCTATCTATCTATCTATCTATCTATCTATCTATCTATCTATCTATCTATCTATCTATCTATCTATCTATCTATCTATCTATCTATCTATCTATCTATCTATCTATCTATCTATCTATCTATCTATCTATCTATCTATCTATCTATCTATCTATCTATCTATCTATCTATCTATCTATCTATCTATCTATCTATCTATAAATTAGATAGAATTTATCTAAGTTTAGATAAAAACTTATCTATTTTATATATATATATATATATATATATATAAATATATATAACTGTGTATATATGTACACAATATATACATTGTGTGTGTATGTATATATATATATATATATATATATATATACACATACACATACACACACACACACACACACACACACACACACACACACACACACACACACACACACACACACACACACACACACACACACACACACCATTAAAGGGATTCTCATACATGGAGTATTTAACGAAAACAAACACATGGTTTCTTAGCATTGCAGCTGCACTACTGTCTATCAAATGAATAGGGAATGAGTTTGGACAGGGCCACAAATATCTTCTTGGTTGTTCCTTCCTGCATGTGTGTGTCTGTGTGGACTTGTGTTAAACAAAAGCCTAACCTATGAGAGGCCCCTCATAATAACCATCTGGATATACTGTACCTTTTATTTATGTATTTGTACAGAACTTTGATTGATTTATTGAACATTTAAACAAAAAGTTTTAAAACATTCCAAATCAAATGAAAGGCATTGACTACTGAAGCATCCAGACCACTCAGATCATCTGGAGCTGGCTTATTGTGTGTCCCAAGAACAAGAACCAAGCAAGGAGAAGCAGCATTCAGTTATTATGCTCTTCACCTGTGGAACTAACTTCCTGTAGATCTGAGGTCTGCTCAAACTGTCAGCTCCTTTAAATCAGGGCTAAAACGTTACTTTTTACCGCAGCGTATTCTTAAAATAAATCCTCTCTCTCTCGCTTTCTCTGTCTCTCTCTCTCTCCCTCTCTCTTTCTCTGTCTCTCTGTCTGCTCTGTTTTTATTAATACTTTTTAACTATTTTTTATTCTTGATTTTGTATGCATTGTATTGTGTATTTTTTACCGTTTTTAGGCTCTATGTTCTTTGTTTTTTTAATACTTTTTAGCTATTTTTTATTCTAGATTTTGTATACATTATATTCTGTATTTTTCCCTTTTTTATGCTCTATGTTCTTTGTTTTTTAATCCTTTTTATGTAAAGCACATTGAGTTGCCTTGTGTATGAAATGCGCTATATAAATAAAGCTGCTTTGCCTACTGCTGTCAGAATTAAACAGCAATAATCTCAGGAATCATCACAAACATTCTTTATCAGGTAAACCAGAGCTTTTACATTCACTGATCCCTCCATGAGGTACAAATACACAATGTAGATAATCCAATGCAAGAGCAGTACAATAAACACGGCCTCACTCCATTCAACTAGATGTAGACAACTTACTTCAAATGGTGTCTCAAAGTCTTCAATGATGCCTCCAATGATGAAGAGTCCATCGGTTTCGATCCCCAGCCCTTGGTTGACCCAGTCCACACTCTCCAGCAGAGTGCAGTCCACAAATATTGCCACACGCCGGCCAGACACACTGATAGCTACATGATGCCATTGCCCATCAGTCAGATCACGGATGGGGAACCTGAACAAGAGTAGATTGGTGATGTTTCACAAATGAGAAAGATTAAAAACTGAATAATACAAAGAAAGTTATCTTATCTGGATTTTATTGAACTAACCACAACAATGAGAACAGATTTTTTTGTGTCTGCAAACATTACTCTAAACACAGGGTTCCAAAAGATTATGAAATATGTTGAAAAGAACGGTGGAAAAAATATTGTTAATATGGCATATGTATTTCTTTTTTTTTTAAATCAACAACCCAGCCCAACAAAATAAATCTCCTTGGCGACCATCGACTCACTATCAAGTACCACATCTATCTATCATTTAAAATTGGACAGCTCATTAGTAAATACATCTATTTGAAAATGAATCCATAATTAGAGCATTGTGTGGCCAAAATAAGCTCCATGCAGGACTACAAGCCCTTGGAGGATTCTGCGTGAAGGGGTTTTTATGACTCCAGAGACTTTGATATGCTAGCTAGTAGGGTTTAAAATATTTTGGGGGGACAATTTTCCTTTATCTAAGCCTACCACAGAAACTAATAATCAAACCGGCTTTTCATTAATATCAGTGATCTAAATATACAGAAAAAACAACATGTGCATAAAGTTTCTCGTAAAAACTGAAACTCAAATGTTTGTTTAATGTTAATCCTAAAATAAAATAATTATTTAGAGCGCAGTATACAGCACAGCATCACTCTGCTAATTTTTGTTTGTTGCAGTGTTACGATAATCTACATTCAATCTCCTGTTTTGATACATTATGCAGAGCTCCAGACTGCATGTCACGAGACCTGGTAACTCTTAAATTGTGGTACGCCCCATTTATTACCTGAGGGAACTGAGAAAGTTTAACATATTGGAAAATGTCTGAAGAAATTATTTAGTCTAAAAGAAACCAAGTACATCCATATCACAGCTTCCCCCCTTTTTACACATTCTGAAAGGGCACAGGCTTTTATCATACAAGCTCACATAATGGTTTTAATAAGAAACAGACGTCTGTATTTTTTTGCTTAAGGGGCAGTGCGTAAGCATACAGTATCTAAATCCACAACAATGGTTAAAATTTTATTGTAAATTGGCCAAGACAAAAAAAGCAGTTTGACTGTACATTCAAAACATCCATTACTAACACATTAGAAATTATCACAAGTAATTGTTTATGTATTTATTCTATCTATATATTAAATAAAAAAATTGAAAAATATTATAGATTTATAAATAAAAAATACATTGAATTTAACTTTTTAGAATTATTTATATTATTTATATTATATAGTTTATTTTTCATCTTTTTTTTCATATGTAAAGCATTAAAATCAAGTAAATGCAGTACAATAAATGTTGCTTCGCCATGTCCTTGTTTTAAGCCCAAGTATATACCCAATGCACAATACTATGGATGTTGGAATAAAAAAGCAAGACGAAAGAAAATAAAAGCAAATTAATATGAAACGGGAAATTAGGCTCACTCATAGTGCCGTTGCTGGGCTCCAGTGAGGATAATGGTGAAAGCACTGATTCGCAGTTGGAGCATGATATGGTTGTCTGGATTCAACATGGTGAACACGCTGCTTTCAACTCTCTGAGGCGTCTTCAACTGCATCAGTAGACTGAACTCGTCAGCAAACCTAAACACAAACATATGCCATCAGAGGCACAGACACTGTTTTTTCGGAGATGTTATTAAACAAAGAAAACACAACGTAGTGTGCAATGGATCACCTTGAAAATAGTATGTCATCAGATATTTAAATAAATGAACATAGCACCAGTTCAAACAGTTCTAGTAGTTGTCAAATTAGTAATATTGTCATTTAAGACATACTACATAGTATTATGAAAATGTGAACTTTGTCAATTACACAGGTAAGAATACAAGATGCCAGTATATCTTGCAAATACAGACTTTACTACTTTTTGATAGCCTTAAAAATGCAGGTTACATCACAGAATGTTGTCATAAACTGAGGATCAAGAGACACAGCCAGCTAACCTTTACCTTTACCTTTTACCTTAACCTTTACCTTACCTTTGCCATTCGCCTTCCTCCTATGCTAGTGTTTATGCTTTTTTTTTAACATCAACGCCAGTGAAATAAGGAATTCAGATTTTTCTCCAATGTGAAGCAACCGATCGTAAATTTTACTCAAAATCAATAGAGCTGATCATTTAAGAAGACATGCAGCTA
The DNA here is from genome assembly GCF_054491065.1 of Syngnathus leptorhynchus. NCBI lineage: Eukaryota > Metazoa > Chordata > Actinopteri > Syngnathiformes > Syngnathidae > Syngnathus > Syngnathus leptorhynchus. Next base: position 3,114,721 of record NC_141206.1, on the reverse strand, counting down.
AGGAACTCTGATTTTTCTCCAATGTGAAGCAACCGAATGGAGATTTTACTGAAAATCAATTGAGCTGATCATTTAAGAAGACATGCAGCTAAAGATAAAACCATACCCTTCAATGAAGAGCTGCGTCAGAGGGAGAGCCAAGACGGAGTACTGTCCCACCTGTAGGACTGGGCAACTGCCATCCTCCAAGGTCATAGAGGTATTTGGACTGTTGGGTGACTGAATTGAAAACTCCAGCAGAATGTCCACCTCATCTGGGGCGAGACAATGCAATTAACTAAATGTACAATTACATTTCTTCAATCGTTAACAAAATAACATTGCATTGTACTTGGATATTCTGTATATTTTTTTTTTAGATTTAGAGGGAACTAAGTGACTTTACCCAACATCAAATTAATTTATGAAGAGGAGTATCTTATTCATTAAGTCTCGGAATCCTCCATCTTTTGTATCGTAAAATTAAATCAAAATATTTACGAGAAAGTGCGACCCAAAAATATTGAGATGTAAGTTGAACTGGAGTTCATGTTCAGATGTATTCAGTTAAATTTTTGGTTTTACAGAAATCTGCTGATCCAGGTGGCAAACAGGCAGAAACCATCTCCTTCACTTGTGGGTAATTACAACATACTATGGAGTTTAGCACGCCGTGAACAGACCACTTACTGATGCCATGACTAAAAAGCGGAAAATCACTCATGGACTCGTTGAGTTTAAAAGTTTAGAGAGGGCTGGCACATTTTGCCCTGTTAAAAGTTGTTTTTTTCACTTGATGCCACAGAATGTAATGGATAACAAACATGCCATATCCTGCTCAGAGATTACGCTTTATGGGGGGAAAGGGCGGCATTATGCAAAGTGCTCTTGCTCTTTAAATGGCGGAAGCGAGAGAAAGCTGGAATATTTATACTGATATTTTGGAGGTGGTTTATTGTGTAAATTTCTGCATCATCAGCGGATCATTCAGAAGTAGAACATTACCCTGTTAAACATGGAAACACTTCTGACTTCTAGGAGATTGCACCATTGGTTTCGTGACTGAATCCAAATCTGTCAGCTATTTACGTTTTACATCCTGGCCGTGCCAGACAGATGCCTTCAACACAGAGCTCTCTCTGTGGTCACACTGCGGCCCAGAGGAATGCAACTGATGGAACACTTTACTGCAGGTCACTAAGAATTCCAACATATGGGCCTCCTCAGAGATGGATGGAGAGATAGAGAGAGAGAGAGAGAGAGAGAGAGAGAGAGAGAGAGAGAGGGAGAGGAAGGGTGAGAGAGAGAGAGAGAGAGAGAGAGAGAGAGAGAGAGAGAGAGGCAGCGAAAGAGAAAAGAGAAAAAGAGAGGGTGAGGGAGCGAAAGAGAGACTAGACAAGTCACGAGAGAGAGCGAGAGAGCGAGAAATTATTTGAATTAGGTGCACTCTTGCCCTTAACCACTACTGAAATGAGGTCAAATACTTTGCTAATGAGCTAATTTAAGCATGGAAATATGAGAATTGGGAGGGGGGGGACATCAACAAAAAATTGCAAATACAAGCTTTTAGTGGACATCATTACTTTTTAAGATGATCAATAAGTCCATTGAATAATAAATGGCACGCAAAAACTTGGGCGTGAATGGGGATTTTTGATGGAAAAACAAGATATAAGATAAAGATATAGAAACAAGATATAAATCCAAGATAATGGACAAACACCATAGTTTTTCTTTTCGAAGCTCAATCAGTCCAACCTTATTAGCCCAATTTATGAAAGAACATTTCCTCACGGCCTGGAGGGAAATGCTTTAAATGCATGCTTTTCTTCAAGTGTTATAATAACAGGATCTATTAAGATGAGAGGTAAAAATGAGGGGGAAATGTCACCCGGTCATGCTTCTGTTTTGTTTCAAAGTAAAACAGCTGTATCAGATGTCTGAGATTTGTTGAGAGTGAAGACTTCCAGGACTGATCACGTATTTTGATTCTGATTCATGAACACATACATCCCTTTTTAATATCAATAGGTACAACAACAACAACAAAAAAAAAATAAAAATAAAAATATATATATATATATATATTATATATATATATATATATATATATATATATATATATATATATATATATATATATATATATATATATATATATATGTATGTATGTATGTATCGATCGACAGGCAGACAGACAGACTGACAGACAGACAGACAGACCGACAGACAGACCGACAGACAGACATACAGACAGACCGACAGACATACAGACAGACCGACAGACATACAGACATACCGACAGACCGACAGACCGACAGACCGACAGACTGACTGACCGACAGACCGATCGATCGATATCAATTTTAAGTTTTAAAGAACACAATTTAGTATTAAAAGAAAAGTGTGAATTTAATGAAACACAAAATTTATGTCTGGATGAGTGACTGTCTGAGCGGTTTGTTTCAGTTCGTCACAATGTGTCCAACAGCTCTCGGCCAGACATTACAATTATCTTCCACATCGTACAGCGGCAAGTTCTTTTTACTGAATATGCAGGATGATGGAGTGACAGATAGAGCAGCTTTATGACAAAGCTACCCGACCCTACTTGTGTAAATGGAGGAAACTCAAATGGGAAGGTCATTAAAGCCTTCCACCTGCTCTGATGAAAAAATATCAGCATCCCGACCAAGTATCACCAGATCACTAATGAAAGAAATGAATGAGTATAGGAAAATATGTATGCTTTGAGTGATGAGCTAACTCTAGCTAAACTGAAAGTTACCAAAGGAGTGCATGATGAACAACACACAGATTCCCCATGTCGGCATGGAATTGATAAACCTTCTGTTTGTGTGTGTCCCTTTGAGAGAATTACATAAAATCTATGATAACATGGCTATTAACAGGTCTAATAGTCCAGTGGAGGGCTGGAGGAAGCACAGCAAATGCAGTGAATGCATATCACAGCTGTATTTATAACAAGGCCCCATAGTTCACTTGGTACCAGAAGTGATAAACATCTGTCTCAGAAGCCTTCAACATGCACTCATCTGCAACAGCACAAAAGGTAAGTGTCCACCGGGGAGAAATGTTCATCATTTGTTTCCAGTAACGTACTTCAATCCACAAACTAGAGAAGGGTGGTCCTGTCATGATTTTGATTGATATGCATTTACTGAAACAATCTGACATGCATACATGTCTTGTCGGAGCGATTCAGTTTGGTTCGATTCAATGGGGTTACAATTTGATTAGATATGTTCCGCCTCAGTTGAGATGGTATAAGGGCATAAATGCATATTCACAAGCAGCACAAAGAAAGACCGTCAAAACAACACCCAGTGTAGATTTAAAGTACAGCAAACATTTAATCAGAATGTTAATTTCATATTGTCGCCACCTTGTGTTGACACTTACACTGTAACTGTAGTTCATATGCAATTTGAGTGCCTGCATAAGTGGTTGTTATGTTCAACAGAGCACTGAACAGGGTGATAATCAGGAATGTGTCACAAATCGTTCTGCACTTAAGTAAAGGCAGCAAATGAAATTAGGCATTAAATCGATATTGGACGAATGGTCTATAATACGTATATACTCTATATCCAGTGTCAAAGATAGAAGTTCTGTATTTTAAGTAGACACCCGATAGGATGAAGGAAGAAACTTCTTTTTGTACTGCAGATTTCTGCTTATCCTTTCCGTCTGTTGTTTCTTTCAATTATGTCAAGGAGGCAAAACCTGAGGCTACAAGAGACAACAACTCAATTCAGCTCATTGAAAATTTTCTGGAACGCCAAACAGAGACAACATTGCTTCCTGTCATATATTCTTTTCTCTTGTTACTATCAATGCAATCCATTCAAAGTACTGTTTAAGAACACTGGAGCCTGTCACAAAAAAATAAATTAATTAATTAACTTTACAAAGCAGCAGCCCTGCATGCAGGAGGCTGCAAATTTAACGAGTCTGCAGGGGATTTGTGCCACCTTGTGGCTACTTCCTAGAGCTAGTTCCGGTACAGAAAAAACATGGAATCGGAAGGGGTTGAACATTAACTACACTACGGAAGGAGGGGAAATCCCATCCTGCCAATTAATGCTGCAGTAGTATTGCATTTGCAGACCCATGTATTCAACACCAAATGATGACGTGCACATGAGAGCTCACTTTGAAATTGCTTTTCCATGACACTCTTGTATTTTCAGACTGGTTGTAAGTCATGTTAACTGCAAAATACTCAGGACAAACCGGCACACTGAACAACTGAAACCAACCAGTGATAATATGACCCTGCAATGCAGGCTTGTATTATGTTTCTTCAGGCTAAATGTCACGTGTTGACAATAACACAGGGGTGTCAAACTGGTTTTTTTCGCGGGCCGCATTGTAGTCATAGCTTCTTTCGGAGGACCATTATGACTGTCAAGCCAAATAGATGTATGAGCACCTCATATTATATACAGTAAAAGCTACAAAACAAACTGACAAATAACTCGTTTTCAAATCAGACGAGTAAAAACTGGTCAAATATAAAAAAAAAAAACAGATATTATTAAAAGTGAAGACAATTTGCAATTCTAGTAATGACGCACAAATTTGATTCACAATTTGTCTCCGCAGGCCACATAAAATGATGTGGTGGGCCATATCTGGCCCCCAAGCCTTGAGTTTGACACCTTTGAAAAGAAACACCACGTTACAGACAGACGACAAAAAACACTAGATACTTATATACATCAGCGTAACTACGGAAATTAGTTAATATAGCCACAGTGTTTGAAGACTTAAACAGCGACATAGAGACAGTCAGCAGTTTAGTCTAACTGCGTAGCCTGTCAGCAATCGCAGCCGTGTGATTATGCAATCCTCAGAGGAGGCAAGGCAGGAAGTTGACTCCTCCGAGCGAATCGTCTTCGCTTTTAAAATAACTATAAAAATTCTGCGATTTTGGTTCAAAATGACAAAACTACCGAAATTAAAAGGAAAATGACGCTAATAAAAACAATTGAATTTGTTTTTTCCCCTTTTCATGATGGCAGGGGAGACACGGCCTCCCTCGCCTCCTCTGACCGCACGTCACTGGTGCATATTATGAGTTAATGGGCAGCAGATCATGGATCTGTGGTTCACCAAGAAACAGCATTTTTTCATTTCATTGGATGCAGATGCCCCGGCTTACAGCTGGCATTATCCTGGCAATGACATCATAAACTGCCTGAGGAGAATTGTGTGTCACTGGGTTTTTGATCTACTTTGGCTTAATGCCTTTCATTTTGATGTCATCTAATATTATTAGGAGTCAAAAAGTTTCTTTATAGACTGACTAGACAAGTCAAAATGTGTTTTAATACAAAAATCAAACATTTATCCTTGAATACACGTGTGTGCGTGCGGGCGTGCGTGCGTGCGTGTGTGTGCGTGTGTGTGCGTGCGTGTGTGAGTGCGTTTATTGTTTAACAAATTTCATGCTAAATGTCTGCAATGTCTGTCAAGACACATTATAGGAATCATGTAACCTAATTATTTAAATATTAAAAACTATCATCACTTGTGGTGTCCATGAAAGGCTACAGCCTTTCATAAAAAAAATTAAAGCATGTAATTTTTCTGTGTTAGCTCATCCAGTGATTTGCCAACAATGACAAAAGTGTTGTCATTGGCTAGAGTTGCAATGCATCTGGCTGATAAAGTTCATGATATATCCACCAATCTTGAATTATCCCATGAGTGTTTTTGATATCCAGTAAAAAAAAAAGTTCACAGGGTACGGTATGAACTTTCAGATTGTGAGAAGCACATCTATGTATATTAACATTTAACCCTCAGTATCACTCCTTGAAAATGTAACAAAATGAAAACAAAGTTGCACTGAAATAACTATTAGTCAAGCCACATCTGTTTAGGATCTAGATGAGACCTTAGAAATGGTTGAGAAACTCCACGGATTCATTTCAGACAGAATGAAAGATTGGAGCCGGGTTATGTTCGTGCTGCTTTGACAGCACGATGTTTAAGCTATATAACTTGCAATGGAATTTTGCTTCAAGGGTTCACACATGAATAGTTATAATTACATTTAACAACCCAGAATGAAAAATACAGTTTTGTGTTAGATTACTGATTTATTTTCTTCTCGTTTTATTATTATTTTTCATTAAGTATTATCATCATTATGGTTGCATCTTTCATTCAACTGGCATACAAAATCCCCAAATTCATGCTGCTGTGTCATTATGAGTTACAGTACAAGATGAGTGAGCCTGTCGAGGAAAAAGCCATGCAGGCCCGAGGCATCACCTAATCTCTTCTATCTTTCACACAAGCTTGAGATTCTTGCTTTCTCCGAAACCATTAGTCTTCCCGTCACTGATAAAGATTTTTTCTTTCCTTTTCCCAAATCGAGCCCTGTGAGGCGAATGGGCTAAATGTAATTTATAGGAAAAATTAGGCGACAATCAAATATATATGCTGTCTGCTAGGCATCTTGAAGAACTCTATTTATTTAATAATTTTTGGGATTTTTGACAGGAAAAACAGTAGCTCTCAACATTGGTCAGATATATCTGGAACATGATAAAACAGATCATAGAGGTCATATTACTCGGTATGACAAAATCAAAATACAGTCACACTTAAGAAGTTGAAGTTCTATAGAGGACAAGATGCATTTCCCTCTGCCATATAACAGAAAGATTACGCAAAAAATGAAATGTGCTGCAAACCAAGCAGCAAAACAAACACTGTGTTGCTGAGGAATTCAGACGTAACTCACTCAGGCGCCTGGCACAGTGCCAATCTGAGATCAATTTCAGCAGGTCATGAAAGGATTAGAGAAGTTCAACACAATGTAAACGCAACAGCGTGTGCACTTCTGTCACTCTATCAACAATTCCGAGAAAACAAACGCTGCTGAGAGAGTCAAGCCGCCGGGATGTTGTGTTTAACTTAGTCTATATGGCACATTCAAATTATATATATATATATATATATATATATATATATATATATATATATATATATATATATATATATATATATATATATATATATATATATATATATATATATATATATATATATATATAAGTAGATATACAGAGGGACAAATAGGTAATTAGTCACCCACCAATTGCGCAAGTCTCCCACTTACAAGATGAGAGATGCCTGTAATTAAAATCAGAGGCACACTTCAACTATGAGAGAGAAAATGAAAAAAAATCCTGAAAATCAAATTATCTGATTTTAAAAGAATTTATGTGCAAATTATGGAGAACACGTAAAAAGCACCATCAGCTAACCCTAACACCTCAGCTTTTTAGTGGCGCATCAGCCGGCAAAGTTGACAGTCAAACAGAAGTGTGTCAACAAAGATATCAGGAATGTGGTTTTACAAATAAGAAATGTGTTACATAACAAAGGATTCTGGTATATTTGCACTTGAAAATTTATAGCCCAACCCCCACAATTTCACCCACCTTCAATGCATAACAGACACGATACAAGACTTTAAATCATAATTTAAGTGCACATGGTTGTGCACAGAACTGAGCACACATAACCACGCATCATATTGATAAATTACTCCAAAAGTACAGCAAGGGCAATTTGGGACAATAAAACTTTGCTGCTTGTTGCATAGGTCCTTTGAATGTAGTGAAGAAATAAAGTGGCTTTCAATCAATAATTATTCAATTTTTTTTAATACTTTGAAACTTTTTATGCCATTTTAGGACTCGTTAATTGCAATGCATTTTAAATGAGTGAATAATTTGATTGCTAGTATGGAGGCTTATCTATGTATGGAGGCTTCTCTTACCTGTGTGCAGCATCCCGGAACCAGAGTCTCCTTCGTAATCAAGCAAGGTGGAGAAATCTTCTGAGGTGCTCCAGCACAAGCTACTAAGCCCAAGAAGTGAGAGCGTCCACTGAGGCCACCAGCACAGCATCTCCATCGTGTATTCCGGTGCCAAAGTGCGTTGTGGATATAGCATGTGACTGTCTTCGCTGGTCTTTGTTACCTGTTTGGTTCTCTTCTTCCACTTCAACCAGCAACTGTTTGACCCCTGGGCTAAATCAAATGATGAAGCCAGACAAGATCCTCCCACCTTCTCCTATGTGTCCAATTGGAACCCTGCATTTCTCCACGATTATATTAAGGCTCAATCCCAACGCAGCCCACAAGAGAACTCAATAGGAGCCCTTTTCTTCAAATGCTGCACCGATGGCAGTATTTCTTTTGACTTTTTTTACTTAGTGTACCACTATAAAACTAGCTAGTGTAAATATGTTTTTGAACTTTTTGTTATTGTAAATATATGTTGTTTTTTTGCGGGGGGTTGGGGGGGACCATAAATGCAATTGCTATGCAGACACCATGTCATCTGTAACAGAAATTACCCTCTCCCCCCCTAAAAAACAACAACATAATGACCCCGCCCACTGAAAATGACCACATCCCCCCCAAAGGCGTCTTCTTTTTCAGAAACCCCAATCTGGTCACTTGCATCCTAGTGTGCGTTTGTCGTGCGTGTTGTGTGATCAGAATCACAATGCCTTTTGTCATCGAGATAGGAGCTGCCCAAACAGTGCAATATACAACAATAATAAAACAAAAATATAAAGTATTGAAAAATTATGAGGTGTTAAAATATGTATGTGTATATATATATATATATATATATATATATATATATATATATATATATATATATATATATATATATATATATATATATATATATATATATATGCCCCTTTTTTGATTGGTTAGCTTTTTCTGGTACAGAGAGCAGGACTGAATTGCCACACAGACGCAAGAAAAAAAAATAGTGTATTGTTTGCCTTTTATTTTTCCTTCTTAACCAGTCCTGACAAACATGAGGGCAAAAACCTTAACATGAACTTTTTTTTTATTTTTATTTTTTTATTATTAGCACACACAAACTAACACAAATATCACGTGAAGAAAAAAAAAATAATTCAAAGAAAATAGTCGTGCACAATAAAGACTAGAAACGCAAGGTAGAAACTTATAAGGTGTCCCCCTCAGATTTCAAGTTAAAATTAAAGAAACATTTTATAAAAATATATCTAATCAATCAGTTAGCCTAATATTTGAAGTAGAATTAAAATCTGTGTAATTAGAAAGGGATGGTAATAATAACTTAAAAAACAAATAATGGACATATGGACAAAGAATAACATGAAATATGAACATGAATAATAATAACATGAAAGGTTGAACAGAACAAGACCCTAAACACAAATAATTACTAAGCAACTTGTCCTGAATATAAATGAAAACTAATTGGTTATGAAACCCATCCAACCATTTTCTGAACCGCTTAGTCCCCACGGGGGTCACGGGCGTGCTGGAGCCTATCCCAGCCGTCATTGGGCAGTAGGTGGGGGACACCCTGAACCGGTTGCCAGCCAATCGCAGGGCGCACAGAGACAAACAACCATTCGCACTCACACCTAGGGACAATTTGGAGTGCTCAACCGGCCTACCAAGCATGTTTTTGGGATGTGGGAGGAAACCGCAGTGCCCGGAGAAAATGGTTACAAAACTATTATCATCCCGAGGGAGGTTAACTATTACTTCAAATTCATCATGACCAAAATACGAACTGTGGTAAAGAAGAGGAGTTCAGCATCCCAATCAAAAGGTACATGGAATAGAATTATCATTGATGCAAAAACTCATGAAGTCTGCTTAAATAGAAGGTGAAAACTTCACGGATCATTGCCCATCTCCCCAACACACTCGGAATTCTCAATAGAGACTCTTTGGCAAGTGACTGAGCAGGCAACAGCATTCTCGCCAGTGTGGATTCTCGTATGACTTTTTAAGGGTCTCTTACAATCGAATTTCTGGCCACAAACTCAGCAGGAAAAGGGTTTCTCACCAGTGTGAGTTCTTGAGTGTGTTTTGAACTGTTCCCTTCTTGAGAATTTTTGGCCACAAACTGAGCAGGAAAAAGGTTTCTCACCAGTGTGGGTTCTTGTATGAAGTGTTAGAATATCCTTACGACCGAATCTATGGCCACAAACTGAGCAGGAAAAGGGTTTCTCACCAGTGTGAGTTCTTGAGTGCGTTTGGAACTGTTCCCTGCTTGAGAATTTTTGGCCACAAACTGAGCAGGAAAAAAGTTTCTCACCAGTGTGGGTTCTTGTATGAAGTGTTAGAATATCCTTACGGCCGAATCTTTGGCCACAAACTGAGCAGGAATTTTATTTCTCACCAGTGTGAATTCTTGTGTGCATTTTGAACTGTTCCCTTCTTGAGAATGTTTGGCCATAAACTGAGTAGGAAAAAGGGTTTTCACCAGTGTGGGTTCTTGTATGAAGTGTTATAATATCCTTACGACCGAATCTTTGGCCACAAACTGAGTAGGAAAAAGGTTTCTCACCAGTCTGAGTTCTTGAGTGGTCTGTTCAGGATTTCTTCACTGAAAATATTTGGCCACCAACAGAGCATGAAAAAGGTTTCTCGCCAGCGTGGATTCTTGTGTGCGTTTTTAAAACTGCCCTATGTCTAACTTTTTTGCCACAAACTGAGCACGAAAAAGGGTTTTCACCAGTGTGGATTCTTGTGTGCGTATTTAAATGTGCCCTCTGAGAGAATTTTTGGCCACAAACTGAGCATGAAAAAGGTTTCTCAACAGTGCTGATTCTTATATGAAGTGTTAGATATCCTCTATGAAGAGAATTTTTGGCCACAAACTGAGCATGAAAAAGGTTTCTTGCCAGTGTGGAGTCTTGTGTGATTTTTTAAAACTGACTTACGACAATTTTTTTGCCACAAACTGAGCACGAAAAAGGTTTCTTGCCAGTGTGGATTCTTGTGTGCATTTTTAATTGTCTTCTCTGAGAGAATTTTTGGCCACAAACTGAGCAGGAGGTTTTTTTTTTGCGGGCATTCTCATGGGTCGTTTCAAGACTGTTATGAGCAAAACATTTTCAACACTGAGAACATTGGTTGTGTTTGTTTTGAGACTCATCAGCAGCAGCAAATTCAAGTGCTTTCGCCAGGGTCGTAATCCTTATGAAGCTGAGTGCTTGACATGCATATAGCAGGCACTTACGTGTCTGTGGCAAATACAGGTGCCAACACAGCCCGCAAGAGGAAGACTGAAGAGGAGCCTTTTTTTCATTCTTCAAATGCTGCATCGATGGCTGTATTTCTTTTGTTGTTTTTTTGCTTGTGTACCACTATAAAACTAGTAAGTATAAATATGTTTTTGAACTTTTTGTAATTGTTTATGTGTTTTTTTTTAGGGCCAATAAATGCAATTGCTATGCAGACACCATGTCATTTGTGTCATAACATGACACAGATGACCCCCCCTGCCCTCCCCATAAAAAATAAAAAAAATACAAAAGACCCCGCCACTACAAAATGATGCATGTTTGAGTTGAGACAAGATATGGCTCTTGGAAATAAGTTTTAAGTCTGTTTGTCCCTGTCTTGATGTTCCTGTACTAGCCAGAAAGCTTTGAGCCAATTGTGCATCGTTGATGCCAGATGAAGCCTTGAAGTTTTCCATCCATGTGCTTCACAAAAAAGTTAAGCTTGTAAGGTTTCATATGCACACTGGGGGCCAAAGCCTTCGTTGATTAGGATTAGGGATAGCATTTGTGTATTTGATCTGTTTGATTATTTTGAGGTTAATGCCGTGGTATCAAACAAACAAATGATATGGTGTTTTTCATATTTACCTTACTTGTGTCGTAAAATGTTGGGAATTACTCAAATCTCATGGATCTCCATTTCTTAAGATGTATCACATGACAAGTGTCATCATTTGTCATCGTTTAATATTATTCTACATAATTCCATATGATTCAATACTTCACATTATTCCATATTGTTCAATGTCATACCGTACAATTCACTCATTTAATTTCATGATTCCAAGGCATTCCACATGCTTTCATATTTTGTCATTCAGCATTTCGACACAAATTGCTTCATCTATTTTCACTGCAAAATGAAAAGAATTGGCCTCACTTTTTGAGAGGGGGGTTTAAATCATTGCGCTGCTCAACTTTCTATTTCTCCCGCTAGTTGTTTCATTTCGCTTCAGATATGGTGTGTCATGCCCCTTTTTGATTGGTTAGCTTTTTCCGGTGCCGAGAGCAGGGCTGAATCGCCACACAAGCGCAAGAAAGAAAAAAAAGTGTCTTGCTTGCTTCTGATTTTTCTTCTTAACCAGTCTTGACAAATATGGAGGCAAAATCCTTAACATGAACATTAAAAGCTGAACAAAACAAAACTCTAAACACTCTTAAAAACAAAGCAACTTGTCCTGAATATGAATAAAAACTAATTACAGTTAAAAACCACAACTAAAAACAAAATAAACGCCAAGTATAATGAAAAATACAATACTATTACCATCTCGAGGGCGGTTAACTATTAACATATTTTTCGGAGTACAAGTCACACCTTTTTTCATAGTATGGGTGGGGGTGCGACTTACAATCGGGAGCGACTTACAGTATATTTGAAATTTTTAACACATTTTATTTTTGTCACTCACACACATTCACACCATCATTACGGTCATTGTGAAGGAGATTCACTTCACATGTTTTTTTCAGAGCAAACCGGATGAGAGCGCTTTAGGCCTGCTTTGATAAATTTACCATTGGCGAAAGTTTGAAGGATTTAATTATTTGTAGTGACACAGGTTTGACACATATTTATGTTATAGTTATTTTATTCATATTTTATTCCGTATAGCAACTTGTATATATATTTATCGTTACAGTTCAGTAGTTTCACATTGTCTAGGGAGGCTGTGAAGGCAGCAGGGTGGACGCGATAGTTTTTACTCCTTGAGTTCTTGTTTTCGTATATAAAGAGCCGGTTACCAAACCCACGTCTTGCCTGGTACTTTGGTAACGCTACAATATAGTTATATACACATCAGGGTGTGGTGAATTTTGTTCTCTGCATTTATCCCATCGCCGTGTGATTCTGATCCATCCCCTGGGGGAGAGGGGAGCAGTGAGCAGCAAGGTGCCGCGCTCGGAAATCATTTTGGTGATCTAACCCACCAATTCCAACCCTTAATGCTGAGTGCCAAGCAGGGAGGAAATGGGGGTTTGAACCCACAACCTTCCGGTCTCAGGGTGGACATTCTACCACTAGGCCACTGAGCTCATTTAGCCTGTTGTAGCTGGTTCATGTCTGTTCTTGGTGTTGGAATTTGTCAAATTTCCCCCAAAATTGTGATTTATACTCCGGTGAGGTTTTTTTCCCTTTATTGTGCATTTCATGGCTGGTGCGACTTATTCTACGGTGCGACTTATAGTCCGAAAAATACGATATTTTAAATTCATTACACCCAAAATACGAACTGTGGTAAAGAAAAGGAGTTCAGCATTCCAAACAAAAGGTACATAGAATTATCATTGATGCAAAAACACATGAAGTCTGCTCAAATAGAAGGTGAAAACTTCACGGCCCATCTCCCCAACAGACTCAGAATTTTCAATAGAGACTCTTTGGCAAGTGACTGAGCAGGCAACAGCGTTCTTGCCAGTGTGGATTCTCGTATGACTTTTTAAGGGTCTCTTACAATCGAATGTCTGGCCACAAACTCAGCAAGAAAATGTTTACTCACCAGTGTGGATTCTTGTGTGCGTTTTGAACTGTTCCCTTCTTGAGAATTTTTGGCCACAAACTGAGCAGGAAAAAGGTTTCTCACCAGTGTGGATTCTTGTATGAACTGTTAAGGTTTTCTTATGACCAAATCTTTGGCCACAAACAGAGCAGGAAAAAGGTTTCTCACCAGTGTGAGTTCTTGAGTGGTATGTTAAGGATTTCTTCAATGGAAATAATTTGCCACAAACAGAGCAGGAAAAAGATTTCTCACCAGTGTGAGTTCTTGAGTGGTCTGTTAAGGATTTCTTCACTGAAAATAATTTGCCACAAACAGAGCATGAAAAAGGTTTTTCACCAGTGTGAATTCTTGTGTGTGAATATAAAGCTGGCCTCTGAGTGAATTTTTGGCCACAAACTGAGCATGAAAAAGGTTTCTCGCCAGTGTGGATTCTTCTATGACGTGTTAGACGTCCCTCACGACGAAATCTTTTGCCACACTCTGAGCAGGAAAATGGTTTCTCACCAGTGTGAGTTCTCGTGTGCCTTTCTAAAAGTCTCTTCTGTGAGAAATTTTGGCCACAAACTGAGCAAGAAAAAGGTTTCTCGCCAGTGTGGCCTCTTATATGACTTGTTAGAATTCCACGATGAGAGAATTTCTGACCACAATCTGAGCATGAAAATGGTTTCTCGCCAGTGTGGATTCTTGTGTGAATTTTTAAAACTGGTTTACAAGAGAATTTCTGGCCACAATCTGAGCATGAAAAAGGTTTCTCACCAGTGTGGGTTCTTATATGTATTTGTAAGGGTTGCTTGAGACTGAATTTTTGGCCACAAAGTGAGCATGAAAAAGGTTTCTCGCCAGTGTGGATTCTTGTGTGCGTTTTTAAAACTGCCTTATGACTAAATTCTTTGCCACAAACTGAGCATGAAAAAGGTTTCTCGCCAGTGTGGAATATTGTGTGCGTTTTTAATTGTCCCCTCTGAGAGGATTCTTGGCCACAAACTGAGCAGGAAAAGTTTTTCTTTTTTGTGTGCATTCTCATGTGTTGTTTCAAAACACTGTAATTAGCAAAATATTTCCCACACTGAGAACATTGGTTGTGTTTGTTTTGAGACTCCTCATCAGCAGCAGGAGCAAGTGACGGCAAGTCATCACTATCTGATGGTGGAGCTGCCTGTGACCCCCCACAGTGGTCTCCATCACCTTCTCTGGTCATTTGTTGACTTGAGCTGCAGCTTGGAGGCTCCGCCCTTTTGCTCACCTCATGTTGACTCTCATCTAAACTCTTTACAGGAACACCAGTCAATGGCATCTTGCAGGTATCTTCCTCCTCCTCATTTCTAATGTCACAGGAGTTTTCTCCCTCCTCTTTAATACAAGGCCACTCCGGCTCTTTCTCCTCTTTTATGGAGCATAGAAATGTCTGCTCCATTTGTTTATTCATGTGATGGATCTCTTTGCCCACATCTTCTTCTTTAATGCAAGTGAGCCCTGGCTCCAGCAGCTTAGGAGGAATCGCTTCTGCAAATGAAGAGAAACACACATTATACCAATGTATATTAACAATGAAAGTTACAGTTGAAGAGAAACTGGCAAAACCTTTACAAGGACTTCTTCAATCTGGCTACCACACATGATTTCGAAAGAATTCTACTAAAAATAAACACTGGAAGAGGATTCATAATAGAAAATAGACGTATACTAACCTGCTCTGCGCAACACAACATGAGGCTGGAGCCAAAGAGCTTCCAGTTGTTGATGACTGCGGTCCTTTTCCTCCACATACTTGGCTGTCGTCCTTGCAGACATTTTCTGGCTGCAACCACTGTCAGGTCTAAGTAGGAACAGACACTAATTCACACACTGAAATAAAGAGAGAAGATAACCAGTGTGTGTAGCAAGATGAAACATTTCATTGCTGAAATAGAACATGATAACACACCTATTGGTCCTAATAATAAATGGGAATTTCTGAAATTCAGGATTAGAAAAACAAGTATAATATTCGGTATGATTATGACACTTAAAAACAAAAGGAAGAGAAAAAACTACTGCAAGAGTTATATTTTGTTCGTAGCAAGATTAATTTAACTTCGGAAGACAAATGTAGAATTATGGCAGTACAAAGTAAGTTGGACCGTCTCTATCTGAATAAGTCACAGGAAGCTTTTGTGAGATCAAGGGCAAAATTGATTGAATCCGACAACAAAGAAACTCACTGGTCTTCTGGTGGATGGCAAAGAATGCAAGGATTCCAAGAGGATAGAAAAAGAAGTTTACACGTTCTACTCTGAATTATACACATCTAAATTTTCAAAATAGGATTGTAAAATACGTTTTCACAACATTCATCGTCTAATTCCACAAATTACTTCTTCATCCAAGTTCCTGCAACATGGATTGATTTTTGTGATGATAAATGTATCAAGTTTATTAGAGGCTGAATTATACACATCAAAATTTTCAAAATAGGATTGTAAAATACGTTTTCATAACATTCATTGTCTAATTCCACAAATTACTTCTTCATACAAGTTCCTGCAACATGGATTGATTTTTGTGATGATAAATGTATCAAGTTTATTAGAGGCTGTTTTTTGGAAAACAGTTTTTCTGGTACTTTAAAACGATGATATATTTTGAGAGACTTCAGCTCCGTAGACATAAAAGTGATTTGATTCCGGTCCCAACAAAAACAAATAAACTTTAATTTAAAATGATCAACAATATTTACCCAATCAAGAAACTTTTGAAGACGAAATTTAAAATGGATGTAGGGAACTGTGTTTTTTGTGAAGGTGAAATTGAAGATTTAGACCAGGGGTGGACAGAGACTAAGAGCCACATTTTTTACTGTGGTACCGCAAAGAGCCACATCATACACATGAGCACACATGAACATCACCCCATCCTTTCCTCTTATACACATATACACCCCCCCCCACACACACACACCCCTCTGCTCAGCCAAATTTATTGTGACATCATCATGACACGTACCAACATGATGACATAAATTGACTCCTACAATACTAAGACCACAGAGCAAAGACCACATTTTCAAAAATGAACATTGTGCGCATTGTCTCACACAGACAAACTCTCAGTTCAACAAAGTCCACAAACAAAAACATAATAATTTACAATAGCGTTTTTTCACTTACTATGTGTGGCGGGACAGACCATTCGTTTTAGTTTGTCGTTTTCAGGAGACAAGATTTCAATAACGTCACTGAGGCATTTCTCAACAAACTCCCCTTCATTGTACGGCTTTTTAGCCGTATCCTGCTAAAAGAAAAAAATGTCCAGGAGAATTTCAAAAATTGTCCGGGATTTTGTTG
The DNA here is from genome assembly GCF_054491065.1 of Syngnathus leptorhynchus. Classification (NCBI taxonomy): domain Eukaryota; kingdom Metazoa; phylum Chordata; class Actinopteri; order Syngnathiformes; family Syngnathidae; genus Syngnathus; species Syngnathus leptorhynchus. The sequence continues at coordinate 3,097,776 of NC_141206.1, read as the reverse complement.
GACTGCCTCAAACATAATCCAATACATGTACAGTACATTCTCAATGGAACTCCCACTCTGTCCCATTTCACTCAATTCGAGTTTTCTTTTTGTATTATTCGCAAATTAGTCTCGCATGAATATGCATGTTCAAATTCCTGTGCTTTCGCCAGGGTTGTGATCCTTATGAAGATGAGTGCTTGACATGCAAGGCAGGTACTTACGTGTCTGTGGCAAATAAAGGTGCCAACGCAGCCCGCATGTGGAGGACAGAAGAGGAGCCCGCCCTTTCTTTTTCTTCAAATGCTTCACCGGATTTTCTTCTGTGGTCAGCTGGTCTTCAAAAGCAAGCGGCGGAAAGGTGGTTGGCTCGGGAAAGGAAAACTTCAGCGATGCACGGCTGATAGGGAAAAGATGTCCGAATGAAGTGTCTCTCGCCTCAGTCTTCTCACTGCTGAAACATATAACCCGAACCCCCTCGCTCGGGCGCGATGCTAGATGACCTATGACCTGATCTTTGACTGATGGCAAGCAGGTGTATTTATGCCTTCTGGCGCTAGTAAGTCTGCATTCCTGAAACTGGGCCCCAATATCCCACACAAACCTGAGTGGGTTACAGCTTACTGAGCTAATATCCCCAACTCTCCTCCAGCTGCCCCAATTAACATGAATTCAATTGTTTATCATGTACGTTGGCATTCACCGGATGAAAACAAATCATAGTAAAATGAGCTGTTCGTGGTTGTGAATAAAATGCAGTCAACACAATTGTTCCAGTCAGAACATTACTTAGCTGGCAGATTTACTGTATATCCTTTCAGTTTATGTTGGTACTTGTTAGAGATGTTCCGACTCTAACCTACTGTGCAAGAACAACACAGGAGACAGTATGCCCTTTGAACACTTGCACGTGGAGAATTTGTTCGTTATTGTAACTACAACAATGTCCGAACAAATTCTGCAAGTGGAGAACTTGTTCGTTGCTGTTGACACAGCACTGTCCGAACCAAGTCTGCCGCTGCACCCATGCAAGAGAGTATTTATTGAGAAAAGAAGGGTGGGGGTGACAATTTACATGTGTGGTGGCCAAGGTGGGGGTGAAACACCTGGCCTCTGATCACATCATAGCGGGGGATGTTTTACGATGTTGAGTAGACAAAACAACTTTGATTGCGTCTTCTACAATTGGTCAATCAGTGCAAAGGATCTTAGCACTTTGTTCTACTACTTTGTTAAGACAGGACAAGCTTAGGTCAATCACCACTGATTACATTCCAACATAATATGATCAACCTAATCTATTCAACCCTAACATATCCCTCCTGTTTATCATATGATGTTGTCAAGAAAAACAATTTAAAAAACAAAAAAACCAAAACAACAAACACACAGAAACAGCGTATCATTGCAATCTACGTAGATCAATTTTAGTGTGTGAGTGAAAAACCTGCGGCAAGATGTTATAATGCAGGAAAAGTCTCACACGGTCCCTCTGCCTTAGGCGACCAGAATGTTACCAATAACAACAGTCAAGACAAAAATTGCTCGTGATTGTTCAGCCGTCGGGGGCTTGGCACGCCCACTGTTGGAGGGTGAGCACAATTCTCACCCCCTCTGCAGCACTGCTTCGTCGGGGGAGAACCTGGAAGTGTCTGCCGTGTGGTTGTCGTCTTCAGTGGCCAGGGTAGACTACCTGGCCACCAAGGGGGAAGAGGATTATTCTGCCTCTATTTGAATTGGGGGCGGGGACGCTGTCGATGGTGGATCTGCTTCCTTGCTGGAACCGTCGTGTTGCAGCCATCAAGTCCAGAACCATCCCCAGACAGGATCATGAGAGTCAAAGGTCACAACGGTCCTGCGTCGACGTGCAGAAGAGTTGGACGTGCAGAAGAGTTGCGTGCTGTCGTCAGCTGATGATGTTGTATCCTGTAGGTGTGGTCTGTCACCCACATTGGTGCAGACACTTGTCCAGTTGGCGGGCAGCATCGGACAACCACTTGAAATGGCTCTCTCATCCTGACACTTAGCAGTGACATCCAAAGCTCCCATCCAGTGTCCTCCTGGAGAGCAGTCGTCGTTGATGCATTTGTGGGTCTTGTTTCCTTGGATGTAACATGTATAGTTCACTTCAGCTGGTCTCTCTGTGTAGGCCACTTGCGGCAACGTTCGTCCTTTAACAGTTGCGTTGACATTAATCCAAAAGAGTTTGATCACAGGTTCTTTTCTGTGAGTCCAATAAAATCCAATTGCATGATTTGGAATGGGTAAGATGGTTTTGGAAATGAGCCTCTCTTACGTCTCATGTTTCCTTGTGGATTATGTTTTACACAAACAGGACATGCTTTACAAAAAAAAATTAAGTAAGCATCTGAACCAAAGGTAGTGAATTGACCTTATCCCTCCTGTCGACACATGGCAAGGCCCATGTGTTGCAATTGCTGCTGCCTTAAAAAGTGATTTTGGTAAAACAGGTTTGTCATTGATGCGGTGGATATTATCGGTATCCACCAAGTGTTTCCGCACCCTGTTGTCTAATTCAGGTGGGGAACCATTGGGGAGCGCATATTTTAGCTGTTGCTGATAAGCACTCTCAGCTGCATCATTGAATGGGATGCCATTATGCACCCTAAATTCTTTTTCAAATGTTAATGGAATGGCAGCCTCATCACTTTTTATCTTTCCATTTTTGGTCTTTTGAATTTGTTCACATCGCTCGTGAAGTTTTCAACCACACTCTAGCACATTGCAATTCTCCCTCTTATCTTTCACCTTCAAGAGTTAGAGATTTACCGTTTTTTGTTTCCTATCTTAACTTGGTATTTTTCGATTTTTCCAATTTTTATTCAATTTTTTGTTTTACTTTTTTGAGGATCCTCAATGCAGGATTAAATTGACCGTTCAACAACAATTGCCTCTTAGTCAAATTATCCTACCAGTCACACTCTCAACCACACAACTTTCATGCAAACAGCTCGGAAAAACAGGCAAAAAAAAGAATCTACGCCCTTCTTCAATTAAGAAAAAGAAGCTCTGTCTTTTTTTTTTTTTTTTTTTTTTTAACCTGTTCCTTCCACTGGGACTCTAACCCAAGCTGTTCTTTGGCTCGGAAAAACGTACAAAGAAAAATCTACGCTCTTCTTTGAATCACAAAAAAGAAGCTCTGTGTTCCCTAGCACGTTCCTTCCACTGGGACTCTAACCCAAGCCAGATCCCGCAGCTTGGAAGAACAGACAAAGAAGAATCTACGCACCTCTTCAATGAATGAAAAGGAAGCTCTGTTTTCCTTAGTCTGCTCCTTCCACTGGGACTTTAACCCAAGCTGTTCTTTGCCTGGACAAACCAAACCGTAAACTTCATAGCTCGGACAAACCAAACCGTAAACTTCATAGCTCGGACAAACCAAAAGCCGTACACTTCATAGCTCGGACAAACCAAACCGTAAACTTCATAGCTCGGACAAACCAAAAGCCGTACACTTCATAGCTCGGACAAACCAAAGCCGTAAACTTCATAGCTCGGACAAACCAAAAGCCGTATATCTTGTGCACCTTTAATTTTTTACGCGTATCTCATAGCTCGGACAAACCAAAGCCGTATATCTTGTGCACCTTTACGCGTTTACACTTAGGGCTTTAACTTACTTGTCCCCTGGTTCGTTGCACGTTCGGATTCCGTCAATCCACTGTTGTTCGACGAAGGCAGACCTTAGATGCTGGCCCAGCGAAGAATTTACTTGCCAGGTCTTTTCTTTACCAGGTCCTCCTAATGGACGCTGGCTTGTCGACAATGCAGCACGTCGTCCTCCGTCGATCAGCAGTGGGTATGTTGGATCCGGGTCACGGCACCAAAATGTTAGAGATGTTCCGACTCTAACCTACTGTGCAAGAACAACACAGGAGACAGTATGCCCTTTGAACACTTGCACGTGGAGAATTTGTTCGTCATTGTAACTACAACAATGTCCGAACAAATTCTGCAAGTGGAGAACTTGTTCGTTGCTGTTGACACAGCACTGTCCGAACCAAGTCTGCCGCTGCACCCATGCAAGAGAGTATTTATTGAGAAAAGAAGGGTGGGGGTGACAATTTACATGTGTGGTGGCCAAGGTGGGGGTGAAACACCTGGCCTCTGATCACATCATAGCGGGGGATGTTTTACGATGTTGAGTAGACAAAACAACTTTGATTGCGTCTTCTACAATTGGTCAATCAGTGCAAAGGATCTTAGCACTTTGTTCTACTACTTTGTTAAGACAGGACAAGCTTAGGTCAATCACCACTGATTACATTCCAACATAATATGATCAACCTAATCTATTCAACCCTAACAGTACTAATGTACTGATAGTAGTAATGGGCTAGTACAATTTATAATAATAGATAGTCGTGTAGTAGCAAGTGCAGTAGTTTCTAGATTATTATTTTGAAAATCCAAATCCATGAGACAAAGATAAAAATATACTACCGATGGGCGTATTTCTTTTGCCTTTTTTTTTTTTTTTTTACCAAGGGTATCACTATAAAAGTAATTAGTGTTAGTTTAAATATGTTGTTGTTATTGTATATATGTTGTTTTGCATTATTCAGGCCAATAAATGCAATTGTGTTACAGACATTATGTAATTTGTGTCACAAATGACCCCCCCCCCACCCCCAAAAGCCCCAACATGACCCGGCCCATTAGAAATGAACACGCTCCTTCCAAATAATGGTTTCCTCTTTTTCAGAAACCCAAATCTGTTCACCCCATTGTTATAAGTAATCATAATAGTAGATAATAAATATTATTATCCATCATCCACCGCTTGGGTCGCGCAGACAACAGCTATAGACAGGGAAGGTCAAATTTCCCTCTCCCCAGTCACCTCGTCCGGCTTCCTGCTCTTCCGAAGGGATCCCAAAGCATCCCCAGGCCAGCCGAGAGACCGTCTATCCAATCTCCAATGTGTCCTGGGTCATCCCCAAGTACACTGCAAGAATTTGTGAATGCCAGAATCTAGTGGTTGGCATATTGAGCTCAAACGATTCTCTTAAATATTGCTACTTAATAGGGCAATATCTTGAGTTTGCAAATCTGTTGCCGCTGATGATGATGCGATGGATTCTCATTCCTTCAAGTTGCTGCTGTCCCTGCTTTTTCCTGTAATTTAATACCGTAGCTCTTAATTAAATTTTTTATGTTGGTTGACAGAAGTCAAACACTGCAATATGTTCTTCTATGATCATCCATCCATCCATCCATCCATCCATCCATCCATCCATCCATCCATCCATCCATCCATCCATCCATCCATCCATCCATCCATCCATTTATTTATTTTATGTATTAGTTGTCATATTGCATCACTGGTACAGTACTGTAAGATTTTATATAAATAAAGAAAATCAAAACAGACTTGGCTAAAGATAAGATTTTCATTCTTTATATAGACATATTTATGTCATGCATCATGGCATTTGAAATGGTATGAATTTGTAGGCATCATTTCTGAAACTGTTCATTGAATTCTGTATTGTACACCATCAAGGGCCTTCACGTTTTCATCATCATTCTTCTTTATTCAATGTTTTAGACTCATACAAAACTTGGTACATTTTGACTGTGCAGGAGACAGTCGAGTAACAGATCAGGCAGCGAAGGATTGAGACACTTTAGAACCACTCTGCAAGTACATTTCCATTTTTTCGGAGGGGGGACTGGTAGAAACGGTGACTTTCAAGTCTGTTAGGTTTACACATTGGTTGTGCAAAGCATCAGAAACACAACAAGCTAATTATTGAAGTCATTGATGTATTGAAGTCAAACTTCTTTTTTTTTTCATTTTTGCACATGCACATTTCTTTTAAGAACATGCAGACAGGAAATGCCCAATGGGGAAGACATAGTAAATGACAACAGAAGACATTTGGCACCCTATTCAAGTTTGAGGTTGAAAATATCGTCTCTCTTTGAAGCACAAATCCAACACATGCTTGAAGCCAAAGTGAGTGACAGTCAAAGAATGAGTCAAGTGGTACTGACGCAGCCAAAATCGCAACACAATTGGGTATGATAAACAATGTATGATTTCTGGTGGTAAGGTTTGGATATGACAAAATGTGATATCACACCCAAAAAAATAATTGTCTTGAGGAGGTGCGCAAATTAGCACCAATTTCGAAAGGAAAAGGGAGAGGCAAAGCAGTACTATTAGCGGCAATGACGGGACACCACATCTGAGCAATCAGAGGAAAGACTCGACCTGCACTTGTAGAGCACGACTTGATATGTCGTCCAAACTACACCACGAGTCAGGGAGCAAGCAATTGTTTATAAAAAAATAAATAAATAAATAAAAAAAGCGAGGAAGTTGTGCTTTTGGTGAAATAAAAAATCTGTATTGGCCGACGATCCCCAACTCTCCTCAAGCTGCCCCAATTAACATGAGTTCAATATTTTGTCATGTATGTTGGCATTCACCGGATTAAAAAAATAGTAGTAAAATGAGCTGTTTGTGATTGTGTATAAAATGCAGTCAACACATTTGTTCCAGTAAGAACATCACTTAACCGGTAAATGTATATTCTTTCAGATTATGTTGGTACTTTTGTACTAATAGTTGTAGTAGGTTAGTACAATTTATAATAATAGATAGTCGCTTAGTAGTTTCTAGATTATTATGATTAATATTATTAAAATCCATGCAAATCTTTGGTTTGCCCTTCGCATTGGTGTCACTCTTCACATTTCATCAACTTTGCTGAGCAGAGCTCTTCAAAAATGAAGCTGATTAAGATTTACCTTTGCTCATTAATGCCGCAAGAGCGCTTTTAAGTATCTTGGCGGTCATAAAAGTGTCAATCGTGACATTGCACAACATTTATTGTATGTTGTAATTGATGACTTTGCACTCAAAATATGCACAAGTGTTCCTCTGTATGTTAATTTAGGATTTATTTTATTCATTTTGGTTTTGATGTTATCTTTAGTATTTATTTATTTATTTATTTATTTATTTATTTATTTATTTTTATTATGCTGGTGCTGGTATAGGCTCCAGCACGGCCGCAACCCTCGTGGGGATAAGCGGGTCAGAAGATGAATGAATGAATGAATGAATGATTACAGCTTGTTGACTGTTTCCTATTAATAAAGGTTGTGAAATGGCATGTACTATGGTCACTTTGCATTTACGACACATTTGGGAGGGGGAGAAGTGGGGTGGAATTTGAAGGTAAAATTGCGTTAAGGGTCTCAATTTGCTCAGACTGTATGTAAATGCGACAGTAAAGCACAGGGAACAGATATAACGTTCATCCAATTTTATGTACCCATAATGACAATTTAGGCGCTAAACAACAGTCATTGCAAGGGAAGGCAGCGATAGATTTAAGAAGGGTGTACAGGCATGCAGCATAAACAACCCATAGTGCCACATTCAACCTTTTTAAAGAAAAAAAAAAAAACAGTTTGTCTGTGAAACATTTTTTAGGTCTTGGCAGACATGTAAGTACCCAACACACACAAAACAAACAAAAAACAAAACATTGGCTACATGGCTCTCCAACAAACCCTAAATTCCTTGACAAAACTGCCCATTCATAAAGACTGCATCCTTCCTAATAGTACCAAAGAATTTGCAACATATGTTTAAAAACTCAAAAACAAATGTGGTTTTAGTGGCAAGGGATCAGTAAGGAAACAACAGATGCAGTGTGCATGTAGTAAAAATACATTAGGAATGTGCCAGGTGGGCCACAGATGCCTTCAATCTTCCGCACACCACCAACGGAATAGTGGCAATCCAAATCCACAAAACAAAACGGAATATATACCTTTAATTGCACACTGAATCCGGAAGTAAGAGGCCTTACACATCATCATCAATCCATCTATTTTATACAGCACTTGGCTAGCCCTCATTGGGTGACTTTGGGTAGGAGGTGGGGTACTTAAAGGAACATGCATGCTTTTGACATGTAAGAGGAAGCTCGAGTACTCGCAGAAAACCCACGCAAGCGCCTAAAGAACATGCGCTTCACACAAGGAGCAGGATTGAGGAATGATATTTTCTAATCAAATGTTGTTATTGTTGTCTAATCTTTGGTATACAGTGATCCCTCGCTACTTCACGTTTCGTTTATCATGGCTTCACTACATTGCGTATATTTTTCCCAAATTAAAAAACAATTTAAAAGTCAAAATAAAACTTCTAAATTGAGGAAACATGTGTCTGACCTTTAGGACAATGTAGTGTTGCTCCAAATGTTCGTTAACATTCCTTTAAAAGTCCGTTTTCGCATGTTAGCACGATTGCGAATTAGCATCTTTCCACAAACTCGTTAGCCTGCCCAGTACTTCTTGTTAGTGACCGTACTTCGCGGATTTCACTTATCGAGGGTGGTTTTTGGAACCAACTGTCCGCTATAAATGAGGGATTACTGTACTTAGTTCGTCAATACTTCAGCAGTGGTCATTTTATTGGATTAGGGGTTACAAGCCGATTACATACTAAGTACTGCAAAAGGCTACCAATTTGATACACACTTCTGAAACAATATTTGCTCAAATGACATGTTTATGATTTCTCACAATAATTACCAACGACAATTTAATAATGTAGTGAAAGTATAAATATCAATAACCAACAAAATGCGAAAAGATGATTACTATTACAACATATCTAGTAAATCATTGTGACCACTGTGACTTTAAAGAGCAGTTTTTTAGGTGCACCGATTGTATAGAAGGTATTCCTCCATTCCTCTCTTTTGTCCATCCAGTGGGCATGATAGAAAAGTATTAAGAAAAGGATGAGAAATAAAACAATAAACCAAATATGAGGTTCACCTGTTAGAGCCAGAACAAACAAACAAACAAAAAAGTATGTGGCTTTTTTTTTTTTTTAAAAAGAATCAGCTCTACTGGAGGACATTTGTTTCTGACTTGAGTTACAGTTTAAAAAATGGCACTTTTGTCCTTTTGGAGACTGTTTCCTACCAATGGACTGGCAGTGTGTTTGAAGAAGGCAAATGCTTAGCACACACCCTTAAATAAAGTACAGACACAAATCGACATGTTCAAGACCTCGGCATGCACTACATCGCTGACTTTGGATCTTCAGTTTGGGTTCACCAACTACAGGACTCAGTATATAAAAATGTTTTTCTGGATTTTTTTGTTTTGTTTTTATCTAGACCATTACAACAGATCCAAAGAGCTTTAAGTTGTCCAGTATTCCTCACCTGTGCACATGCTTGACTGTGTGTTCAACACAGATCATCCACTCAAGAAGCCAGACTACTGCTCACATCTTGTAAAATGAGGCACTTAGTATTCGGCCACACGTTGTAAAATTGTTGTCCAAGTCCCTGCGTGCACCCCCAATTTGAATAAAGCTTGGCCATGAAAGTGGCTCCTTTGTTTTTTTGCCTCAAAGGGACACTTGCTGATCTATGCATTAATCAGAAAAGTTCCAAGACCGACATAAGATCATCTTGGTTGATCATGACTCTATTCCATCAGATGTTTGGTGCTAGCAAGTTCAATCTAAACTTCCGCCTTATTTGTCAAGACAAAATAAAGCATCCAGGGAGATCAAGAATGAGGCATTTGGATTGTAAAACATAGCTTTTCGAAATTTGGGCTTTTAAACTTCAACACCACTGGCCAAGGCAAAATATTGAAGGGTCTTCAGAATCATTTTGTAGGAAGGGTTAAAAAAAGGTTAGAAAAAGTCATCACTCTCTATCCTTCCACACTTCTCTGTGTTGGAAGGAGACACTTCAATGAACCCCTTTAACAGCACTTTCAACTGGCTAGTTTTCACTTTACCTCAATCCAAGCCTGCTAGCCTCTGACCAGCTCACGCGACCTGACAAGAGCAACACAAACAAGCTGCTCCTTCATCAGTGGACAGGAAAACCTTCTCGAGTATCTAAGCATGTTAGCACCAGTCCTCATCCTCTCTCTCCCTGAGGTTTCCTGTTCCTCTACTGTTTGACGCTGAATTTACCCCAAAGGTGAAGTGGTACCCGTTAGGTACCACATCTGCACGCTCTTGTGTGGCCGCCGCTGTGACGGGCACAGCGGCAGCATCATGGGAAGATGAGGTGGTTGCTGAGGCGCCAGCTCTGGCAGAGTGCGATAATACTTGGCTGCTAACAGCGTCCTGGAAGTCCTCCATGTCTTCCAAAAGCGCTTGTTGAGAAGCTCCGTGCAGCTGATGGGCTAAATTTGGATCAGAACCAATGCAGGTCACAGGTATCGGGGAGCGGTCAGTGTCCCCGTGCAGGCGCTCGTGTTCTGAAAGGCCACGGCTGACACGAGTGTGGTGTCCAGCCATCGTGGTGCTGGCAGCAGAAGAGAGGGGGGAGGAGTTTGCGGTCTTGTAGGCCACGGCAGGACGAGGCGTGAGGGGTGTTTGGGGGAGCTGCCTGCGACCACGACCCGATGTGCTTGAACCAGATGGGGCGGCTTTACCCACAGTGCTACCATACTGAAGGAACAAAATAAACAAAATAAATTATCTGATGTAAATAACATAATTGGGAAAATGCAAATGTGTAATTTATACAGAATGAAATTGAGAATCCTAGTACTGTGGCTCGTATGCAGCGCCAAATTAACATAGTATAGTTTTAAATTGATTTCTTATCACCCGACTACATTTACAAAAAAGGATGAAGGATTCAAGATGCCAAATATTGGTGCTGATAATCAGACAATATTTGGTCTATCCTTAGTTTAGAGTTTTTATACCTCAGTTTTAAACCTCACACACATTCTAAACTCCAGAGACTCTTGAGCACTGGTGTCAAACACAAGGCCCGGGGGCCAGATTTGGCCCACCACATCATGTTAGCACCAGTCCTCATCCTCTCTCTAATTAAGGTTTCCTGTTCCTCTGCTGTTTGACGTAGAGTTTATCCCGTTAGGTACCACATAGGCACACCCTTGTTAGCTGGAGGTTTGTTTTTAACCGATGTACAGCACTTTGAGCTGCACATTTTGATCAATCAACGTTGGTTGATTGATATTATGTGGCCCCCAAAGACTAATAATGTATGTCAAATCAATGTTTCTTGTTAAAATACAAAACATGTAAGTAGTCTTCCCTTTTGATAAAAAGGAGATATTGCAATCATTTTTTTTTTACAATTTTACTGTCAAAATGACTGACATTTTTTTGTGTATCTGAATCTGTTGTGCATGTGAGGATCTGAAAGTCCATCCGTTTCTATTTAAGTCATTAATGGCCCCATGAGGGAAATCATAACTATGATGTGGCCCACAACAAAAATGAATTTAACATCCGTGTTCTGGAGTGTGTGGCAGCCGTAAAACCTTTGAAAAAAATTAATGGTTGCTCTATATCAGGAGTGGCCAATACGTCGATCGCGATCGACCAGTAGTGGCTTGGCAATCGACGTATTGGCCACCCCTGCTCTATATAGTAGATTTTTTACAGTTTACAGTTGCTGGAATGTAAGCCACAAGATAAACAGGTATTTATGGGACTGTGGCATCAGTACACCTTAAAAGATGTATCATTTAAAACTAACAAAGAAAAACTTATTTGGAGATTTTGTATTGAAATCTATTTCAGTATGGAAATTAAATTGGACTGTAAGATGTAAAAAACATTTCAACAATGTTATTTTCTCTGGTCACTTTACCTCACAAACGTCTATAATGTTGCTTAAACGACACAAATGAGCATGTTTGTTTGGATTTATGATATAAATAAGTGAATGCATGTTTCAGGATAAAAAATTAGACTTCATTGCAATTAACTCACTTGTTTAAGGATGGCGGTGTCTTGTCCCTCTCCTGGAGATGTGGATCGGCTTGGACCGGCTGACTTTGCGTGGCTTGTCTCTCTGGAGCCGTAACGCTCGCAGGAGTAGTAGCGTTGTTTCTCGCCTGCAGAGGAATGATGCCTTCTCTCGTGCGGGCGACTGCGGTCACGCTCCCTCGCTCGTTCTCTAGACATACCTTCGGCCGAGGGGTCTGTCAATGAAAAATAGACAAAGTCACAAAAATGTAGCTTCATCTTTCTCTGTTCTTTGAAAGTAATCCAGTTTTTTCTTGACCTAACGCAATAGTCTAACTTTGGTTATTGTGGTAAAGCTCCAAAAACGTGTACTGTACATATTAAGGGTGACAACGATTCACTCAAACCCCGATTCAATTTCAGGTCCCGCTTTCAATTTTTATTTTTGTTCATTTATCAGTTATTTTATAACCAAAAGATGTTTTTATTTTAAATGTTTTGGGCTTGTTACAAACAGTAACATATTGGAATTGATTTGTTTTCCAAACCATAAATTCACAAACATAATTTGAAAAAAATACTTCGCTAAACTTTTGAGCATTGACAAAGACAATTTGTTCACACCTGTAGTTCATCAGTATGTTTCTGTGTTTGAAACCAATTAGACTTCATGGGGATAAAAAATTAGTTAACTGGACAAATAGATCAAATAAACGCAAACACTTTCAAATCTAAAGACTGGACACTGCAATGTAAACAAACGTATGCTTGAAATAAAGCCATCAACGTTCAGTGGAATTCTGTTGGTTCAAAGCTGGACTTAAATGTTTTTGTTTTTTTCCTGGAAAGCTCCCCGAATGGTCAAAAGGTTGGTTTGTAGTCGGTTCAGCGATGTTTATCACGTTTCATCCCTCCCTAAGCCTTAAGATTGGGTAGCAAAATGCAGTCGGGCTGGATGTTGACTTGGATTTTTCATCTTGTGATTTTGACTTTGCTGTGAATTATATTACATGGATGAGTAACAAAACATTCTGCTTCTCAAGGAATTGGCCTGGGAATAGACAACGACACAAAAGAAAACAGATGTCCCAACAACCTTTGAGTCTGGGCTGTACACATCTGATGTCCAGTTGTCCTATTCACAAACAAGTGTAAATGAAGTCCTGAGTTACTGAGGATCACCAAGCGGATGATGGCGGTGGTCATTTCCAGGCGGGTGTAATCGTCTCTGCCAACATACCAATGACTACCTGTGATGACAGAATGCCACCTTCTTCTTTTGCTCCAAACATCCCTTCGAGGTCACTCCCCTCACCGCGCCTTCATATAATGCATAAAAGAGCCTCTGTCTCATGTCTTTCCTTCCTGGTAAATGCACATCCCCATTTGCAAAGACAAAACCAGTAGTGTTATACATTGGGAGGTGGGCGGGAGGAAACGAAACCATTCAAAAGCCTCAGCTATGACTGGCATTTGGGACAAAATGCTGCATCACCTTTGACCAACTTGACAATCAACTGGACTGACATTCTAAAATGTTATCACATTATTAATCCTTAGTCAAACCTAATTTTGACATCTTAAAATGACACAACTGCTCTAACACTAATTCCGGTTTGTCCCATTTGTCACACGATTAATTCACAATCAACGTGTAGTTGCAGTTTTGTAAACTGAATTACCTTCTCATCTGTTTTTTTCCCCAAATGTAAGCATTTAAGCATTTGTTGTAGAATACAAGAATTTCATATAACATAAATACAATACCACCTGTTTGAAAACTTGGCGTATGCTGTTGAAGTTTATTGAGTTGTTGAAGATGTTGACATCCATGTTGTGGTCCCGCAGGACAGCCGTGCTGAGTACAGCCATATACTGTACATTCTACAGCGCTATAAATTTACTCAACAAATGCAGACCACACAACCTGTGTAGTAATGAGCACTGAAGCACGGCAAAACTGAGAAAAAGGATGGAACACCTTTTATAGTCTGTTGATTTAAAACAATGTGCATCTATTCTCTTTTAGCTTGAGCTTCTTCTGAAACTGTTGACCTGATCAATCTTGAGATTACAGGAATCAGAATTTCTCTGACATGAAAAAAAAAAAAAAACAGAATTACTTTCTATATTTTTGACTTACCGACAGTACTTGGCGGCTGCACCGATGTAGCTCTATCCAGCGATTTCTGCTTTTTCTCTTTGTCCTTGTCCCTACGTCTGTGGCAGCGGTGGTGGTGATGGTGATGATGGACTCGGTCCTGGCCTTGGACTGCTCCAGATCCTGCTGATGATTGATGTTGGTCTGGTTGTATCAGGTTATAATCCTTAAGAATCACTTCCTGGTTGTACTGTGGGGTCAGCGAGGAAGCTGAGCGTCTTATGGGACTGAGGTCAACAATTGGCTGGAAATGGAAACAAAGCAGCAGTAAGGAGACTGTAGAGTGATGGTGTGTCAAATCGTGACATTAACCAAAGCACTTGACTGGATCATGCCAATAATCACACCACCAAAGATGGAAGCAACTTTTTGTTCAAAGACTGTTACACAACATGTTTTATTCCTTTATCTGTTAACCTTCCTAAAAAGGCTGGAGAAGAAAGACCTTAAATCCTTATCATTACATTGGACAGTGGACTAGGGTATTAGTCAACAAAGAACAGGATGGGTAATGGTGATAATATTACAATTTCTGGCTCGCTGCTTGGGAAGAGTACCAAGATTAATTATCACAATGACACTGTTTCCTCACAAGGACAAAACACCTAAAAAAAAGCAAAATATTCAAATTAAGGTGTTTCGTTATTGTTCGATAGCAGAATGTTGTATTTTTTTTTTGCTAATTGGCTACTGTCTCAAAATGTATCAAACTGGCTTGGTCAGTTCAGAAAACCCTCATAACAAAATTGATATATATGCATGTTTGTAAGTCTTGGAAAAGCTCTCTCCACTGGCGCACTATCAAGTTATGGATTTTTTACCCCTTCATATTTATGTTGATTATACAATAACTGACTGAGTAAAACATCTCAACTTCGAAGGAAGAACTAATTGGTCTTCAATACACAATAAGCAAAAAAATATTTCCAAGCTACCTAAAAGTGAATCTGTTGTATACCAAGATATTTATAATACACCAATTAATTTGTTTTTCCATTGTTTTGTGCAATTTGAGTTTCTTAATTTATACTTTATCCATCCATCCATCCATCCATCCATCCATCCATCCATCCATCCATCCATTTTCTATACTGCTTGTCGCCACGGGGGTCGCGGGCGTGCTGGAGGCTATCCCAGCAGTCATCGGGTAGTAGGCGGGGACATCCTGAATCAGTTGCCAGCCAATCGCAGGGCACACAGAGACGAACAACCATCCGCACTCGCATTCATACCTAGAGGCAATTTGGAGTGCTCAATCGACCTACCAAGTATGTTTTTGGGACGTGGGAGAAAACCGGAGTGCCCGGAGAAAACCCACGCGGGCACGGGGAGAACATGCAAACTCCACACAGGGAGGGCTGGAGGTGGAATCAAACCCACACCTTCCTAACTGTGAGGCAGACGTGCTCCACCAAGCCGCCTGATTTATATTTTGTAGTCATCTTAATTTGGGGGTTAGAGCATGACTCACGTTGACTCGTTGAATATTACAAACACATATTACACACACACACATATTTGAGTCATTTTCTAATTCTATGTGTCCCTACTCCAGAGTACCACAATTGGAGACATTCTTGGACAACAACAATACAACACAGTGTACAAGTCCTTGTCGCAGGAATGTTGTCGTAAAATGATGCCATGAAAATGCACAGACACAGTGTGACAAAATTTAACAATAAACTTAAATGTTTTTTTGGTTTTATGTACCAAAAGAAGACGATATAAAGAAAGGCCAGACAAAGTGATGAGTCAAACAAACACTAGAGATGAGAAAATGAAGCTTCAAATTTTCTTCATGAACCAGTTGACTCCTTTAGATAGCACTCTATGTTCAACATTGGGCTGGAAATTTCTTAAATCACTTTATTTAAACCAACAGTGCCATTTAGAGGAAACAAAACTACAACTAGTTCATGAAGCAAATTTGAAACTTCAGTTTTCCATCACTAAAACACACAGATTTACAGAAAACTACAGGGCTGCTATTTTCATACAAACACAATTTTATAGAACAGAACTGTACGACTGCAACCCGCTGTTGACAGCTAGCGACGTGTGCTCAAAATGAAATTGCTTGATGATTTTGTTGCATGTATCATTGTATGTAATCTAGATAATAACGCTGCATATTGCATATGGTTCACTTCCTCCATGAGGATGCAAACTCTGCACTGAGATGATAGAAGCTCACTGGCATAAAAACAGACATTAGAAAGGACAAAGGAGAGGAAAAAAGAGGTGGCACAACAGGTGGTACATACTGCCAGGTAGGTCCCAGGGGCGTGGCGAGGGTGGCTCCGCTATCAGACAGCACACACAAGAGGGAGGTGGGCAAAATGTTAGCAATGGGCATCCAAATTAGGAGAAAGCGAAGACAGAAGAAGTTAAAGGTTGGCACTAACCCATTCATTTTTCACCAACATTCTATAAAAACATCGCAATCACTTCAACTTTAACAAGTAGCACAGGCAGTTTGTTCTTACAGTTCTGGCATAGTTTCCCATCATAGAAACACATGTTGCATGTTCTTTCACTAGCACTAGGACTATGACCTTCCATGTGTTGGGTGGAACGTAAAACACATGATGTACATAATATTACATGTGACCCAATGATCAATTTGATATATGTGTCTATACCTTGGCTCTGGCTCGAAATCATTTTATTTACATGCATAATGCCAACCTCCTCTTCCAACAAGCCAAAAAGCAACGTAAGAAAAGTGCATGTCAGGTGATGCGGGAGAGTGGGGAGGACAGCGAGCGGGAGATAAACTAGCAACAACTGGATATAAACCCTGGTTTAAATAAATAAATAAATAAATAAATAAATAAATAAATATCCATAAAAAGCTACTGCAGTTCACAGAATGATATTGAACAATTTAAATTGATAAGTTGACAGAAAATGAGACGTAAGATGCTTTAGCAGTTTTTTGTGATCAAAACTTGGAAAACGGTATTATGAATATTTGTATGTTTTCGGGCCTCCTATGTATCAGTCAAGTCTCCATTAGTGCGTTATAGGAGAAAAAGAAATCCTGGAACTGGCCCTGCATGCTGAACGTACTGTACGAGCTCCTCTGGAAAAAAGTGGAGGTAAAGTAATGGCTTGGGCTTGCTAAGATTCTTCTGTACGAATTGTTGGGTTGGGCTGTGTTGTTTGATTTCCATCATATTGCAGCCACTTACAATTTTGGTGACGTCAATGGGTTACAGGCTTTTTGCAGTTACTGCTAGCAAAGGACGAATAATAAAAAATAATTATAAACACGCTTCTAGTCATTATCAAGATTGTCTCTTCCATAACCTTTGATAAAAATATGGTCTTTTATAACAAATAATGCGATTATCTGATCCAGATGTAACTAGCTGCAAACAAAAACGTAATTATTCATCTCTTGTTTCATACTCGTCTTTTGATGTCAATCCCAATAGAAAGGAATTGGCCTTTCTGTTATATTATTGGTGGGAAGTGTACTTGCAGAGATACCTTTTTACATCAAATATATTTCAAAATAAACATCTGAAAGCAAATAGATACCTTTTTACATCAAATATATTTCAAAATAAACATCTGAAAGCAAATACTTTATGAAACAGACACAGTTTTCTGAAAGGCGCGGAGCTTACGTAATACTCTGCATTGAGCCGAGGCAGAGAAGCTGCTCGGCCATGACCATCCAGACTTGGGTATGCCTCGGTGTCTGAGATGTTCTCAACTGGCTTCATTTCAACCACTTCCTGAAAATAAAATACCAAAAATAAAAGTATGCATAACAAAAGCCTTTCATTGGTTTAGTTGTTCTTGGGTGTGGTGCTTTTATTTGTGAAGTGAGTGCATGTGTGTAAACCTGAGGCCTTGCAGAACACTGTACATCTTCCGACTGGCCTCTTGGTAGTTTCCTCCGGCCTTTGGGTCTCAGTGCTGTCAAAGAAACATCTCCAGACTGGGAATGTTTTATGGAACTCTTCTGGTCAAGCCTGCGTATAAAAACAACAAAATTGTGTATTATCTCTATTCATCTCAAGGGAATCTAGAATTTGTAAACTTTGGAAGCAATGTAGGCCAAATGGATTCGTGTGAGCAACCAGTGTTGCTAATTTAACAATGGAATCGCTTTTCAGAACCAAAAGTGTCAAATCCAGGTCCACAAAGTAAAAAGCCGGCCAGAGTTTGCCTTTAGCCACAGGTGCTTCTAAGCTACGTACTCATTTACTTGACAGTTGAAGAGAAGCAGTGAAGCACTTGTGGTTAAAGCCAAACTGTGGAAATGTTTCTACTTTCTGGACCTGGATTGGACACCTCTGTTCAGAACCATTTCAGACATGATTCTAAAGAGCCAGCCTTTTCAGGCCAAGCGAGGTCGTGTCGTCAATGTTATCTGATTGGCCAACAACAAGGGACTCTGTCGTACATGCCCATTTTCTGGTTTTGTACGAAACAATACAAAACTGACAATGTTCTGGAATTTCATGCTACCTGTCGAGACGTCCTACAATGCGCATGCATACTCACATTTTGACATAACATAACATAACATAACATAACATTACATAACATAACATAACGTCATAACCTGCTTATATAATATTGTGTAAGTTGGGTATAATATGTTTGCCACCAAATTCACTGACTGTTAACACTCACATTGTATCCTTGTTAACCAAGGTGGTGGTAGTGGTTCTGACAGGTGGAAGAGGTGACGTCTTTGCTTCTGACTCAGGGTGTAGAGGTAATAGCTGTTTGGGACTGGGTATCGGGGGCTCTACTTCCTTGATATGACCAAGGGGAAGTATTGGACGAAACAATGCTCCCAGTTTACTCTGAAATACAAGAAAAAGTGATCATTGACAAAGGTATAGGACTATACCTCATTATTTATGGCTATAAATGGTGGGAATAAAGTATACATCCTTGGTTACTGTAAATAAGTAGCTTGTTTAAGTGTCTGTCTTTTTATGAGTATTATTTTTCATTTGAAATATATACTTATATGCTCTACATTTCAAAACAGGTATTGTTCATCTTTCTAACTGCTTCGCGGGCGTGCTGGAGCCTGTCCCACCAGTCTTTTGGGGGTAGTTGGGGCGCAACCATTATAACCAAGAAGCAACCCGGGGACCACTGCTTTGGCGGAATATTATCTTATTTTGCACCAAAGAAGGATAGACCTATATATGGTATTTTTTTGCATGTGTACGTTTCACAAAATTAGCTGGAAGGAAAAATCAAGTCTAAATAATAAATCAATTTCTTTCTTTTTTTTAATGTTACAATTATTTTCTATTTCCAATTTGGCAGACCACTTGCAATACCGCCACGGACCACTTGAAGGCTGTGGACCACCGGTTGACAGGTGCAGAAGTAACCTATTATCTGACTGCAATCTTTCAAACTAAATTCAAGCAAACCCTACAAAAGGTCTCCACAAATGTACCTGAACTCCTCCTGATGGATGCTGCTGCTGAAGTCTCTTGGCTCGATTCTGCTTATAGTAATCAAAGATCATGAGAGCTGCATACACTTTTCCCACAGTCAGCTCATTGTCTGGAAAACAGAGCACACAGGAGATGGCGCCAGAGTGCAAGTAAAAGAAAAAAGGCCAGTGACCAATATTGCTTTGTCAATTGTTTCCATAGTTTCTATAATAGAAATTAGACTTACATTTGTGTGGCGTCACCAGCAGGTCAACAGTCTTCTGTGACAAGCTGGGCCAAACTCTGTTTAATTCTCTTTTCAGGTCAATATCACATAGATGCTGAGCTAAGACTCCTGTGAAAGCAAATTTATAATATACTTATTGTTTTTATTCATTCATTCATTCATTTTCTGAACCGCTTAGTCCCCACAGGGGTCGCGGGCGTGCTGGAGCCTATCCCAGCCGTCATCGGGCAGTAGGCGGGGGACACCCTGAACTGGTTGCCAACCAATCGCAGGGCACGCAGAGACGAACAACCATTTGCACTCGCACTCACACCTAGGGACAATTTGGAGTGCTCAATCGGCCTATCAAGCATGTTTTTGGGATGTGGGAGGAAACCGGAGTGCCCGGAGAAAACCCACGCGGACACGGGGAGAACATGCAAACTCCACACAGGGAGGGCCGGAGGTGGAATCGATCCCGCACCCTCCTAACTGTGAGGCGGACGTGCTACCCACTGCGCCACCGAGCCGCCCCTTATTGTTTTTATTCTTCACAAAAATCATTGCAACATTCCAGCTGCAAAGAATTGAAAATGGCAAGCTTCCAGTCCCTCACCAGATGCCAGCTTGATCTCGAGGGCTGTGCGAATCAGAGCCATGAGTGTGGAGGTGAAATGAACTGTGTTGTCCTCTGCAATAGGCATGTTCATCCTCACCAAACGCTAACGGGAGTGGCAGAAAAAGATAAGGCAGTTTTATGAACCGAAAAATTCACACACTCACATGTAGGAAGTTGTAATAATAATTTGCACTTTGAGCTGTAACACACTAAAAGGATATTGTTCAGTCAAACTGTTAAATAGTGTAAGTTAGCAGTTATCAATTAAATCAGAACATTTAGAAATGTTTTAAAATTGAATATTTTTGGGACTAAAAAATGAATCTTAATAAGCACATTTTAATGTCAAGAATTATAGAAGTGATATGTAACAAGCTGAGCAGTGAGTACCTATTAAGTATATTACTGTTTTATGGATTTTTTTTCTTTTTTCAGAACATTTTCTAGCTGTAATTGAACAACAGACTCTCATAGGCCGTGAATATGTACAATATACTTGCATTCTCTTGGAAAAGCAAAACCGTATGTAGTGGATATAAAAAGCCTACATACCCCCAAGTCTACAAAAAGATTTTTGTGAAGATGAATCATTTCAAGACTGTTTCCAGC
Organism: Syngnathus leptorhynchus; assembly: GCF_054491065.1. Classification (NCBI taxonomy): domain Eukaryota; kingdom Metazoa; phylum Chordata; class Actinopteri; order Syngnathiformes; family Syngnathidae; genus Syngnathus; species Syngnathus leptorhynchus. The sequence continues at coordinate 3,077,001 of NC_141206.1, read as the reverse complement.
CTTCTACACTCTGTACAACTCTCTGAAAATAAAAATATTTTTAAACAACCGAGATAATGTGATTGGACAAGTGTCTTGTAAGTGGGGATGTGGCTGGATGCAAATTCAGAACTCAAATTCTAACTGATGTTAAATGGGAGTCACTAATTAAAGTTCGGTTGTGTGCACATCATGCAACCCCATTCCAACAGGAGTGTGTAGAATTTTTATATCCACTATACAGTATCTGCAATGTTTAACTTTTTTTTTTTTAATTGAGCTAAAAAGGAACATCAAAATTCCTGGAAGACTTTTAAATCAACTAATATTTAGGGTTTTTTTATGTTACGTACTCAAATAATAAAAATCTTCCGAAAGCCACAGGACTGTGGAATAATAATGTGCAGCCATTATTGGTTTTAATTTTCGGTAAGCCATTCCAGTCTGCGCTGGATTGTATTTATTGTTCATGCAGAGTTCACATAATAAATGCATTCACAATAAGGCAAGGCAGCGTGGTGCATGCACATTTGTATACAAATTTTTGAAGCGTTAGAAACAGTGCGTACAAGACAATGACAGAGATGAGGTGAAGAAAAAGGAGGTGGATAATAATGGGGAGGTATGCGTAGTAATGTGTATGTATGAAAAGTCATTGTTACATAATGCTGGAAATATTTTTTCAGTATTTCTGTAGTGATTTTGTAAAGAGAAAACAAAACATAAAATCTAAAAAAGCTGGTTGAGAAGAGAGGATAAATAAGGAGTGAAGTTCCTGCATGGTGATTTTAAGGTGTCGTTTAAATGCATTGCAACTAAATTGAGAACCTCCTTTAAAGTCTTCAATAAGTTTTATTGAACTGTGGAAATTGACTTATTGCTTTGAGAGATGTCTTTTTGAGAAAGACTAAATATATATCCATTCATTTTCTATACGGTGTGTCCCCAAAGTGAGTCGGTATCGATCACAGTTGATTTTAAATCGAACAGAATACATCACTGATAACCAGTCAGTTGCAGGTAATAGCCAAACAACCATTCACATGCATACCTATGAACTGGATCCAAAGTGGGTTACAGATTGGCAGTCTACTAGTTTGCTGATTTTTTTCATTGTGCAGGTAAAACTAGGCACCCCCATCATTTGCACTTCAGTTTCAGCTACAGTGTGCTACATTTTAGCGTCGTTATTCGTTGGTTATTGAAAAACATGCCCATGCTAAAATGCCCAGGTTTTGCCCCTGAATGCAATAAGCCACACATGGCAAATTAAATATGCTCTTTTTGTGCCAAGAACACCATGGCAGAAAAATGGCACTTAGAACAAAAAAATGAAATTGTCCAAACGGGCGCTTGGGGGCCTGACCGAGGAGCTGCAAACGTGACTAAAAAGTGCTGTTAATCATCACGAAAATTTATCCGCACAACTCATGCCCACATAAATCTCTGAAAACATCAAAATGATTGTGCATTCTCCTCATAAAGTGACATTAAGATGTAGTGTAGTGTCATTTCTATGGAGAGGAAAACGCTCGATGGTCATATAATCCCAAATATTGGGGTGATCGTTTTGCTATTTACCGAGATTGATGGCACAAGATGTGCTCGTGTTTTGATTGCTTGGTAGATTGGTTGGTTTGATTGGTTTAAAAGCGCGACATTAAGGTTTTTTTTTTGGGGGGGGGGGCGGCAACCAAAACCTCCCAACTGTGAGGTGGCATACAAGCCGCCACTCAACCATTCTGAGATTAATATCTAACTAATAAAACAGTTTCCCATTTTCAGTTTGGCATCTTGTCAAATTTTCTTAGAGATTTCGTTTTTTGTTCCCTGCTCTATACAAACAATAAGCGACTTGAGATAATCTATACAGAGTTGATTTTGCTATGGGGCCTCACGGGAAAAGAAGATACATCAGCAGCCCAGAATATTTTGAATGTGACACACTGACAGAAATTGAATGGTGTTTGACAGTTGAAAGCAGGATACCAGCAATGACTGAACGAGGCAACGGAGGAATGAGCGGGGAGGGAGTCTACCTTATAGGCGATGCGCGGTGGGCATTTCTTTCCCAAACCTAGAGGAGGGGACATGTCTCGTAGCATCTCGTACATATCACGATAAGTCATACGGCCACTTTCCGCAGAAAGCATAGGAGAAGGCCATGGAGGGAGGAATGGAGATTTCCCATGTGTGAGATGATACAGTCAAGAAGAAGGGATGGGGAAAGTTTCAACAACAAAACAAGAAAAATGACAAGGAGAGCGGGGAAGGGGAAAGAGAAAGGGACACAGAAATCCTTGTTAATAAGATTTCCAGGATATCATGATATGGAATCCTTGTTGGCGTTAAGGATTCAGAAATGGATCCCAAAGGCAAACATTAGGGAGAGGTCTCTGGAGAACTACCTGGATGGAGGCATCCCTTGTGAAACGTTGCGCATTTAGAAGTTAGAGTGCATTCAATGAATACTTTAATATTTAAAAAATGTGAGAGCGCGTTCTGAAAAATGTATTCACATTAGTTACAATCGACGTGTTATTATTTTGGAAGACTTTCGCACAAAAAGATACTTGTTTTTACAAATGAGTGTCAATAGCAATAATTTTACACTCCCGGGCATCGTTTATTTGAAAAGGCTCACATCCAGTTTGTGCAATAAACGTGGAGTGATTTAATTAATTATACACAATATGTATTCTTGCTGACCTTCATGTGTATTCACATTTTGAGCTTCAAAGTTTAAAATGTGGTCAAGGTATTTCCCTCAAAGTCATCATCACACTGTTTTTAAGTCTTTCAAAAGCAAATACAAAATATTTTAAATGGCAGAACAGCGGCGGGGTATTATTCATTGAACATGCCCTCTATCTCCTTATGCTAAAATACAATTGCAGTAACCAAAGTGAAAACAAAGCTCACAAAGCTCATACTAACTCTGCATTCATTTCTGTGTAAAAACAAGATGTATTTTAAGGTCTTGTTTGGTGCCTTTCAATGAGCCTGACTTGTGGCGTTGTTTCTTAGACTTGCCGTGGTTAGCTGCATGCGGGTTAGTAAGGGATCAATGCATATTTGTATGCATGTGTGCCCATATCGTTCTCTGGCATGTCAGGAAATGAAAACAGACATTGACAATCCAAATCATCACAGTCCCTTTGAAAACAAAAGGACTGTGAGGGAGTGCAAACCTTATAGGCCACCCTGTTGGGGCACTTCTTCCCCAGGCCCAAGGGGGGTGAGATAAAACGCAACAATTTGTACATATCTTGATAGCATATCCTTCCACTGAAAAAGATAAGACAGCAACGATGTTAGGTCACAGGCCATCTCATTTATCCGCTTGTTCAGACTTTCAATTTTCAAGAAGAATATATACTAAAGATGTACTTAATAAACTGAACATTTGTTTGCAATATTTCATTTGAATTCTGTTCATGCAAATTGCGCAATCTTTCAGCATCGGCAAATTTTACACTATGCTACCAGCAGCCATCGCAGCCCGTTTAATCTGAAGCGTGTAATTAGTTCGATTTAAATATTTGAGTAATCAAATTCATTTCTTGAGTATTCAAGCCCCAAAAAATGATATCACCATCTGACAAAAAGCACTTCCTTCTTTTTCCAAGTATAAATGGACCATCAAGATCTGTCAAGATTTTTTGGGGATGATATATGGATGCTAAGCAGCTTCAGAGCATGTTTTTGTTTGCTTCCCTGCTGGGCCAGAGTTTGCTTGTGTGTTTACTCATGCGTTACAATATTAAGATTCTTTCAATACTTAATTCACAACAAAATCTCATCTTCCGAAAAAAAGCCCATTATTCACATACACACTGCAGTCTGCACAGTGCCCTCCACGCATATACGATAAGCTTTATTTACACCATTTTTATTTTAGTTGATTTTGTTTGTATTGTCTCACTACAACATAGATTTCTCATCTGCAACGGGACTGCTGTGACAAACTTTTAAACAGTTGAAAATCTCCACATATGCCTAACCCATTCCCTCGCATTTTTTCACAAACATGCCGTTTTGGCCTGAAACAGGGCTGCTATGGCCTCGGTGGATAGAAAAAAAGTCTGTATAAATACCAGTTTGTTTGTGAAATCAAAATATTTATGATAAACAAAAACTAATTTTATCTTTTTGAGCTGGGAAGTAAAAAAAATGTAGTTGCAAAAGCATGCACGCCCTCTTAAACCAATCTGTGGCTTTGCTTGGAACGAAATAATCACATTGACACTCAAAAAGTTAAATGGGAGTCTGCACACACCTACAACCATTTAAAGTGAATTCCTTACATTTTTTTTCTGCTTTTTAGCAGAAACCTCAGAGGTACAGTACGTATGTTCTGATACTAACTGCTATTTCAAATCGTTAATAAATCCTTGTACCTCATCTAACGTCTCTGCTCCAGTTGAATAAAAACAGCCGCAAAGCACAATTCTGCCATCACCATTACGCCTTTGATCTTCTTTTGGTGATGAGTGGTGTTGTGTTTGTCCTAAACATACCAACGATGATAAGAGGGTGTGCACACCTTTGCAACTACAAATTTTAGTTGTAAAAGGAACAAAAGATGATTGAGTTTGTACATGTTACAGGTCATATTAATAGTGGAAAATGACTCACATTTGGTCTCATTTTTACAAATCACTGATACCCCGCATTTTAGCAAAGATGTGTAGACTGTCATCTGTCGTGTAAATGCTAGCCTTGGTTCGGGCATGTTTATATCAATGCTCAAAATCTTAACAAGTGTTTTACACCCATTCAGGGCATCCCACACACTTAGAGATGTGTAAATATTTAATATTTAAAAAAAAACCTTCTTAATATCAGAATTTTAATTGTGCAATTTACTTTTCCACATAATGCAAAAACATCAAAATAAGGTCACACTGACAGCAAATAATTTATAATCACTGAATTAAATGGGAATTGTAAAAGAATCTCACGTTTGTCAGAAGGTGGCTGTTTTATCGTTCACTTAACTGGGGTCCTGAATCGTAAACAAGGCTCCAATAAATCTTTATAAGAAATCTACTGAGCCATAGGTCGGATGATTCTTCTGCACACTAAAATAGTGAAACTGGGTTAGTGAAGATGAGAGAAAAACCTGTGCTGTCAAACTAGCTGGAAAATGTCTTCCCTTCAACACTACCGTACTTCTGTGACTAATATCCTTAGAGGCACTTGGTTTAGCAGGAAGGAGGGGACGTTGGTTGGATTTACATGCATGAGCTGTGCCGGCTGAGGGCTTGTCACCCTTCTCAGTTGGCACGAGGCTCAGACTGTCATTCACGCCGCTGCTGATTCTAAGATGGGATTTTTTTTTTTGTCCACACTAAATGGCCTTAAATCATTGAGATGGAACACTGACACCCTCCTTAGGATGCTCTTTTGAAATTTAGCTTTACAATGGAGATCAACTGAAGAACCTACCATGCAGCTGGGTCATACTCTGCCCATACACGGATGAACTCATCAAGGTGATGAGGACCCAAGATGGAAGCATCCCTGGTCAGATACTCAAAGTTGTCCATAATGACAGCAACAAATAGGTTTAGCATCTAGGGAAGAAAAAACATTAACGGAAAAAAAAGTCGGCAAACATAGGTAAGCAATCAAATAGAACAAGGGCCAAGATTACTGACCAAGAAGGAGCAGAGGAAAATGAAGGAGACAAAGTAGAAATAGGCAAAGTCACTTCCGCACTCTTTCCCTGGAGTTCCTGAGAGTTTGTCACATGACCGATTACTGAGACATGAAAGCATAATTTCATGCCACGCTTCACCAGTGGCACTCCTGCAAAATGCACAAAAAATACGAAACAAAGACACACAATGTGAACCCTGTGTAATATTATGATTGTGTCAGCATATTAAGTGTAAAGGTGTGTAATAACCTGAACAGAAGAGTTAAAGCCTGGAAAAAGGTCTGGAAGTTGTTGTGGTGATTTATTGCAGTCTCCTCATTCAGCTCAATGTTACCAAACACCTGGAATGGGAGAGAGTTATCTCAAAAATTGCTTTCAAAGAAAGTTTTCGGATGTGGTTAAACATTTGGATTAGGTTGGAGCTTTTCATTTTAGTAACTTTTAACACGAATGACACTTTTTGACGACAACTTCATCTCAGATTAAAACAAGGTGAGAGACTATTTTAGCGCAAAACAATAATGGCAAGTGTTAACTATTTGTTTGAAGCACAATAAAAGGGCTGTTTATAATCTTTCCTTCTTTGGAAGCATATATGCTTATATGTATATATGCTATAGCATACGTTGATGGTTAGAAAAACAAAACAAGTGTGAAGAGCTGAGTGACTCACATGCTGTCAATGCAGTAAAACTAATTTAAATATGTATTTGACATGTAACACGTTCATCGTACTGACAACAGTGAGAAATTCCGGCAACTATTATGACAGTGAAGTCTATTTGTGGGAGGTGAAAACTCATAGTCACATGTACACAATTTGAAAGCTAATTCATCCGACATGAAACAAAATCAATAAGATTTGATAATGGAGTTCATATTTGTCTCATTGTCAAAATACATTGGAAATAAATGCATCGTGTAGGTTTTTGTCAACCACCAGTATACAGCTTAATCTAGAAATTAAAACGATTTCCATTATTAATATGACCTATTGCTCCTGAATTTTTGCTCATTAAGAGAATAAGTAATATAATTATATATATTCTTATATTAGGGCGCCTCGGTGGCGGACGGGTTAGCATGTTCGCCTCACAGTTAGGAGGGTGTGGGTTTGATTCCACCTCCGACCCTCCCTGTGTGGAGTTTACATGTTCTCCCCAAGCCCACGTGGGTTTCCTCCGGCCACTCCAGTTTATTCCCATATCCCGAAAAACATGCTTGATAGGCCGATTGAGCACTCCAAATTGCCCCTAGGTGTGAGCGCGTGTGCGGATGGTTGTTGGTCTCTCTGTGCCCTGTGATTGGCTGGCAACCAGTTCAGGGTGTCTCCCGCCTACTGCCCAATGACGGCTGAGATATGCTCCAGCACGCCCGCGACCCCCGTGGAGACAAAGTGGGACAGAAAATTGATGGATGGATATTCTTTTATAATAATAATTGTAAAATTCATTCTACATTGTTAGCGTCTAGCTTGCATACAAAAACTCACCTGCATTCCGATGATGGCATAGATGAAGAAGAGCATTGCAATGAGCAGGCAAACATAAGGCAGGGCCTGGAAACACAAAATCATGTAAGACTGTATTGTGCACGTTAAATCACACATCTTCACATCCAGTTCAGTGCAGGTTTCTGATTTCCTGTCTACATTCTACAGTTGGAGAGTCGGTCAAACATAAACCAAGTAAACATATGCTGCAGTTGTTAAATTGAGATTTTATTTATTAAGGAAATACATAAATGAATGAATGAATGAATGAATGAACAATAATAAATAAATAAATAAATAAATAAATAAATAAATAAATAAATTCACATTTGGTTATCTCTGTCTGACATTTAAATTAGTCTGATAAACATTAGCGTGGGGAATCTTTAAGAATTAGTAAGAATTTGAAAGGGTGATAAATACTACGTTCACTGTCCTGTATGTATCGGTCTTGTTTAACAATCTAAACATTGAACCTCATCTGATGGATTGATTCTTTAAATATCAGTTTGAGAAGAGGGAAACATTTGGTGTAATTAAATAGCCACCTTTTCAACCCTGCCGTTACTATCCATTTTCACTTTGCATAAAAGCTCTCACCAGTGACATTAAACCTGCTATAAATTCCCTCAGCTGTAGCCTGGCGTTTTGCATTTAACTTGACATATCCTCAGGGATTTAAAATGGAAAACCAGCATCAAGTGAAAATCCAGCTGCAGCCTTGTCAGAGCTACTTTGTGACTTTTTAAAGTAAACATAGTTTGCAGTGTGCCTCAACAACCTTTTTAGTCTTCTGTTTTGTTGATGGTTGGGTTGTTTATCTCTAAATAAATCACAGTAGGTATATGGGAAATTTATGGACTTGCTTTCTTATCATTGGGAATAAATACTAGCTTGCATTATCTGCATTTTGAAAGTCAAGATAATACCCCATACAATCTGTTTTTCCACTGTGTATTTAAATATGCATGAGAACTGATTGTTTTTGACTGTTCCTGTCAGCTTTGTTTGCTCACCTTGAAGGACTGCACGAACGTCCACAATAAAATGCGAATGGTGTAGCCCTGCCGTAGCAGTTTGATGAGCCGGGCTGCTCTGAACAGCCTCAGGAAGCTCAGGTTAATCATCTTGTCCTGGAGGAGATGGATGGGAAGAAGAAAACATTCAGAGCAAAACAACTTGAGGACAAAGCGTTTTCCTTTCATTTGTAAGATGCGCATCCCTTCAAGCTACTGAGAATAAGATACAGTCAATAAACATGATTTTTTTTTTAAACCCAAACTACATATTAGAGGCACACAAAAAACAAGATCACATATGAGCTGATATACTAGGCGGGGTACACCCTGAACTAATCACTAGCCAATCGTTTATAAACCTAAAAATAACCTAAATGCTTGGTATAAGCAGTATTGTTATTCTAAAAATTGAATACCCTGGTTGTTACAACAATTATAGCGACAACTACAATCCAGGGTAACCATGGAAACAACAGAAACACTGTTCACCTCATCTCAACCATGCGCCTCATTATTTCCATCCTAAAGGACAGTTTAGTATTTTTAGTACAATATAAAAGGTGCGAAGTATTCAGCATGATGAATGAAAATGTCATTATAGTTCAACATTAACATTAGTCGTGTATGTTGTTGTGTCACCAAATACCAAAACATTTGACTTGGGTCATATACAATCATGATCAAGATTATCAAACATACTTTTGGGCAATCATGATCAAGATTATCAAACATACTTTTGGGACATGAGACAAACTGTTTGCGGCTTCGTATATCTTGTTTGAATATGATTTGGTAATTCTGAAAATAGCCATAACCTATTCATAAATATAACATATTTATGTTTCTTAAAATATTCATTATATTTTTCACTTTCATTTTCTTGTACCCTTTTGAACTTCCAAAGTATGGAGGACCAAAACTGTCAAAAACAAAACAAAACAAAACAAGAGATAAAAAGTCAAAATAAAAATGACCATAACCTATTCATAAATATACATATTCATGTTTCTTAAAATATTCGTGATATTTTTCACTTTCATTTTCTTGTACCCTTTTGAACTTCCAAAGTATGGAGGACCAAAACTGTCAAAAACAAAACAAAACAATAGGTAAAAAGTCAAAATAAAAATGAGTATCAAAAATATATTGGAAAAATGTAATTTAAAAAATTATCTGGAAATGAAAACAACAACAAAATATTCAATACAAAATCAAACTACAAATAAATATGAATATATACGTATAAATTGAACTAAATACAATACAACAACAAAAATACCATTAATACCATCGTTTATATTTGTTTTATTCGTTTTTATTCAAATTTTTATTTCAATTTTGGCAGTTCTGGTCCATACCAAAGTTTTGTGTTCTAACATAAAAAACGTCTGCATTATAACATTAGATGGTGATTTTAGAATAATATAATAATAATGAATTCAACAACTGCTCAACTTATATCTTCTATCCATCTTCTCTCAAATCTCAGCAACGCATGACAGGAAACACTTAATTTTTTTTCATAAAAGAGAAAACAAACCACTGGGAAGGAAAAGAAGAAAGAATCCGCAGCTGACAAGAAAAGCCACTTACCGTCTGTGTCAGTTGTGACACGTGGGGGGGAGCAGAGTGAGGGCACAGGCGCCAGGAAAGACATAGCAGATGATGGAAAGAGTGACAAGAGAAACAGAGAAAGGAGTGTGAGAGAAAAGAGACAGAGCACAAACCAACAATCAAATGATGAGAAAGGCACACAAAGAAAGAAACTACATCTGCCACATAGAAAGCCACAATAACCTGCCTCAGTCCTCCATTCCATCAATTGTTCCATTACTGGCATCAGTTATGTTGCTGCTTTTTTTTTTTTCATTGAAAAATGATGACAAGCGATTTGAATACAGTAGTTGAATACTTCCATTAGCGATTTTAATATCAATGGGTCAAAATGAAGAATTAAAGGCCTGGATAATCCAAGTTATAGAAAACCATGATGAAGGGCTAAATTTTGATCATGACATTTAATGTTGATAACTACATGATGGCTTTCATTAGCCAAGTACAAAAATTGCATATTGCACATCTTTCTGCTGTGGGTAAATTCCTACTGCAGTTGCTAGACAGTGTACTCATGTTACCATTGAAGGATTGGTGAGGGTGCAGCCCATGAGGTGCGTGGCTTACCTTAATCTCTGTCACCAGGATGTCTGTTATGCTTCCAAGCACCGTTACAAAGTCAAACACATTCCAGGCTGCTTTCAAGTAATTCTAAAATACAAAGCAAACCACTTTTGTCAGTTCCCTTACATTAGGAAAAAGTCATATGGATACTGTTTGCAGTTGCAGCGGAATCGGACTGCTCCCAATTTAAATCCTTATTAATCTTTTCTTAAAACGCATAATGTTTTGTTAAAGAGGCATTAAGATAAAAATAGTCACATTTTATATGCAGTGAATGGCATATGATGTATAAAGGTAGAGTCTGGCGTCTTCGATACGGTTTCTAGAGGGAGAGGCTTAATGCTGCAGGCAACAACAAAACAGGTGGAGGTAACTGGTGTGTAAATTAAGAAATTAGGTGCAAATTAATAAATGGACCTACGCTTGAGATGAAACACTGCATGCAGACCAGATGGCTCCATGTGGAAATGAAACTTAATGTCGCTTGGAATTCTTGCCTTCTTACCTGTGCTTATTGGTATGAATACTTAACATTTTTGTCTCGAATTTGAGACCGAAACTCAGTATTTTGCAATAATGTTTCCCTAAGCAGCACTTTCTGATGGTTTCTTAGTTTGCTTTGCTTTTTTAGGATTAACAACTAAAGAATGCAAACGGAAATGAGATGCTTTTAGCATTCTCTGGGATTGCGGTAGGAAGGAAGGAAGGAAGGAAGGAAGGAAGGAAGGAAGGAAGGAAGGAAGGAAGGAAGGAAGGAAGGAAGGAAGGAAGGAAGGAAGGAAGGAAGGAAGGAAGGAAGGAAGGAAAATATCAGTGAGTGAGTGAATGAGTGAGTGAGTGAGTGAGTGAGTGAGTGAGTGAGTGAGTGAGTGAGTGAGTGAGTGAGTGAGTGAGTGAGTGAGTGAGTGAGTGAGTGAGTGAGTGAGTGAGTGAGTGAGTGCAAAGGGGCACATTCTCACCAGTGGGCCAAAGGCAATAATCTTAAGGATGCACTCAAGAGTGAAGAGGGCAGTGAAGACGATGTTCAAGTATTTCAGCATGGACTCATATAGGTCGGGTGCTCCATAAAACTGAGAAAGAAAGACAAACGGTACATAACTGGAAAGATTTTGAGGAACAACTAATGTGTTTATAATCTGCAACATTACAGTGCCCAGTGGTGTAATGGGTGAAGGTAGCACCGTCAATTTGAATTTAATTGCAACAGTCTGTCATATTAAATTTGTGATGTATGCACTGCCTACTCTAAAGTATATTTTCAAATGCTTCACTCATGGTCTCTTATCCCAGGGTTCCACAATATATGATGGGTCTGCGTACAAACATAACTTTAAGAATAGCACACTAGTCTACAACACTAGAAATATTCAACAAATACCCATACTAGGTAATGGTATCAGTGCCCAGGTATTGCTACATAAAATGGCATCTGACACCAGAATTATCCAGACTCTAGTGGCCATTTTTGGATCAGAAACAATACATTAACTAGAAATTAAACGAATAAAAATTGGTATTGGGATAGAAATTTCTATTTTAGGGGGTGGAGGTATCAAAAGTACTAGTGGTATCGGTACTTGGTATCGTTGTTGATGACTACTCATGAATTGAGTATTTGTCCTCATATCTGGAAAAATGTGACATTAAACATCCCTTGCTATTTTTCAGTAACAAAAAAAAAAAGAAGAAGAAGTAAAAATACCATATTTTGTCATGTTTGTGTTGGAAATTTGAGAATTTCTGATACACTGGTCACTGGTTTTAGGTGCAAATGAGCTGTTGCCATTGTGCATTGTTTTTACGTGACAAGTTTGGCAAATATATTTTTTCAACTTTTTCTGAGGAATACCATCTACAGTATAACTTACCTTCATCATCAGCACCACGGTGTTGAGGGCAATTAAAGTCATGATAGCATATTCAAATGGAGGCGACACCACAAATTTCCACATCTTATACTGGAAGGATTGCTTGTTCTCCGGCATGTATCTTGTCAGCGGCTTGGCATTTATGGCAAAGTCAATGCAAGCCCTCTGGACATAACAAAAATTGCTTGCAGTTATTTACAGCAGAAAAGGCCAACCAAAGTAAAACCAATCAGCCTTTATAAACCAAGAAAGTCAGATGGCTAAAATCAAAATTATTTTCTAAATGTGGTTATATAAAAAGGAACGAGACTATAAATGTTCTGTGATTACAAGCAAATAATGTAAAGAAAAGGAGCCTCAATCAAACAAAGTTCCTACCTCATTCTTTTCCAGGCTACACTCAGACATGGCTTTGTCTCCCTGCTCTTGAAAAGTGATGATAATCAAAGCCACAAATATGTTGACAAAGAAGAACGGGAACACTACAAAGTACACCACATAGAATATAGATGTCTCCATGCGAAAACCTGGGCTGGGGCCCTGGTCCTCATAGGTGGCATCCACTGAATGCTTCAACACTCTGAAAGTCAACAACATTTGTTCATAAACACCAATTATGTAGAAATACACTGCATGCTATAGAGCAGGGGTGTCAAACTCATGTTTTGTCGCGGGTCACATCGTAATCATAGTTTCCCTCGGAGGGCCGTTATGATTGTCAACGTCTTCTATATACAGTGTACGCTACAAAACAAATTGATGAATAACAAGTTTGGAAATCAGAGACTAGTAAAACTGTTCAAATACTTAAAAAGACAAATGGTAAAAAAATTGCAAGCAATATCTATTTTTTTCAAAGTGAAAATTTGTAGTTTTAGTAATGATACAAAGTCTAAGCAAAATTTGTCTTCGCGGGCCACATAACATGATGTGGCGGGCCGTATCTTGCCCCCTGGGCCATGAGTTTGACTGAGTTGTTTAATCTAAAAGGAAATATCAGATGTGTCCAAGTAATTGTTAATGAAGATACTGCATGTCACGAATGACGATAACTGTTTACTACTACTGACTTTCTGATTATCCAAATTGAGTGAGGCATAAGACAAATCACGAACATAGCGTCACTGGGTTCTACTTTGGTTCTTGTTCATGAATGATAGCAATATGCAATGTGATGATTATCCTAACTTACAAAGGCCAGCCTTCTCCTGTGGAGACGGTGAATAGCGTTAAGAAAGCCCAGAGGACGTTATCGTAGTGGAACTCGTATTTCTTCCACTCTCTGGGCTGAGCTTCCACGTCACGTCCGCGTTCCACTTTGTCATAGTCCAGAAACTGACCCCTGAGGGAAATGGGAGAAGAAAAAGGCTCAACTCAAATTATTATTTATTTATTTATTATTATAAATTTTATTAACTTTAAATAAATAGCAGATCAAGATGAGATTATAGACACTCGGTTAGAGTCAGCCTTTTATTGGCTGGGGTTAAAGCAGGGGTTTTCAACTGGTTTTGTCCAAGGGACCACCATTATAACCAAGAAGTAACTCGGGACCACTGCTTTGGCGAAATATTTTTTTATTTTGTATCGAAGGAGGATAGACCTATAGAGGCTATCTATTTGCATCTGTATGTCTATTTCGGAAATCTCAGCTACATTTGACATAATTTGGATGGGTAAAATGAGTCACAAAACTAGCTGTAAAATACATCAAGTTGAAATAATAAATCCATTTTAATTTTTAAAAATCTTACAATTATTTTCCAGTTCCAATTAGTAATACCGCTTTGGATCACTAAAGGGACGCAGACCACCGGTTGACAATTGGTGGTTTAAAATACTGTAAATGGGGTACCTGCAGTCTTTCTCTAGACCCTTGGACTCATCAGTGCAGTAGAAAAATTTGCCTTTAAAAAGCTGCACAGCGATTACAGCAAAGATGAACATGAAGAGGATGTATACGATGAGGATGTTGAGAACATTCTTCAGAGAATTCACAACACAGTCGAACACAGCCTGGAAAAATAAACATTACAAATGTCAGTAATTAGGAGGCTGCCGTACAAATAGTCCATCAATATTTGCCCCTCAGAGTTCTGCTAAGCTCGTGTTGGGTGTTTTGTGAGGGGGATTAAGTGCTCTGTGTATACATTGTGACATCTGTGCAACTCACCCCATAAATATTCTCATGCATGGTTGATCACGATCAAATGTTTCACAGAGTGTGCCAAGTACTATTCTCCTCTTTCCTAATAGCCTGTCTATCATTCTCTCATCAAAGAAATCACGTTAGAAAATATTTATTTTGCTCATCGTATGAATCTATCCTGAGTTGGATATGTATGATACTTGGGGGGTAAAAAAAACACACACACACATCAACACATCTACTGGATATAAGCACAGCGTTGCCACTTCTAGCCATTTGTCTTGACTTCAATGAGTCATAATTGGATTACTATACCTTTAGTTTGGGCAGACGTTTAATGGTTTTGAGTGGCCGCAAAACTCGGAGGACCCTCAGGGACTTAATGGTGTTGATGTCCTTGCCTTTTGTCCCTCTGTGGAGATTGACATGGTAGTAAATTTGTGAGATGTTAAATAGCGCATTGTCATTAAACCCTTTAACCTTTCAAAACGCATCCTCTGTCCGTTCAAGAGTGGCTGACTGCAGTACATGAGAGAAAAACTCCACACAAAGTGAAATACCTGTTTATGATCTGTTAGTAGTAAAAAAAAAGTTACATGAGGTTTACAAAATGTTATTCTACAGGAACCACAGAAAAGTCTACAGGAACAGTGCAAAGTATATTTGATGATTAAAAAAAATCACAATTTTGATACATTATGTCATGCTTCATGTAGTGTTTTGTTAATATTTCATAATATTGTGTTCATGGAACTCATTGCTTGCTAACTAAGAAATTGTTTTACGTGATTATACATTTGTATCACTTCCACAGTCAAGAATGACTTATGTCATATTATTTACACTCCAATTGTAGTATTCACAACTTCAACCAGGTTTCTGTAGAATAACATAAATGTTGAGAAACAAACAAAAAAATACTACAGTATATCAGCAAAGAATCAACCTCTTGTCAAGGTAAAAACTTCTTTGCAGGAACCACTATCATGAGTCTTTGGCTGACGCTGCACCTTTAATGTAGGTCTACTGAGGAAGAGTTGTGTATGCTCAGATCCTTAGATTGTGTACATCACTCACTAAAAGACCGATATTGGCGCAGGACAGAGGGTGAGAGCAAGGTTTAATTAAAAATGTATCTATTGTGCCTGATGGAACTGCTCTCTTGTCTCCAATCTCAAATGACTGAAGTGTGATTACAGTTGTGATTTACAAGTGAAATTGTCACTTAAGTTGACCAAACATGTTTTTATTTTGTTGCTATTTTAAAGTTGGTTTCTCAGGTACAGAGCAGTTCACTCCTTGTCATACTGTAATGCTAAAATTTTTAAATCTGTCCTAATATTCCTCATACTTAATGTACTGATAGATCCATTCATTTGGAATGGATGCCAGTCAATCCATTCACACTCACAGATTATCTGACTCTAACTACAAGATATTACGTAAAATCCTTAACAAACTGCCTTGGGTATACCAACGCTTAGATCACAGGTGTCAGACTCAAGGCCCGGGGGCCCAGATACGGCCCGCCACATCATTTTATGTGGCCCACAAAGACAAATTGTGCGTCAAATTTATGTCATTACAAGAATTGCAAATTGTTTTCACTATTAATAACATCTTTATATATATCTATATATCTATATATCTATATATATATATATATATATATATATATATATATATATATATATATATATATATATATATATATATATATATATTTGACCAGTTTTTACTTGTCTGATTTGAAAATGAGTTAGTTGTCAGTTTGTTTTGTAGCTTTTACTGTACATAATATGAGGCGCTCATACATTTATTTAGGTTGACAGTCATAACGTCCCTCCGAAAGAAGCTATGACTACAATGCGGCCCGCGAAAAAAATTAGTTTGACACCTCTGGCTTAGATAGTTGTCATTTCAGATATTTTCATTTGAAACAGTGACCATACGACACAATGTAAAAACCTTATGGATCTGCCAAACCACTTTTTGTACTGACGTTGTTCCATCACATAGAATAAATCCTTATCATGCATAGTAGTTGACATAAAAGCACTTCCTGTAATTATCCATTAGCATAATATCATTCACGACAGCATGTCTACCTGAGGTGCAAGACGTTGCAGCATCCATATTATGGATCTTGTTGGAAGTTGTTGAAAACGATGCATTAGCATGTGAGCTTTTGTATAAGAATGTGACAACGGACCCGCATCCGCCATACCCGTGACCCCATTTTTGTTTGATCATGTCTATTACTCGTGACCTTACTTATGTTTGAGCCCCACATGCCAGATGTCTTTGACCTTTTTTCAGAGAGATGTGCTCTGAGCGTTAAAAATGGGATTTCTGCCACAATTACCGTATTTTCTGGACTATAAATCTCAGGTTTTTTTCATAGTTCATAGTGCAAATTATACTCAGGAGCGACTTTTGTGTGAAATCATTAACACATTATATCATTTCACATGTTATTTTCACACTAAACACTGGTGATTAGGTGACACCCAAGCTGACGGCGGCTATCTAGATTCTTGTGGACCAATTCAGCATGAGCGAACTGCAGCGGATTACCCTCCGAGAGGACACTGCCAGGACAATCGAAGGCCCATCCGACAGCTCTTCGCTTTGGCCTTGACATCCGCTTTTTGATTTCCATATTATGTATTTTATGTGCCCTCTTTGCATCCATTGCAGCCTGGTGATCCTGAAAGGGGGATCCTTCCATATGTGGTCCCTTCTCAAGGTTTCTCATTTTTACCCTGGTAGGGTTTTTTTTAGTTTTTCCTTGCGCTTTTGGGAGCCCAGGATCAGGGGATGCTTTGAGAATAATTGTCAATTGATTGTCTATGTGAAGCCCTTTGAGACTGCTTGTGATTTAGGGCTATACAAATAAACTTGACTTGACTTGACTAAACCGCAAGGGGACGCTCTAAGACTGTGAAATAATTGGAACTCTAACTGACGATGAGTCTGACATAAGCGACGTAGAAGAGGAAGCGCAGCATCTTCTACTTCCGGGGTTAACTGAGTTATTTATCTGTGACACAGAGGATGAAAATTTTGTTGGAATGATTTAGAGTGGCACGGATGGTTGGATAAACGTGTTATTCATGAGATAGTTATTTGAATAACTCAATGTGTTACGTCACGCAAGTTCTTAATTCCTTGTTTATGTAATGTTAGCATACCATACCATTCCATACTGTGCCTATTCTATTTTTATTTTAAATCGCCTTTCAAGATGACATGTCTGTATTTGGCGTTGGATTTCATCAAATAAATTTCCCCCCAAAAATGCGACTCTTATATATATATATATGTCTTTTTTTCCTTTATCATGCATTTTATGGCTGGTGCGATTTATATTCCAGACTGATTTATAGTCTGGAAAATACGGTATTAGATATGACATCAAATGAAATCCCCTCTATTGCCGCATTTGATGATTTGATGATTCTAATGCTGTACACTATAATTTATTGCAGGAATGGAAGGATAACTCCTTTGAAAGTTTTGAAAGGCAGCTTGCTTTGACTAATGCTGCAACATATAATCCATTTTTGAGGTATTTAGACAAAGTTGAATCCAATTTGGACGCTCACCTAGAGGATCATACTGTGCCAATATTTGTGATCATTCCAAAATAGTAATTCTTCAATTAATTAATGTAATTAATTCATTAACTACGCAACTACACATTAATTACGCAACATGTGAAATCATACACGTTCTTGTAGTCTTTTTATAATTTGGTTCACACTTGAGAAACTTGAGGCTACAAAGTAGCCTAATTTATTTTCGTAAAAACGAAAACAGGACATTCTATTGTTTTGAGTTTGAAACAAGGGGTCATTTTTTTCCCACTACTGATTTAAAATATCATAATTTTCTTAATTCTTGACACATTGACAACATTTAAACACCACTTCCTTTTTTCCCCAAGCACTTTTTGGTGACATCGGGTCTTGATGATTTAAAAAAATATCACATACCTTTTTTAAAGAATTAATGGTGTGACTAAATGAAATGTGAAACATTGACCTACCTACCCTCAGTTAGGTAACTGTCAACTCAACTTTATTTATAGAGTACTTTAAATGACAACCGCACCTGTAACAAAGTGCTGTACATAAAGATGATAAAGAGTGACCATAGAGTAGACTAGAGTAGAGTAGAATAGAAAGCTTTCATTGTTATTGTGTGGTGAGTATACAACAGATTAAGGTAATTAAACAACGTAAAACACAAAGACCAATAAAATAGTATTGGTGAGCAAATACTACAGGTTGGATCAATGTGCCCACAGCCTCGAGCGTGACAAGAATTTTGTGATAGGACACCGACTGGAGCCAAGCTGGAGTGAGAGATGCAGCTTCAATTGCTGCCAACTCTTCTACTAGTTTTGCTGGTGCAATTATCCCAGCCAATAATAAATTTCCATCTCCTTTGTAGTTCTGGGTCATAGTGGGCGACACGCTGCAATATTGGCACGAAGAGCTATCTACTTGTCTTTACAAAGTAAAAAAGTTTTATGCTATTCTGAATTGAAAATTTGAATGCACCAATAATACAACCTTTAGGTTATCACAACCAGTCAGATGGTGTTCCAGTAGCTTTTAACATATTGACAGCAGAATTGTTATGGCACCTAACAGTCCCACTGGAAAAAAAAAAAAAGTATGCCTTGCCATGTGTATACCTCAAAAGCCTCCCTGAGTTTCACAATAATCCTATCAACAACTCGACGATAACGCTTAAAGATGAGAGTGGTGACCTTGATCTACATGTTGTAACACATGGTCCAAAGGTACCGTAGGCTCAAAGAAAGGGAGATGTATGGTTCCATTACTCTGGTCCCTCAGTTACAGTCTAAAAAAATGACATGCACTGCTCATGCTCACATTACTCGACTACCAGGCATGCACGCTGAAAAGATAATGCCAGCTCTTAATTGTTATTGAAGGACCTTAACACACGAAGATGGAAACACAGTCTCCTAATAGCTTTCAGCAGGTCAGCAGTGTCTGAGTAGAAAAATCTAGGCTCCAGGTATTGAAAGTACACAGCCTTTTAAGCCTGAGTTGACATACTCAGATACGCTTTAAGGCCTCATTCTGTAAAATGGTAACCAGGTTTAATCATCTCTGGTCATGTCTTTATTATCATTATTGAAATTTAGGATATTTGACGACACGTTTTTGCAGACTGACACCAGTGTGAGCATTCACAATTGTGAGTAGACAGCAGTATCATCACTGGGTACAGATATCATAGTTTTGACAATGACTGTCAGATAATTATAAAAATAGACTTTTCTTTCTGAAACAAACAATGTTTTGGCTATGTGGCAGAATGCTGCAGTGCAGCGCCAACTATTGGCATGGAGTACTTTACTCAATTTTGGAGGTTTTTAATTATGAAGTGTATTTGTGGCTGGTATCAGCAGCATTCGGGAGTAACTGATACATTGAAACTAGGTATCAGCCCGATACGATACCTCATGATATCGCAGCTCAGTCCAACATATTAACTGCATGTTGACCTTCTGAAAGCTAGGAGAAGGAGCTCCCAATATTGTCTTCTTGTCCTGATGTTCAAATATTGGGACAGGAGCTATTGTTATTCTACAAGGGAAGAGGGACACATGGTCATTTGCCGAACACCTTGGGATGGAGGCCAAAGAACAACAACAACAAAAGAAAACCTGAAGAGAAGCATTATTTGCTTCACATGTAGGAAAGAAGGGAAAGGAATGTGGACAGGCAAAAAGTAGATAAGGACTATTCCCACCTGGCCACGCTTTGTTGCGATCTGATGAAAAAAAAGCAATGATAAGCAGACCAACACACGCAATGAATTAACACCCAAACCCCAAAAGTGCCAAAAAACAAATGTAGAGCAAATGATTGTAACAAAATACAATACATATAAACTATGAAAATAGATAACCATGTTGTGAAAGTATAGCAGTGGCTATTTAAATGATGACATCGTATAACAGGTTTAAAAAGGACACCAGATGAGAAGTAAAGTGAATGAAAAGGAGTTTTCACATTCTTGTATGATTCAAAAGAATTGGTGACAAAGGGTGATGACCCCAATAACTTAATTAAAGGACTCGCTCGCTCACACACACACGCACGCACGCACGCACGCACGCACGCACGCACGCACGCACACACACACACACACACACACACACACACACACACACACACACACTCACATCTATTTACACACCTACCTATAGTATGTTCTCTACAACATGGCTGAAAACAGGTCGGAAGAATTAATTTCATCATACCCCTACCGCACGGTGCCAATTCTTTCTGTGCTCCTCATGAATATGCTTCCTTTAGCCAAATAGGTTGACATAAACATGGCTAAAGGATTACAGACTTCTAGTCTTGATGATGGTTATTGAGTTGCACAGCTCAGAAACATCATTATAGTAAGTCTTGCAATGTGAACAAACTATAACCGCCATGAATATAAGTTTTGGTAAATGATGATGAACCTGGTGACCAAATGATTGAAAGAAGTGGGGAGGCTTGTTGACGGGTTTATGAAGAGGAAATGTTTGCGTCTGATAACCTGCATGAGTGAATTAGAGACTTACTAATGGTACTAGTATATGAGGGCAGGCCCGTGCATTAGTGGTCACAGAGATACTGACAAAACTTTCAAATTTCACTTACTATAGATTTTTATGAAAATGCATGGTTTGATTATTTTGTATGCTAAATTCAGCACTCATCCTTTGCATCTACATTAATGCTTATGCTTTTATAATAGCTGCAGCTTTTAAAATGTTTGTCTCAGTCAGCAACAATAGGTCATAGCTGCCAACATAATCAGATAAAAAGAAACAGGTAAATTGATTTTTCTTATAACACAAACACACACGCGTGTGCCAGTATCTCTGGTTGTTACTGATATGAGTTAGACAGAAACATTCATTCAGCTGTGAGGTTGCGGAAGATAAATTGATTAAATCTGCAGATGATGGGCAGGAAGGAAAACAGAAGATCAGGACAGACAAGCACAGACTGAAAGACTGAAAGTTCAGGCATTACCCCATTAGGCTCCTGAAAGCAATCCAAGGCAGAAACCGAGGATGGAAGGAAAAAAATGTGGAAAAAAGGGGGACAAATACACAATAATCAACAACATGTAAAAGACAAAGAAGTATCAATTTATAATTCAAAAAAGAGGAGAAAGCCAAGTGACAGAAAACAGAAAGAGATCAGACTGTGAGTGTAAAGAGTTTTTGGACAGAGCCCATTTGAAAACAAAGGCAGATGTGGAAAAACTGACAGATAAGAGTTAAAGAGAATAGGAAATACATTTTGGACTTTTAAGACCCAAATTGCAGGTCCGTATGAGCTTCAGGGGTATCATTAACTCTGTTTTCAAGGCCACCCAATTATTTTGAGAGATGTTAGAAATGCAGGCTAATACAGACATAAATTCCAATCACGTTGGGACGTTGTGTAAAACATAAAAAAAAAAAAAGCATACACTTATTTTAAAATACAATTCCAGTGTATGTTCAAATTAATACCCAACAAAGTCAAAATGTTTCATGTTCATGTACTTTATCGGATTGTTTTGAAACTATTGTCTCATTTTGAACTTAATTCCTGCAACAAAGTGGTCTGACGAGTCCACATTTCAAATAAAGTTTCGAAAACATGGATGTTGTGTTCTCCGAGCCAAAGAGGAAAATATTTTTATGAATGCAAAGTTCAACAGTCAGCAGCAATATACAGGTGTGTTAGTGCCCATATACACAACCCCAACTACATTGGAATTCAGGTTTATATTTGACTACAAAAAATAAATCAGAGTGATGCATATCTAATTTGGGTGGATCGGAATATATGTACATACCTTGGTCCCTTACATTCAAATAGTTATTGCATTATAATCTATCACCACAGTAGCAAATTTAATGCTCGCAAACAATCAATACTTGGATTGAAAAAATAAGCTTTTTCAATCTCCCACAAAAAATGAATTCATTTCTTCCGTTTTAAATGCTAGTTTGCACATACATAACAAAACTGACTATAAAGAGATAGATTTTAAAACACTGCACGTGTACTTTATTGGCAGGTCACAGGTAGATGCAAATTTTTATTTTAATATGTTATCTTAAATAAAAATATAATGTTCAAGATTATTTCAACATAAAAATGATTGATAATTTCCAGTTAATTTCTCTTCTTTCATGTGACTTGTCAGGGCTGACAAGTTGACACCATGTTATCAGCACTGATGTCAGGCAATTTTTGCCAAGTTATATATATTGAATGCTTATATATGAAAATCATTGTTAGAACATTAAAAATGACAACTTACGAGCAGGCGAATGCCACAAGAGCGCCACTGACCACAATGAAGTCGAGAATGTTCCATAAATCGCGAAAATAGGAGCCAGGGTGGAGGAGCAGTCCCAAGTCAATCATCTTGAGAAAAGAAAACAATAATATTAGAAGAAGAAGGGGAAAAAAAAGCAAATGAGAATTATTCAGTTATTTTGTTTGATTTTCAGCATAATAAAACTTCCTCTATTTCTTTTTTGGCATATCTGTTACCTTAATCACCATCTCAAATGTAAACACTCCAGTGAAGACATAATCCAGATACTTGAGCACCTGCAAAACAATCAAGCATTCGAAAAGATGCTGTAAAATGAAATTGTGAAATTTGTGAACGCATAGATGATTGCACTCTCCTCAACCAGAACCCACTCCTCCCAAAACCCGCAAATAAGACAAAAAGCACACATGAATGTTATATCAAAATCATGGTGACCCATTACAGAATATTATTTAGGGTTGCCAGTCTGTCATAGTAAAAAATACCAGATCACACATTTTTGTTTTAAACCATACAAGCTTGTGTGAACCTCCAAGCTATGTATTATTTTTGGATCTGCGATAAAAGAATAAAGAGGCAAATTCCTTTGCAAACATGGTGTACTAAATCTATATAATCTATAATCGATAAATCTATCTCAATATGCTTCTATCAGATCCTGATATTCACAATCTAACTCACATTGTTACGCGGTGCATTGGATTGCACAGGATCCTCAGCTGCCAAGGCGATGCTGCTCATGGTAATGACCATCAGGATGCACATTTCAAAGTAGCGCAGGTTGACCACGTAGTGACACAGCCGCCGTACCCTGTGACAGCACCCGCACGGAATTGTCAGAGAGCATACAATGAAGAGACAGCTCAGGTTCGAGTGCCATGCCTCCCAAACAAGCCATGAACAATAAGTGTTTCCCTCGCAGTCAAAATGACTCATTTGGTTGGTCATGAGCCGATATAAAACAACTTGAGATGCAGCATCAGCCGCACAGAGGAAAAAATTACAAACTTTAAGGAAATTAGGTGTTCCAATACAATTGTTGTGTTTTCATACCCTGTCAACAATCACAAAACAGTTCCTTAGGTACACTTGAACAATTTAAGACCTTACTTTTTCAACTCTCAGTTGGTTAAATGCTGGAAAATGCGATAATCAGGAGGTAATAAACAAAAATCCAATGGCACTTATTACTGAATGACTTACGGGTTTGTTTGTCCAAAAATGAACATGGAACTATAGGGGAGGATTTGCCGGGGCCTATTGACAGCATCGTCTTCTTCCAGAGCTTTCTTCTCCTCGCTGACTCCAAAGTTGCCGCACTCAATATTGTTCACTAGTGTGAAAAAATATTGCATATTGTGGCTCAAAGGGAACACAATTGAAAGAGAGACTATATGACTGTACAGTTTTAATTGTTGTTACGATTCGCAAAAGGTGAACTGATTTTCAGCCAAGGAAACAAAGCAGGGTTAGCCACGATGTTTACTTCCTCATCCTGAAATGACTGTAAATTTATTTTTCAATACTAAGACTCCAGTTGAAAAGCGTGCATAATGTGATGTGATGAAGGGTCTTGCTCACTGGGAATAATGGTTGTTTCTCCTGGTGGGGCAGTTATGGTGACAGGGATGTGAATTGTGTTGCTGTTAAGGCCGGCCTGGCTGGCTCTTGTGGAGTTCTTTTGGTTATCAGCATCCTCTTGCTTGTCTCCAAGACTGAGAGGACCGGTGGCAAGAACCTCCTCCTCACCATCAGACAGCATCTCCCTGAGGAAAGAGATGTTCCATCAGGTGTTTCATAGCGCTTCAACATATTTTTTTGTGAAATGAGATCCAGTATCTTTAGGGGATTGAACACAACTTTTCTCCAAAAACAAACAGGGAGGGAGACACCTTATAAACCCGTCAGGGTTTATAGTCTTCGTTGGGCATGACTATTTTCTTTGAATTTATTTTTTTTTCTTCATGTGACATTTGTGTTATTTTGTGCGTGCTAAATAAATAAAAAAAAATAAAAAAAAAAAAAACAGCTTCACTAGAATGATAAAATACCTATGACCGAATTGTATTGATTTTGTATAGCTATGACATACAGCGGGACAAAAAAGTATTTAGTCACCCACCAATCGTATAAGTTCTCCCACTTGAAAGATGAGAGATGTCTGTATTTTCATCATAGCAACACAAAATTAAAAGAAAAAACCCAATTGGTGGCTGACTAAATACTATTTTGTCCCACTGTAATGTTTGGGGATTCATAAATTACATTTCACATGAATCATAAAGCCGTCATGGACACATGTTGCACCTTTACGTACCTATGAATTTTCTTGCACTTTTTGCTTTCGTCTCCATCCAGAGTCGACTGCGCTCTGACCATTCGAGAGCAACGTCCTTTTTTCTCGCCGTTACCTTCCCCTCCCCTTCCCCGTCCTCTGCGCTCTCCATGGGCACCGTTCGCTAATGTCCCATTTCCCTCTTTCGCTGTACGGTGTGAGTGGTGGTGGCGATGACCTCTCTCTTGCCCTCCTCCTCGTGCATCAGAGATCTCCTCTTCCGGGGAGCCCGTGTGATGATGCCGCCTGCGTCGCTGCCCCTCATCCCGACTGTGGCTACTCTCGCCTCTCCTCTCCTTAGTCTGAGCGCCATTGCTATTATGATCTTTGCTGCGGCTGTGATGAATGTGATGCCTCGTCGCACGACCATCACATCCATCCCTGCCCTCGCCGTTCCTGTCCCGTTGGCGATGGTGCTTCCTGGTGTGCGAATGGAAGTTGTCTCCTGTGCTGTCTTGCTCTCCCTCTTCGGGTGGCCTGTTAGTAAGGTCGCTGTTCCTGGACTCTACCACAAGGGGTCTATCCAGGTGAGTCTTCATGTCAGGATGGAGATGGAGAACAGAGGACAGTCGTAGGCGTTCCTCTGGGTCGAGTTCATTAAACAAAGCCTCGTTGCTAGCTCTTATGTTGTGTCTCCTCAGTTGGTTGGTCCTCTGCTCCCACACTGACATGGTTTTGGCTGTTCGTTGCTGTTCCTTACTAGACACACACAAAACCCCACATGGAGATGTCACAATTAACGCTGTGTTATTTCAGATGCCTTTCCTTTACTATGTTTTTAAAAACATATTTTGGCACCTACAGTTCACACACTGACAGGCCAACTCTAGCATTGATGTGAAATTCATCATTTTCAATATCAACAGCTACTTGTTTGGCCCCTATAGACTCAAAGTTACTAGGATGTCACAAAATGATGAGTGGTGAAGAGCACAAATGTCCATCATGACAGCTTTCATTGACCATGCTTATGTAATATTACTGATGGGAAGAAGTTTCAAATTTGATTCATGAAACAGTTGTTGTGGTTTTTGACTCCTCAAGATGGCACTGATGGTTTAAAGAAAGAGGTTTGAAAAATGTCAGTGTACTTTCAGCCCATTGTCGAACAGAGTGCCATCGAGAGTAGCCAAAAAAAATACAACTGGTTCATGAAATAAATCTGAAGCTTCATTTTCCCATCACTATGAAACGTAAATAAGGGATCTGTTAAAACATTTAGGCTTTGCAGAAAATACATGAAACCAAAATGCAGTGAAATCAGATCAAATTCCCCCAAACTACAATACAGAATATGTCTGCATGCACCCAGGATGCCATAGTCATGAACAAATGTCTATTTTTACCAAAGACTTCCATTTTCACCAGCAATTTAGACGATCCCTCAATCTTTAGCAAACAATGTGTACTCGATAACACTTGTGATAGCACCCTCTCTTAGACATTCTTCATGCCGAGATAGATCCACAACCTAGTACAATAATCAATCAACCTCTATTTATCAAGTGCATTTCATACATGATATATAATGATATTCAGAAAATGTAATTTACTGGCTAAGGGTCAAATGTAATAAAGTGTAAGTATTTCACATTTTTATGAGTTGAAAGTGAAAACAATTCCCTTTACTTATGCTGCGAATTGGGTTGGTGGGAAACATTTGCGACTATTTCTCCCTGTCGTTTTTCATATAAGACGATGTTCATACACTTAAATGGAAACAAAGTTACCATCTGTAACAAGGACTGTTTTGAGTTATATCAATAAATATACATCCTATCATTAAGGTAAGTGTAAGAGGTCTGTAACTTTTCCAGTTAAGTCTTTCATTCATTCTTGCTCTACTTCGACAAAGCCACAAGAATTAAAGTAGAATACAGTATATCCACTATTAATGTGAAATATACTAGGCCCCAGCAATCTTTAAACCATCCAGAAAAAAAGGTACAGGGTTGCTGCAAGTGTTGCCTTTGCAATAAAGTACCCTAAAAATTACATTCAACAGATCCCGTTCTTAAAAAAAAATGGCCTTTTGCTATTGCAGTGTTTCTTCAAGATGAGAGACTGATTATTGCGTTTATTGTTAACTTGATTGAATATGCTCATAACCATATGGAACGTCGCAAACGGGACTTCAGTAAAAACGATATGTATTATAGTGTTTGCTGCCTTAGTAACGAGTCTACTGCGTTTACTCCAAAATGTTCATGAGCAACAGAACGATACCACAGTGTTCTGAGGGAATGACAAACTCTTCTTATTAAGCGTTGTAATGTTTTGTCTTCTCTTCTACCCATTGTGAAACTGTGTTGGGAACATGTTTGCTCCATGGATTATAAAACCATACAGTATCCTGTCAACCTCTGCAGACATGGCATGCCTGTATCCAATATGTATGGCAACCATGAATGAAGACACAAATGGGTGAAATTTGTGCTTTTTATATCATGTGCTTTTTATGTTTTCTTATTTCCATCTAACCCCCGAAAAATCAATGCTTACTGTGTTTATATGATTTATTTACATGGTACTTTATTGGTTACTTAAGTTTGTTCCATCTGGTCACCTGTACCTCAAGATTCGGTGAGCAGGGGTAGAGTAGATACTATAACTCCTAAGAGACGAGACAGAAGACAGACAGACAGACAGACAGACAGACAGACAGAGACAGACAGGCAAAGGACACAAAGGAAAGGATTCCACAAGCACACATAAGCAACACATAAAGGTTGTATTTCCCTTTTTTTTTATTTTATTTGAGTTGGAAATGACAAAGACACTGACGAGATTAAATTATTTTTTATGTGACAAGACCCCAAGAGGCATATAAACCAAATTAATCTTTGAGTTATCTCAAGAGATGTCAAATAGTCTGCCTCCATAAACTTATTTTTGAGCTGTTATACATTCAGACACCCCACAACAATGATTATGTTTACGCAGTATGGCAATAAGCAAGTTATTGGCTTCACTGCAGACAGTGTTAAAAAAAAACATTTTCAAATATTAAACAAAAAGTTCGAAAAATGTCTGTTTTGTTGCTTACTTCTCTGTTGTAACTATGGTTCAAGCCAATACATTTGATACTTTTGGAAAGATATCGTTTTTAATTTTCCTTTAAATAATTTGCCCTTTGTAAGGAACATTTGTGGTAGCTGTTTGCTTTGTATGATGTATTTGAATAATGGTCTACTTTGCTGACATTAAGGACAAGACAGACAATTGTGATTTGAGGAACCCCAGTGAGGAAGAGTAGGAAACTAATTATATAGGGAGTAATTGAGTCTGAATGGGGAGGACAGAGGAGAGGAGACAAAGAGGAGAATATTGTAACATAGAGTGATAACTCACAGTGACTGAATGCTGTTGATGGACGACCTGCGAGAGATTGCATCTCGATTTTGCTTTACAAAACTGTACATGCAGAACAAAAAAACAAAAGAAAAATGAGACACAAATTTGAAGGGAAAAGGTGGAGACTTAGTCTGTCCACATGTTCCCTTCTAAATTACTCCAAAGGACAAATCTGTGCAACTACTACTAGTAAGCAAACGTGTTAAGAAAAGCAGAAACTGAACCTGAAAAATAGTCAGGAGTTTCATTCCAAAGACATTTTCAACTTGAATTTGTAACTACAAGATTTTGTGTGGTGTTCAAACAGTCGTGTTTTTAGCGAAAATTATGCCTAATTTGGTCAAGAAAATGCCATGACATGAAACCCCGAGTTTACAAACAAAAACAGTACATTTCAAACAAAAACTGTTTTTTATGGGCAAGCTCACCAATGTCTAAACACACTATCCACTTTCAAACATTTGAAGAACACAGGATGCTAATGCACAGGAGAATAACAATGATGACAGTGGGTATGAGGGGAATAAGGCAAGCTAGATAGTATTTATCTTAAAAAAATATTTTGTTTCATGTGATGCATCTTAGAACTGCCTCTCATTGAGTGATGCGGCACAACACCACTGAACACTCGAGCAGTGTTATCACGAGTGGTCAAGTCTCAGCCGATAGTTTAGTAGTGATTCACAGTAGAAACCAAGATTTGGTGACTTTTCAAGTTATATCCAACTAAAACACAGGAGCTCTTACACAGGTGAAAGATCCATTTCTGGCTTTTAAGCAAGCGACACATAGCAGTGCTCTTCCAACCCATAAAAACAGTACAGTACACATACAGTGTAATGTTTTTTTTCGGCAGTACTTAACCGCATTTGTAATTTAATATGTAGCAGCGAAGCGTGTGGTACACGAACGATGCTTGTTCCATTCAAATAAATAAGTGCCTTTCAATATATATCCCCAATTTTTAGCCTTTGTTTCATCTAGCCCAATTCAGAAACTCAGCCTGAAAACCTTTATGACACATTAAAGGAAAATCTTAATTTATAATATATAATTTAACTAATTAATTACCTATTATATGATATCAGGGCTGTGCAATTAATCAACATTCAATTACAATTATGATTATTTCACTCCAATTACAAATTTGCATAATTGTAAGAAGAATTATCACATTATACAGTACCTTTGCATTGTTATAAAACATATTTGGTCCATTAAGGAACTTACATAATTATCGTGTTTCAAAGAAATTTGTCTTAATATATTTTTTTACATATACCAAAAAATAAACACTCATTTGACCAATCATTATTTCAATCATTCACAAAATATCCGTGATTCATATTTATCAATAATCGAGCATGTCAAACGTCATAAAAATTCCGTGGTGTTGATACTCATCTTCTCAAGGTTAATCATTAATGGATGTTTGTCATGAGCACAGGTCGTTTTGCAACTAGCAAATAAATAATGTGTAAAAATAAAGTGATGTGTACTTGTTCTACAAATTACTTCTCATAATTTCTGTTTTGATGCTCCAATGACATATTTTTAGCTCTGATAATTTTGAAGATAAAAATACAATAGTGGCAAGTAATACTGACTCGCTTGTCTGTAATTTAAGGTGAACTGGGGGGGCGACAGTCAAAACCACAGGGGCACTCTCCTAGGTGGAGAATATGAGCGTAAAACAAACTCAGACAGAATATTTGATGGGCTTGGAGGATGACAACAGATTAAATGAAAAAACAATATTTCATCATGGTTGTGGAAGAAAATGTTGCACAGAAACTTACGCAGCGATTGAGATGTTGGCTGCTGACATGGGACTGACTTCCTTCACCTCCAAAGCCTTCTGCAGAGCAAGCTTCTTATTGGCTGCCTCCTCCTGTTCTTCTTCATCCTTTAGCCAAGTTGCAGTATTATGCAACACAGTTAGTTGTATGTATTTCATTAAAATAGAAAGCCTGAGCGTACCTTTGTTAGCTCCTGTGCATTTGCAAGATTATCAACAGCGATAGCCAAGAAGACATTCAGCAGGGTGTCTGAGAAACAACACGACTCAGGACAA
This sequence comes from Syngnathus leptorhynchus, assembly GCF_054491065.1. Lineage (NCBI taxonomy): Eukaryota > Metazoa > Chordata > Actinopteri > Syngnathiformes > Syngnathidae > Syngnathus > Syngnathus leptorhynchus. The sequence continues at coordinate 3,046,497 of NC_141206.1, read as the reverse complement.
ATTATGGAGTTACTTTGTCGCAGGTTACACTCATCATAAGACATTTTGGGAGGGCATATTTACCGACTAAACCGTCATAAAAAAAGAAAGATGAACTGCTCAAAGAAACAGATTTAAAAGACTCATTCCGTGGGAATTTGATTCATTCTTTCAGAAGCACAGGATTGTATAAAATGTCTTGGTAAAATGACGAGTTATTCTGGAAGACTAATAAAACACTATGTGAATGGTCTGGAAATACTTAAATCCTGCATACATTGGTTATGAAAAGTGTTCTCATTTTTATCTAAGTCATACAAACAGTCTTCATGAACTAACACTACTGGACCACTTTATGGTCTTATGTCTGTCTGTCTGTCTGTCTGTCTGTCTGTCTGTCTGTCTGGATGGATGGATGGATGGATGGATGGATGGATGGATGGATGGATGGATGGATGGATGGATGGATGCATGCATGCATGCATGCATGCATGCATGCATGCATGCATGCATGGATGGATGGATGGATGGATGGATGGATGGATGGATGGATGGATGGATGGATGGATGGATGGATGGATGGATGGATGGATGGATGGATGGATGGATGGATGGATGGATGGATGGATGGATGGATGGATGGATGGATGGATGGATGGATGGATGGATGGATGGATGGATGGATGGATGGATGGATGGATGGATGGATGGATGGATGGATGGATGGATGGATGGATGGATGTCCGTACTTATTCATTAATTCCTTTTATTTATTTATTTATTTATTTATTTATTTATTTATTTATTTATTTATTTATTGGGACAGCAGTGGTTTATTACTATCATATCGTCTCATGACAACCATTTGTTACTTTGTGAAACCAATACCTCCAATTTCATCAAAATGATTACCTTGGTTGACTAGCATCTGACACCCCCTGGCTCTTGGACATTAGCCTCATTGTTTACATTATTTTTTTTCACCCTGCACATTGCATAATGTGTTCAATAAAAACATCACTCTTGTTGTATTAGCTTAACACCACTGTGTTTCTCTGTTGTTGGGACTTGGCAGTAGATCAGATCACATTTTATGACCAGTTTAAGCAGGAGCTGAAGTAATTCCAAAGGATTTTCATGCGTTTTGGTATAGATGGGCCAAAGTGAAAAGAAAACAAAATTTAAATTGTGATCCACATCCACTAAAAATCTCAAACTTTAACTTGGCTTCTAATTCACAAAATATTTCCTAACATATTTTTCTCCTAAGCAATTATTTAAAAAAAAAAGCATAACATCAATATGCTAATAATTTAGCTTTTACTAATGAGAGGATACAGTTTCCAAAAAGTGTAAGGACAATGAAGTAGACGGAAGAAAACATTCCACGGCGAACACCTCCTTGTGACTCTATGCCGTGGTACATCACCGCATTCCAGTCTTCTCCAGTTAAAATCTGAGTGAGTCAAGAGAATTCCAGTGACACTTGGGCTTTTAGAGTACAGCACAGAACTTAATTATCTCGCAGCATAAAGGGTTGTGAACACAGACTAATTAAGGGATTATAAGTGATCTTGTCAGGAGGCAAAAGGTACACAGAGCAGTAATTTCTTCTTATTAACATGACTGATAATAATCTTACAGCTTCCATAAAGTCAAGAGTTTCTCATTTTCAAGATGAACCCGTGTGTGTGTGTGTGTGTGTGTGTGTGTGTGTGTGTGTGTGTGTGTGTGTGTGTGTGTGTGTGTGTGTGTGTGTGTGTGTGTGTGAGTTTGTACGTACGTGCAAATGTGCGTGTGCGTGTGTGTGTGTTACAGTCCTTATATTAGGGCTGTCCCACCTGAAACACAGTGAGGATGGCTGCTGGAAAGGTATCAAAGTTTGTTGTTGGTGTTTCATCCTCAAAGTTGAATCTAAATGAAAAGAGGAGGAGAAAAGTTAGCATGAAGGAGCAACTCACTCAGCATGTCATAAGAAGGGCGTAGAATTCTGTCAAGGCCAATCATATTCAATCTGACACGAGTCATCCAGTTTTAGGCAAGTTAGGTACGTTCCGAGTCGTGCCAACAAACATACAAACGAATGTGATGACATAATCTCCCCTCTGTCAGGCTTTGTACTGTGTCACTAAAATGACACAATTTTTTTTTTATTTTATTGCTGGCAAAAGAAAATTAAAGCAGTTCAGTAATGACAAAATTACAAGCTGAGGCACTGTCGAAGAGGCGTTCAGACGTAATCTTTTTTGCTACTGTACAGTGATTCTATATGTGTGCGAGATGTGGGGCTGAAAATTAAAATGAGGAGAGGATGTGGTACACTTAGTTACCACAAGACCACTTGTGCCATTAACACCAAATCGCAGCCTGCTTCTTCCCCTCGACAAGATCACGCAACAAAGGCATGTTGAGATGTGTGGTATGTTACAAATACATAAAATCTAGATTCTCTTTTTTTACATAGAAAAAACTACAATAAACCTGCAGAGGTAAACCATTATCAGCCAGCCATAAAGCTTTTGCTCTCATATGCACTGTATTAGAGGGGAGTGGGGAGCGGCATCTTCTGTAATTCAATAAGCTTTGCCTCCCTTGGTATGGCATTATATTGTATCTCTGCATGCTCGTTTCCTTTCACTATTGCCCCAACCCCATCCCCCATGTCTGATCACGGCATCCTTCATCACACTTACATCTTTGTTCCGTTTCTTTCTAAGCCTTCTTTTCCTTCCTAACACGCCTCACCCACTATTGGCTCTCCTATTTTCCTATTGTGGATTAGAGGGTCCACTGCAGGCGGTGGGCTGCTGTGCTTGTGAGTTCTGACCTCTGTTTACTGCGATAATGGGGATTGGGAGTGCTCATCCAAAAAGCACCCGCAGAGACTTCGTTAAAACAATTCGCGAAGTGCGTGTCACGTGAGTCCTAACTCCCAACAGTTTATACATGGTGCAACTTATGTTCCCCCCAATTTACCTGGGGGAAAAAGGTAGCGATTCCATAAAATAGAAAACAGGTCTTCCTCAAACAGACCAGATTTTATTTAATTTATACCCGTTTGTATGTAATTTTACACATTTATATTTGTGAATATTTATGCTATTAGATGTACTTTTGGTTGTGAGAAACGCATTGAGTTAAATATATATATTTATATAGCCTATATATATTTATAGGCTGAGTTTGCCTGATGTTCAAACACGGAAAAAAAACACGAAAAACTATTTTGTAGTCATTACAGTAAAGGCTGCATATTTTTTCAAAGCTTATCACAAACAGACGTGATGTCCTTTGAGTCTCAGCAGGGAGACGGTCCACTGCCTCCAGCTGTTTATCTTTTAATTCTCAATTTTACAGAGACAAGTTTGGTGTGTTGTGTGCCAGAACATAATATATGAACAAAAAAATGCATTCAGGAAGAACATAATATCTGAACAAAAAAAATGTATTCAGGATGCATAAAATAATTGATTTTCCTTGATTTTTTTTAACATGCCATTACATAACATTTCGTTAAGGATTGAAACGATCCTGTTTCATGAGGAATTGTCAACCTGAGTGTGTTAGTGGTTGCGTTACTCATACAAAAAAACATTTTTCCTGAAAGACTGACTATTATTGAGTGTAATTATTTTTACTCATAAAACTTAAAACGAACATTGTTTGTCGGTCATGTAAACATGTATGCCACCAAATGTGCACTGCTGGCTGAAAGCACTGTGTGGACGTCAGACTCATCTCACACTTGTCCATCACAAGAGACTGATGTGGTGCTAATGATGGCATTGACTGATAGAAGACTGGGTGCCATAGCAACAGTCAGCTGCTTTCAAGGCAGCCAGACGTGGTGTTTGTGAGGCCTGTCAGTCCAAGGAGAACCGACTACAAGTGAAAGGCTGCTTAACACATACTAAAGGTGTGAATACTATAAAAACCCAGCAAAAGCAGTATGTGGCAACATAAAAACTAGTGGTTGACCACTTGACAACAGTGCTGGCAATACAAATACTACTTTTCAACTATACATCTATCAGTCTAACATCCTGCTACAAATCAAATAAAATACGTAAAAGTCATCTTCCAGTCATTGGATTTTACTTTTTGCTACAACTGTCACAATCAGGGCTATTCAATCACAAATTTAGTTGCGGCAAATTCTCAAATCAAGAAATGTAGTCCGCCCATACAAATGAGTGAATCAACAATTTTCATTCTCAACATTACGAAAGTTGAAACAGGCATGTGTTTTCCACATTACTTCTTGCCATTACTCTTGTATTTAGCGTAGCCACATAAAAAAACACACACAAAAAAAAAAAAAAAAACAATGTGGCCAATGTGGATAGGCTGCACAAGAGTTGCATTCAAAGTATCAAACACCGTATGAATGCAATTCATTTCAAGACGGCTGGACCACAAGCTGTACGATTTGGTTCGGCATGTGGCCCGCGGGTAGCTAATTGAATCGCACTGGGTTACACATTGTAAGATGAAGCCATAAAAAAATATCCATTTCTCTTTGCTGCTTGTTGTGTTTCCTACTTACAGTGAATCACTTAAAAAGATATTATGCATGATGTTACGTTTCTAAAAGGTCAACCCTTGGAACAAAGTATTTTTCTGCCATTGATGATTACCACCCATGAAAATCAAAAACAAATCAAATCAGGAGGTTCTAGAGGAGAGGCAAATTGATCTGAGAAAGGCTCAATATGCATACTTAAAAGGTCTATGAGGTGAATAAATGAAGAGTTTGATTGAAACAAATATCGCTTCTTTATTCTTTTTTGATAGCATGCCGAGTGCTTTGTACACAAACTATAAAACCAACCACCTTTTGCTTTGAATCATTTGGACTAGTTTTCGGCTCAGTCAGAACCCGAGTGTGGACGTGGACAAGCACTATAGAAAATGTATGGATGAATATACTGATCAAATTTGTTTTGATTGAATCTAGTCGATGGAGAGGAGCTTTAACCATCAGAACGTCAAGACAATTCTTTGTGAAGGATGACTAAAGTAATGAAACAATAATCCCTAAAACCCTTTCTCACAAGTCTGAGCCAGCACTGGGCGGCTTCTGAGCTGTCACCTTTGATTTTAAGTGCTTTAGAAAGAAACAGTTGACTTGTTTACAAGTAGTCATCTGTCAGCTCCGTTTTTTTTTTTTTAGTGTTATACTTCATTGAACTAATGATTTCGCCAAGAGCAGCAATATTCTTTCAGGATGTAATATATATTTAGGGATACATAAAACAAGCAGGAAAAAAACCTGACAAATTGTTAAAGCCCTTTTACATAAAGAATTCGCCTTATAGCATTTTTTCGAATTGACCAATTTAGATTTTGCCAGTGTTGCAAATACTTGGACCATTTAGAGTGGTTCACAACTTGTAAAAGCAGACTAATATGTGAGTTGAGTATTCAGGACTAAATGCCAGCTGGATTATGAAGTGCTCCCATCATTAGATAGCATGAGACTCCTTGCTGGGAGTGGTATCAAAGAGCCACAGTCACTGCTGCTACTTTGCCAGCTTCCTGCTGCGCCAACATGTCTGTCACCAGCACCACGCAGGGCTACTGGCTCAATACAAGAAGGGTCGGCTGGGGAAATGGTTGAGGGAGAATATGAGCACTTGTGTACAGTACGTGTGCGAGTGGTGTGTGTATATTTGTGTGTGTTGCAGGCATGAAACAAACAGTGAACTAATTAGAATTCGGGAAGAGACAAGCACAGTCTGTGTGCATATTAAATCAAGCGCTGGATGGAAATGAGAAGAAAGATCAGTCAGACTGTATGAGTGGGAAAGGTTCAAGATATTACTCACTGTCCTCCAAAGAGCTGCATGCCCAGCAGAGCGAAGACAACGATGAATAGAAAGAGGAGGAAAAGCAAACTGATAATTGACTTCATGGAATTAAGAAGGGAGACCACAAGGTTCCTCAGGGAGTTCCAATACCTAAGTTACAGAACAAGGACAACAATTACTGACCAAAGCTGGGAAATAGAACAAAAGATCCAATAGCTCAACAGAATATTATCAAAACTGACATGTATTGAGGAAAAGTGAAACTATACAGTTTTTATTGGTCAAAGTTGTGTGGTGCCTAACTAATTGCAACAAAATCTAATATGAATACATTTTGACAAGGCATTGAATCTCTTTGTTTCCACCACAATCTTGGTTACATCATACTGCAGTTTGTAACATATTGTGTCATGATAGTTTGGTGATATTATTTTATCTTTGTGGAGAGAAACTCACTTAGTGACTTTGAAGATTCTTAGCAGTCTCAGTGCTCTCAACACACTGATTCCAAATGATGCTCCGGGCTTGATCATGTCCCAGATCACCTCAAAAATACTTCCCACAATCACCTAGATTTAAGAGACGGGAGAATAGTAGGTCCTCAGTTCAAAGTTCCTTAATTTTACCAAGTGGATTAGAAAAGATGCACTTGCTCTCTTAAGACCTGATCATCGATCTGCACTGGTGTTAGAAAAACAGGATTCACTTACCCCAAAATCAAAGCAGTTAAAGGAGGAGTGGAAATAATTCCGTGGTCCAAGGCCATACATCTTCAAGGTCATCTCGGTGAGAAACAAACCCAAGAATACAAACTCCGCTGTGTCTGTGATAAACATGAACATAACAGAGGCTGATAAATGTACACAGCTTTCATTTGAGGCAAATTGTGTGACTTACACAGGGCTGTTGTAAGCCACGCGGGTTGATCGTAGTGGACTATGGCCACGCACAGAGTGTTCAGGCCAACCAGACACAGAACGATCCAGTAGAAGCTCTGCGCTTTTACCATTCGCCGGATAAAGAAACGAGTTCGTTTCTCCTTACGACGAAAATAAGACGAGCTGTCCATCTTCGTGCTGCTTTTCACACTGGCCCGACCAAAGGGAGAACCAGGGGGAGCTGAACATGACATAAAATGGTTTAACTTTTGTATTCTACCTGAGTGACAGCTTCAAAAGCTACCAAATCTACCAAAAGCACATTGTTTTTCATTCTCGACAGTTTCCTCTGACTCTGTCAGCGAGTTATTTTGATTTTCGCCAGTGATGGGTAAATAAAGCTTCATATTTGCCTCACGAAACTGTAAGTAATTTTGGGCTACTCTTGATGGTGTACTCTATTCAACTGAAAAGACACTTTAACCTCTTTATTTAGATATAACACTTCCATCTAGAGTCAAAAAATACAACAACTGGTTCATGAATCTAATTTGAAACTTTGTTTTCCCCATCACTATTTTTTTGCAGCACAAATCCCACAAGCACAAAAACGTGTGAGTCAAATCAAGATGAAAACAAAAAAATGTGATTTCAAAATTTCCAAAAGCGCAAAAAGGGATACCATAGCAGACGTGAAGTATACTGTATGTGTCTGTGTATATTGTGCATAGAGAGTGTAAATATAATTTCACAGTTTCAGCATGCACGATGACTGCATTAGCTTTGCTCGCTCTTATCCATATACACTCTGTAGCAAGCATTTAAGTAGTGGCAGGACAAAATTAACTTCAATTATCATGTTTTCACCTAGTTGCAGACAATAAACGACACGTTCTCTTTGCTTGTTTCTGTGAAGCCAATTAATTTCTAAATTCATATTCACACATGCTGAAGGTAACAGTATTTTAAGCAGTTAATTATCCATTCCTTCTCTAATACCAGATCCAGATGGTATTGAAGTGCTTCTGTGATGCTCACAGCTCAGGCAAGTTGGATATGTAACCGTGTTTTATAGTGTTGACGTAACATGCCACTTTAACCCCAGACCTGAGTCAGTCTCAGGATGGCTATATTTATTGTCAAAGACAGGCTTTTAAGGTGGCTTTTATTCTAAAGGTCAACTTTTGAGGAGACACTACGTGAAGGTCGGAGGTGATCTGCTGGTGCAGAAAAACAACGTCGGGCTTACCAACAGAAGAGATGTCAGCAAATGGATCTTCCCCTTCTTCAGCACCGATCAGGTCATTTTTATCCTTCTTAATTTTGCTCCGTTTCAGGACTGTAAAGATTCATGTAGAACAACAGTAGGATAAAAATAATTAGAATATATGTACACTGTACAGCTGTGTGTATGTGTGTTTGAAAGAAAACTAATTACAAGTGTGAGTGAATGGGCAATTTTTATGATTTATGATAGATTTTATCTTGTTTTGATGTTCTGCCTTTCCCTCTAGCTTTGAAATGGAAGAAACACTAACTAATATGGATTTTAATTGGTACGTGGCCGCCGACACATTGTCACAGTGGTTTTTTTTTTCTTTCAGTCAAATTTCTGTCTAATAAATCACCTGATGTTGGACATGAAAATGTTAAGCGAGAGAGAGAGAGAGAGAGAGAGAGAGAGAGAGAGAGAGAGAGAGAGAGAGAGAGAGAGAGAGAGAGAGACAGAGAGACAGAGAGACAGAGAGACAGAGAGACAGAGAGACAGAGAGACAGAGAGACAGAGAGACAGAGAGAACATGATACATAATTATAGTAACATAATACTGGAGCTCAGTATTTGATTTTTTAAAATTATTTTCACACACAAAAAGGAAAAAAAAGAAATCTCTCATTCAGTCAATCAACCTGATGGTCCAGAAATCTGTTGTCTGAATGCCAAACTAAAATAGGCCACAATATTTTTTTGTGCCAGGTAATTTTGGTGTGAAAGCACTTTTAGTATTTTGCACCTGGCAGATTTTGTTTCCTCTTGTACCACGCACCATCCAGAGGTGACTTCTCCTCTGCAATTTCCTCCTCCTCCTCTAGCAACACCTCCTCTGCAGAAGAAACAAAAGTAACAGTTTCATGATTTGGGGGGATTTAATCATTAGCACAGGTTTAGGGATGGGGCCAACCAGCTTTGCAGATCCATTCCAGGTATCCCGTAAGCTCTCTCTCAATTTGTTGCTGCCTTCGAAGCTTGAGGAACTCCTGTCTTTTCTCCACCCGCTCTCTTTCTTTGGCAAACTCTCTGTGGAATTGACAAGATGCTTTAATTGTCACAAAGGGTAAACACATTTTACACTAGACGTTCTTCTGTTGCGTTTACAATGCATGTCAGATTAAATGATTTGGAAAAAAAGGTAATTAACCACAGAGTAAATACTGTATGGCAGCTTTGATGAAAATTTAAACAGAACCTCGTTGATGGATATTGTGTTAGTATAGATTGTATGTATTTTTCTGCTGGAGCAAAGTGACTGCCTTCACTTGAAGGTTAAAAGCAATTGAATGTGTTTATTTTCCACACTTAAGTGGATGTCATACAAAATAATTTGAGAAAGTGATTTCAAGATGGATTAAAAAAATATATTGACCATGTTTTATTTCCACATAATGTTGCTAGCTTTTGCTGCCCTAGAAAACACTAACTATGTTCAGGAGGACCAAGGGTCACATCACAGATCGTATAATTCATTGCTAAAAAGAAAAAGACCCAACAACAACCATACTGTACATGTATAAATTATGTGATCTTTCAAGTTCTTTCCTCTTTACCAGAAATGTGGAATAAAACTGTTTATCATCTTACATTTAACATTAATTCTTACAACAGTGCAAGTAAAAATTCAATGTAAAGAAAAACAGAAATGTTGTAGGCAGGAATCTGTACCTCCAATACAATTGCCATTTATCACACAAACAGTCATGACTGCAATTTGATGCTGGACAGTTTGACTTTTTGTAGCAATTCATTTATACAAGTCACCTTGCAGTGTGACATGCCATGAAGCATCAAGATTGCGGTTACCAACCCAAAACAACCACAAACAATTTAAGGATCGCAAGTGCACTTAGATTCGAAGTGCAGATCCTGTATTGTTTTTTTTTTTTTACTTTCTCAGTAGTGTTTCTTGGATCAATAAATCTGACATTTGTTTCCGTTGAGGCACGTTGACCCTCACGCCCAAGCTTTTGCACGGGATGAATTTTTTCCCAAGGGTGAGAAATTTGACCACAATTTTAAATGAAGTTTACATTTTTGTCGTGGGTGGAGCTATGTGATGTTTTATTTTTTATTTTGTATACATTAATGGCACTCCTGGAGTGCCATAAAAAATTATATAAGTGTTCAATGTGTTTAATCCTTATTATCTTCCAATAGCTCTGATTAGAATTCTAATTCTGAGCCAAAATATACATTTAGACTTTTAGTGAAAGGATAAAAACGACTTACCCTGATAGCACACCAAGCACCAAGTTGAGCATGAAGAAAGAGCCAATGATGATGAGAGGGATGAAGTAGAGCCAATTCCATGTGTTTCCTGCCACATCGTTGGTCTGGGTATACAAAACAGAGGAGTTTTAGGAAATTGTGAATTTGCGTGTGACCATTATTTTTAAAGGTCTCTATAAACATATGAATTATCCATCCGTTTTCTGAACCGCTTTGTCCCCACGGGGGTCGCGGGTGTGCTGGAGCCTATCCCAGCCGTCATCGGGCAGTAGGTGGGGGACACCCTGAACCGGTTGCCAGCCAATCGCAGGGCACACAGAGACGAACAACCATCCGCACTCACACCTAGGGGCAATTTGGAGTGCTCAATCGGCCTACCAAGCATGTTTTTGGGATGTGGGAGGAAATCGGAGTGCCCGGAAGAAACCCACGCGGGCTCAGGGAGAACATGCAAACTCCACACAGGGAGGGCCGGAGGTGGAATCAAACCCGCACCTTCCTAACTGTGAGGCGGACGTGCTACCCAGTGCCCAACCGAGCCGCCACATATGAATTAAGATAAGCTAATTTCATATTTATCACATATCAAAGATTACAAGATGTCGTCAGGAAACGAAACCAATTTCGGTTTACATTTTTCTGTACCGTTTATGGTTATATATGGGTAAGTTTCACCCTCTAAATCTTAGCATGATTGATACATGGAAAATAGAAAGGAAAGAAAAGGGATCGACATATAAGCATCAAGACGTCACTTTAAACTGTGCATGATATTTTAACGTCGGCCTCTGGCATCAACATCTGTGATTCTGTCTGCATCTAATTGGTGTGCATCAAATGTGTACGTGCGTATGCATCTGTGCAGGCTTGCACATTTTCTGCAAACCCTTTTAATGGCTGCATCATTTTCATAATTTGCAATTGAATAAAATGTCTGAAAAAAATACGTTATAATCCAGATGCAAATGTGCACCCGTCACTGCTTGCATGCAACACTTCACTAACAATGTTTCCTGCTCTTCAGACAAAATCAAAACCTAGAGGAGAGAATCAATGCCCCATTTTATTGAGCAGGATACAAAAGAAAGGAGTAGGAGAAAAACAAAGGGCAAAAGTAGCATCAGCGTCATTTAAAGGGATTTGAGCTAATAAGCCGAGTCTCCTTTTAAGTGCGAGGGCTGTGGAGTCGTCGTACACACTGTGCTACCAACCGAGGGGAACATACAGAGCATTTGGCAAAGGAGCCCGCTGGCGATACTCACGTAGTTCATTGCAAAACTGCTCATGCTGTATGTTCCCTTAGGCAAGGTACTTCAAATGACCCCATATGTTGGACAGAAGTAAACATCTCTTTGAGATATTTTGTTATATTTAAATATTTTGGAGGATTCACTTTGAACAAAATAGCTTAATTAGCAAGGCTTGAAAGACAAATGGTATCTATTTTTTGGGGGTATAATTGCATCTGAGGTCACTATATTACATCTGAATAAGTGAAAGATTACATCATTATTCGCAACAGTAATAAGGTCTGTTTTGGATATGACTGTAGGCCTGTGGCTCATTCTCATTAAGGTGTCATTATGTGTGATTTTGTGTTTGTTTTGAGGTTTGGCTTTACTCTGGAAAAGATGATTTGTGTTTTGGTCTTAGTTTGGGTTTGTTCTCTAGACTTTTTTTATTTGCCCTCCATTTGTTCATTTGCGCTGTCTCCACAAGCTCTTGTCAACTCCACTGCACTTCTGTCAGCTTCCTTACTGACTGACTAGAAAACATCACTTACACTAAATTGGACTACAATGCTTTGAAAGTCACCTGACTACATATTTCCACCTGCAAGTCATAACTATTTACCGCTGATCGTTTAGGATGTACCTTGTTGCTGTTCTTCCAAACTTTTTTTTTTGCACTTGTTTGGCATAATCCACAATTTCCCTGAGAGCATAAACTGTAATTCTGGGAAGGTCAATCTCCTAGAGATTTTTAAAATCCAATCTAATATTGATGCATAATTTATTTTTATTTATTTTTTTAACAGGGCAGGGGTAATTTGAGGCCCTTCTAATTCTTATGGCAGCGGCTGGATTGTAAGAAAAAGTAGTAAAATTACAAGACATGAAATGAAGATTGGCACACTGTGCACTGCAAAAGCACTTAACATATCCTTCTGTAACAAAAAAAATAAATAAATAGTGCCAATTTTAAAAGCGTGGCTTTGGTGGATCATTTCGCTGAATGGGTGCACAAATGAGGACATAATGGCAAGATGGTACTTGACGCAAGCATTTTTAGGTTTCTCAGGAGGTTGGAGTCCCTCAAGAGAAACCTGGTCAATAAGGTTAACGCTAATTGTTTTTACTTTGGTACTGTCTGTGAAATCGTTGATGGACGCAATGAGCCTCAAGCCTGACACAGCAAATGTAGACGATATAAAACCGTGTAAGAGGGGATGCTACAACCAACTGACTGCTCCAATAGTCACTAGATAACATGAGATTGCTGCAGTCGTGTTTTAAGTGACTTGGGAATTAGGCAGTAAAGAGAGATTAGAATGCAGAGGGTTTAATTTAAGCTCCTTCTCAAGAAACATTATCTGGGTGAATTGTAACAGAGTGTTAATTTGCATTTAGGAGGCACAACTAAACTGTCATGCTTATTTTTCATACCGTAGCTGGAAATTACATTTTTTTTTGTTGTTGTTGACAAATAAACAGCATACATACTATCGGACAACAACATATTTAGGTACTCAAGAAATGTCAGTACCGGTTTTAGAAATTGATGTACTAACGTTATAGCATTGAATTCAATCTTGTGTGTTGTCAGTTGTTACATATTTGCTGGTAATTTATTACAGTAAATGTTTTTCATTGTAATGTGTCCAATCTTATCACAAAAAACGGTTTGTGTAAGCATTCACATCAGTCTTGGGTGTATCATCCAATATTGTTGAACTTAACAAATATTCAGGGGTTCTGCTGATCATAGTGTTTCATTTAAGGCCATCGCGATGTAAAAACAAGCTGCTTTTGTATGATAAGGGCAGGTCGTTTCTTCTCTGTTGGTGCATTACTCACTGATATATGTTTGGCTACAAAGCACATGTCTGCTCACATTAATTACCTTTTTGTTCTTTACTTAAAAAAGACAGTATGATCTGGGGGCCACATATTGAGATATTTTAAATATGGACAAAATACATGCATACATGTAAAATATGTGCTCTTAAGGTATCTTTTTACTGGCAACACATATTAGGCTGTACGGTGCCGCACTGGTTAGCACGCCACCTCAGTTTGGAGAGCGCAGGTTCGATTCTACCTCTAGAATCACCTGCACATCTTTCCAATTCAGTAAAATGATATTGTCATTGTAATATAAGGTAATATAAGACCTAGGGCCTTATTTTTGTGCCCTTGTTCACAAGGGTCATGAGTTTAATTTTAGACTATTTTCCATAAAAAAAAAACTGATGGTTTATCCATAAATCTGATCAAAAGGAAGCTTCTTCATTCAGTCATTTTGGTGAATAAAGCAAATGTGTCTTTTGTTGGACACTATGCATGTATTGTTGGGTTTTCAATGTGTTTTTAGCTTTCTACTTTTAGTTACCTCAATGAAACCATATAAATGAAACAACAATGCATATTTGAAGAGAGTAATAAGCAAATACATAGATCATTATTTTATGATTCGTGATTTATGAATTATTCCTTCACTGCCAGACTTCATGATTCATACATTGGGAAACTGGGAGATGCACTTTTGCAGAGATGAAAACGGAGAAAATGTCTGACGGATTAGGAGAAGTACGAGGTAATCTGTGATGAATCCTCTGCAGAAAGGATGAAACATTTCTCAGAGGGAGTAAAAAGGAAAGAGTATGAATAAAAAGGGAAACATCAACGGAATGGAAATGTTGTCCTAGAGCAAACCAGTGAGCGTTTGCAAGCGCTTAAGATAATGAGCCTGGAAAAGTTACAGGAGATGTTTGCACTGAATTGAATGGAGCAGGAAGGAAATGGAAAGATGGCTCATGGGAAAGAAAAAAACCATGGCAGAAGGAAAAAGGTCTGAATATGTTCAATAATAATAATAATAATAATAATAATAATAAAAGAGACACATGAAGTCTCATATACTACAGCAAACAAAGACGGTTTTTGATTTTTATTATGAGAAAATATTTTGTACGAAAGATATTGCAAAGTAACTTGTCAATGCAATTTAATATTGGAATTTTAAAGTGGAAGCAGTGACACTGAAATGGACAGATTTTTGTTTTTTATGTAGGTCACTAAGGGTGTGAGTTGATGTAAAGTGTGCTTATACAGCCACAATGCTCGAAAATAGTCCAGTCACCATAAATTGTGACAGTTTTTTGCGACAACGTAGAATATATGAACTTACACTGTAGAGGACGTCAACCCAGCCCTCCATTGTGATGCACTGGAACACCGTAAGCACAGCAAACAGGATGTTGTCAAAGTTGGTAATGCCAAAATTGGGTCCGGTCCAGTATTCTCTGCACTGGGTCCCATTGGGACACAACCTTGCTGGAGGCTCGAGACCACAAGGCCATTCTGCTGCTTTTTCACCTGAATGAAAAAGGGATTTTTTTTTTTAGCATGACTTCTTTTGCTATTTTACGCTGCTTCACAGATACAGCAGACAGGAAATAAGGTTGCATATAAAGCAGTCTGTGTACAGTACAAACAGTGCAGTCCCAGGTCCTTTTCCAAAGCAGCTTCCACTAGCCTCCTAATGCTGCTGCAGAGTGTCCCATGATGTGAACGCCATCCGTTATCATCAGTTAAGCTCTATAAAGGCATCCATCGCTGGTAAGTGCTCAGCCCACTTCAAATGATTTCTCTCAGTGAACACCAATGACCCCATTGACCCTATCATTCAGAGTGGTACTGTAGCCCCATTCTGTCCATCACGACAGAGCATGTGGCCACAGGTTTGAAGGCCAACACCAGATTCAAAGGTTTGTCTGTGGACAGACCACTTTCCGGCAGACAGCGGCATCGACTGCATCTTCGGCTCCACGCATTAAAGCCTTGCTTGTCTGCGGACACGAACATTGATCTGCTTACTAATGATGTGGTTTCAAAAAAATAGTTTAGCTCCATTGAAAAAGATCATATCTGTCTATATGGCAAATGTGGACAACTTAAATTATGTAGGAGGGGCTCAATTTTTGGGGGACCTGATGGCTGCCTTTTTAAAGATGGATACAATACATCTGTGTGTTTGTTTTGAAGCTCATTTAGATTGTTTAGCGTCTTACAAGAATAGGAACAATCAATCCCAGGTTCATATTTATGTGACTTTTACATATTTTCATGTGTAAATGTAAAACAGGCTCTAAAAATGAAAAAAGGCTCGCATTGAATGAGTATAATAAACCAATGTCCCAGTATCTTTATGCTCAATACAGGCGTAAAAGATCCAGCCTTCTGTTCAAAGCATTTGAACAATAAAAGCATAACTCCATACTGTGTTTTTTTTCATCGTGCAAAGGTGCATGAGAATTACTATTCAAGTATGGCACAAAACTGCTGAACAGCAAACCAACGTTAAGCACAAGGGCTAATCGTCTTGCCTTTTTTTACAAAAATCAACTCAATCAAAATTTGATATGTTTGGAAAAAAAAATCAACTCACTCAAAATTTGATATTATTCATCATGTTTTCTATTTTTGTACCCAGAATATTTCTCTCTCTCTCTCTCTCTCTCTCTCTCTCTCTCTCTCTCTCTCTCTCTCTCTCTCTCTCTCTCTCTCTCTCTCTCTCTCTCTCTCTCTCTCTCTCTCTCTCTCTCTCTCTCTCTCTCTCTCTCTCTTCTCCATTCTTTAAAATGCATTGCGAGTGAGGCCATGCAAATATTCCTTGGCATGTAGAAAGAATCAATTGTACACAATCACCAGTCCTGCAGTAAGATGAGACGCCTAAAGTATGTTTTTAAGGAAATGTAAGCAAACATCCAGGGACAAAGATGGGTAGGAAAATCATTGATCAGTGGTGAGGGTACCACCTTCAATCTGAAACAACTGTTTGTAAGTATACCATAGACAGCTA